>NC_083585.1:19351771-19693021 GCF_027579695.1 Neoarius graeffei
GCTCGATGGCTTGTGACCATCCATCTTCCTCTTCATCACATTCCAGAGTTTTTCCTTGAGGTTCAGATTTAGAGATTGGGCTGGGCATGGCAGGGTCTTGATCTTGTGGTCCTCCATTCTCAACTTGACTGACCTGGCTGTGTGGCATGGAGTATTGTCCTGCTGGAAAACCCAATTCTCAGAGTTAGGAAACAGTGCCAGAGTAAAAGGAAGCAAGTTTTCTTCCAGGATAAACTTGTATATGGCTTGATTCATGTGTCCTTTACAAAAAAAAAAAAATCTGCCCCATTCTAGCCTTGCTGAAACACCCCCAGATCACTGACCCTTCACCAAATTTTACAATGGGTGTGAGACAGTCACTACGTTTACATGCACATAGAGAGAATCGAATTTCTGCCGTTGCTCGACTGAAATCGAAGTTCAAAATGCCATGTATACACCTTAATTCGGCTGAAATTGAACCGAACTTGATTTGTCGGAATCAAGCTACACGACCTAGTTTATGTGATTTCTGCCGAGCTACTTTGTGCATGTATATCCTATCAAGTTAGTTGTCAAGCTACTTCCGGAAGTGACGAGTGACGAGACCACAAGCGGGAAACACAACAGCCTCGGTCGGCATGACAACAGTAGTAGCGAGCAGCAGAAGAGGTCAGGAGGAACAAACGAAGAAGAGAAAATGGCGATGTAGAGCTCTCTGAAGTGTGGGTGGAGCACAGAGGACGGCAGGACAAAGCTTCTGGTACTAATAGGCTTTTTATTGTCAGACTTTTCAGTTTAACAGCCTACTTTTATTCTTGAGAGAAAAACACACACAACAGCCTACTTTTATTCTTGAGAGAAAAAAAACACATGCGCGCGCTGTGTTCTAGTCCCGGGATGAGCTGTCCCCTCTGCTCTCCCTCTGCCTCCTTAAATAGGGCACAGTTACTGGGAAGACACACAAACACAGGTTAATTACCGTCAGGTGTAGTTATTCTGCCACTCACCTTCCCTGGCTCCGCCCTCCTGTCACAGACCGGCGCTTGACCACGCCCCCACTGCTACAGGCAAGCAGAAACGTGCACTTCTGGAGCAATGAGGAGAAAGAGTTCATGCTCATTCAGCTTAAGGAGTTGAATATATTAAAAGTCATGGACGGGAGAAAAACGCGCAATGGAGAACACGGAACTGATAACTTTGTTTACACTCTTGAATAGCTCTACTTCATGACGACAACCGGAAGTGTACCAACACGATGGGGCGTGTTGCGCCATCTGTGGCTCGGGTGCACAATGCACCTCACACAATAGCCCGATTTCAGTTGTGTGCATGTAGGATTTGATTTCTCTGGCACCCTGCTGGGACCTTCAGCTCGATTACCGACAGCAGCTCGATTTGGATGTGCATGTAAACGTAGTCACTGTGGCTTGTAGGACTCTCCAGGTCTATGTCTAACCATTAGATGACCAGGTGATGGGAAAAGCTGACAATAGGACTCATCAGAGAAGATAACCTTCCTCCAGTCTTCAACGATCCAATCCTTATGGTCGTTAGTAAACCTTAGCCAGGCTCTTTGCTTCTCATTGATGAAAGGCTTTTTTTCTAGCTTTCCATGACTTCAACCCTACTGTGTCAAACCAACCTTGCCATGCACTTTACCCCAGCTGCCATTCTTTTTTGGGTCACTTGATGTCATCTGACAGTTGTTGAGGGCCATTCAAAGGAGTTGATTATCCTGGTCAGTGGAGTGTCATTTTCGCCTTCTGCCAGTCTGTAACTTTGTTGTCCTCAATGTCTGCTGCTTGACCTTGTTCTTATGAACTGCTGTCTTTGAAATTGAGGATGGAAGCAACCTGACACTCATTGTATCCTCCTGCCAGTAAAGCCAGTATTGAGTGCTTCTTTTTCTCACTCAAAACTTTTCTTTTTAACTCTTTTGGCATGATGAATAAATATTTTTGTATTCCAAGTTTGAGGTACTACTAGCACTGATTTTGCCATCAAACTGCTACTATTGCAAGAGGATAGTAATGACCACAGCAGTGGTTTTTATACTTTTCCTCTTTAAATAAGATTTGGTTCAGGTGATCACCTAATCAGTACCTCATTCAGTCAAATGAGATGTGCTTGTGTTGGAATTCCAACACAGACACTGGAATAAAATTGCTGCCATACATAGAGATGCTGATTTAAGAAAAAAATGAAGTAGTCTCTTAATTGTTTCCAGAGCTTTATTTTCAATTGAATACAATCCAAACACAATATATTAATGTTCAAACTAATTTTATTGTTTTTGTAAATATACACTCATTGTGAATTTGAGGCCTGCAACACCACCCAAAAAAAGCTGTAACACTACCATGTTTACCACTGTGTTACATCACCTTCTCGTTTAACAACAGTCAGTAAGTGTTTCAAAATGGAGGACACCAATTGCTGAAGTTTTGAACATGAAATTTGTGGAAGCTGCCCAGATGTGGGTGGAGCACAGAAGTATGGTAGACTGTTGTTAGTGTTTAGATACACTTTTTATGCTTTTGAGCACAACACTTTCCCAACTGGGACAGTCACACACACACAGTGACACACGGACACACCGTCATGTTCTGGTCCCAGTCCCCCACTCCTTTCCTCTCCTACTCCTTTTATTCGGCACCATCACTGCAAGAGACACACAGACACACATGAATTGACAACAGGTGTAGCGATTTGGCCACTCACCTTCCCTGACTCTGCCCTCCATTCACAAACCAAAGCTTGGCCACGCCCCCACTGCCACATACCCCCACCACCCGATTCAGGCCGGAGAGCCATTTGGCCTGCAGCGGACTCCCCCCCCGACAGTACAGGAAGTCCACCACCACCATCTGTGCCCCTGGCCTGTGGACCACCTCAAATTTGAACAGCTGGAGGGCAAGATACCAACGGGTGATCCGCGGATTGGTCTCATTCATGTGGTGGAGACACTGGAGGGGCGCGTGGTCCGAACATAGGGTGAAAGGGCGTCCCACTAGGTAGTACTGAAGTGCGAGCACTGCCCACTTGATAGCCAGGCACTCTTTCTCTATCATGCTGTACTTGCTTTCACTCATTGACAACTTCTGGCTAATGTACAGCACAGGACATTCCTCCCCTTCCACCTTCCAGGACAGAATGTCCCCCAGCCCCCTGTCTGATGTGTCTGTTTGTAAAATAAAGGGGAGAGAAAAGTCAGGGGAGTATAAAAGTGGCCCCCCACACTGTGCAGCCTTTACCCTAGACAAAGCCTGTTGGCATTGCTCCGTCCACTGGACCGGAGCTGGTGCTCCCTTTTTAGTGAGATCAGTCAGCGGGCTGATGACATCCGAATAATTAGGTGTGAACCTACGATAGTAGCCAGCCAGCCCCAGTAACTGTCTCACCCCCTTTTTGGTCTTTGGCAGGCCACAATCAGTCTTGTTAATTTGGGGATGAACCTGGCCATGACCCAAGTGGAAACCCCAATACCATACTTCCACCCACCCAACTGCACACTTTTTAGGGTTAGCTGTGAGACCCGCATGCCTCAGCGACTTTAGGATGACCCTAAGGTGTTCTTGGTGCCACAGCCTATCATTGCTACAGATGATGATATTGTCTAGGTATGCGGCCGCATAGGCAGTATGAGGTCAGAGAACCCTGTCCATGAGCCGCTGGAATGTCACAGGAGCCCCAAACAACCCAAAAGGAAGTGTGATGAATTAGTGTAACCCAAAAGGTGTGGAAAAGGCCATTTTCTCTCAGGATAGAGGAGTCAAGGGGATCTGCCAATATCCCGTTGTTCAATCCAGTGTCGAGTAAAAACGAACAGTGCCTAATCGATCGAGCAGCTCATCAATGCGAGGCATTGGGTATGTGTCGAATTTAGACACCCCATTGACCTTTCTATAGTCCACACAGAACCGGCCTGACCAGAAGCTGCCCAGATGTGGGTGGAGCACAGAAGTACGGCAGACTGTTGTTAGTGTTTAGATACACTTTATTATGCTTTTCAGCACAACACTTTCCCAACTGGGACAGTCACATGCACACACCGTTGTGTTCTGGTCCCAATCCACCACTCCTCTGCTCTACTATTCCTTTTATTACAGTGCCGTCACTGCAAGAGACACGCAGACACACATGAATTGACAACAGGTGTAGCAATTTGGCCACTCACCTTCCCCGACTCCGTCCTCCATTCACAAACTGACTCTCGGCCACACCCCCACTGCCACAAATTTCTTTCACATTCTTGCTTGATATACAACCTTAATAGTACAACAGTCTGGGGTCTTCGTTGTCCTTTTTTTGCACTTTATAATGCACCACACATTTTGTCCACTGCTTTTTTCTTTATATATGTTACCTCTGGGTGATATTATTTGTAAACATTGTATTAGTTTCCACTGTTATGCTGATGCCACACAGTTGTATGTTTCTGCAAAACCTGATGAGAGACACCAGCTTAATAGAATTGAGGAATGTGTAAAGGACATTAGACACTGGATGCTTATTAACTTCCTTCTGCTTAACTCTGACAAGACTGAAGTATTGTATTAGGACCACATGCAGCTAGAAGTAAGTTTTCTGATTACATAGTAACGCTGAATGACCTTTCTGTTTCTTCGCATGCAGCAGTAAAAGACCTCAGAGTGATTATTGACCCCAGTCTTTCATTCAAAGCACACATTGATAACATTACCTGGATAGCTTTCTTTCATCTCAGTAATATTGCTAAGATCTCATCTCATCATCTCTAGCCGCTTTACCCTTCTACAGGGTCGCAGGCAAGCTGGAGCCTATCCCAGCTGACTATGGGCGAAAGGCGGGGTACACCCTGGACAAGTCGCCAAGTCATCACAGGGCTGACACATAGACACCCATTCACATTCACACCTACAGTCAATTTAGAGTCACCAGTTAACCTAACCTGCATGTCTTTGGACTGTGGGGGAAACCGGAGCACCCGGAGGAAACCCACGTGGACACGGGGAGAACATGCAAACTCCACACAGAAAGGCCCTCGCCGGCCCCGGGGCTCGAACCCAGGACCTTCTTGCTGTGAGGCGACAGCGATAACCACTACACCACCATGCTGCCCTATTGCTAAGATAAGAAATTTAATGTTACTACATGATGCGGGAAAACTAGTTCATGCTTTCTTTACCTCCAGGTTGGATTATTGTAATGCCTTACTCTCTGGATGTTCCAATAAGTGCATAAATAAGCTCCAGTAAGTTCAAAATGCAGCAGCAAGAGGCCTTACTAGAAAATATGACCACATCACCCGTATCTTAAAGATTTTTGGGGGGGACTTTTTTCACCCCCATTGGGCAGAACAGTGCAGAGACAGGAAACAAACGGGAGAAAGAGATGGGGAGGGATCAGGAAATGACCCCCGGTCAGAATCAAATCTGGGTCCCTAAACCCACGGCACAGCACCCCATCCACCTGAGCCACAATGCCCCACATCACGCCTAGCTTATCCACACTGCATTTGCTTCCAATCAAATTTCATATTGATTATAAAATACTACTATTGACCTTTAAAGCACTGAATGATCTCGCACCACAGTACCTGAGTGAACTTCTGCTCCTCTATGACCCGCCACGCCTACTTAGATCAAAAGGTGCAGGCTATCTGCGGGTACCTTGTATAGTGAAGGCTACATCAGGGGGCAGAGCCTTTTCCTACAAAGCCCCACAGTTATGGAACAGCCTTCCAAGTAGTGTTCGGGAATCAGACACAGTCTCACTGTTTAAGTCAAGGCTGAAAACATATCTGTTTAGTCAACCTTTTGTTAATGGTGTTTATGAGGTAAAGGTGTAGATCTGGAGGGTCCTCAGACATAGAGTGTTTTGGTAAACTGGGATGTATGGATGCTGTCAGTCCCCACTCACTTGCTCACTCAAGTTTGTTGATGGTGTCGTGGCTGGCTGCTTTATGTCCCAGGGCTCCCTCATGCCTGTGCTACCTTCTCTCCCCTTTTAGTTATGCTGTCATAGTTAGTTGCCGGAGTCCCTGCTTGTACTCCGTGCAATATGTATACTGTTCCTACTTATTCAGGTGACATTGGGCATACCTAACAACCTGTGTTTTCTCACTCTTCTCCCCCCCCCCCAAATCTGTCCCTCTGAGATACATGTCGGTCCTGGGATCGAGATGCTGGCCTCTTCTGCTCCTCGAACCTGCCTGATCCATCCTGGTGCCCTGTGTCTGGTTGGAGTCTCATCGCATCACTCCTGTGGAGGGCGGCCCCATGTAGACAGTTGGGGGTCGCACCTGGAGGACGCTCTGGACTCTTGCAGTGGTGTTTTTGTGGCTGTGTGCAGTTGACTTGTTGACTTTAGAACTGCAGTTGACTCGCTGACGTTGGGACTGCGGTTGTCATGAACAGTTTTGCACTCGGGTTTCCGTTGGTGGGGGGTTTATAGCATCAACGAAGCTGACTTTGTTAGGACTGTTAATGTTATAGTCATGTTGTCTGTTGTTACCCGGATGGGGATGGGTTCCCTTTTGAGTCTGGTTCCTCTCAAGGTTTCTTCCTTGTGTCATCTGAGGGAGTTTTTCCTTGCCACTATCACCACAGGCGTGCTCCTTGGGGATAGATTAGGGATAACATTAGCTCATATTTTAACTTGTTTAAATTCTGTAAAGCTGCTTTGTGACAATGTTTATTGTTAAAAGCGCTATACAAATAAACTTGACCACACATTTTCATTGGAGGCAGACAGGGCTATTTAGCACTGCAATCTATTACTACAAAGTCATACTGTTGTAACACATGCAGAATGTGGCTTGGCATTGTCTTGCTGGAATAAGAAAGGACTTTCCTGAAAAAAAGATGCCATCTGGCAGCATACTGTATGTTTCTCTGTCTGGGTTAACCCATGTGGACCCTTACGAGGACATAGATAGGCTACAAGTGGGGCCCATGTGACCACCATCCTCTGGCCCCACATGGGCCCCAATATATCTCATCCTGTGTGGACCATAAGTAAAGCCAAAAAGTGGGGCTTATGTGGACCAAAACCCCTTGGTCCTACGTGGGAACCTTATTCTGTTAAATTATAAGAACTTAAATTGAAACCACTATGGGTTACTTTATTTTATAGTACATGCCCATGATATCCTCAGATTCTTGATCTTGACTGACAAGAGTGGAACCTGATGTGGTCTTCTGCTGTTGTAGCCCATCCACCTCAATATTTGATGTATTGTACATTCTGAGATGCTGTTCCGCTCACCACAGTTGTAAAGAGAACATATTTGGATTAATATAGACTTCTTGTCAGCTCTGAACAGCCTGGTCATTCTCCGCTGACCTCTCTCTCATCGAAAATGTGTTTCAGCCTGCAGACCCTCTGCTCACAGGATGGGTTTTGTTTTTCGCATGATTCTGTTTAAACTCTCAAAACTTGTGCTTGAAATTCAACAACCATGCCATGATCAAAGTCACAGAAATCACATTTTGAAAATTTTTTCTTCATTCTGTTGTTTTATGTGAACATTAAATGAAGCACTCGACTGGTATCTGTTTTTTTGCATGCATACGCACACATGTTTAGAATACTGTAAAAAAGTTCAAATTTTTGAAAAAATAGCCAGATGGGAAGAGTTGAGACAGCTCATATAACGTTTTTTTTTTCTTGTGGTTTACAAATATAAAATTGTTTAAAAATGTGGGCGGTAACCTGCATGAGGATTAAGCCATTTCATTTCTTTTTGAGAATGGAACTGTTTTGTCAAGTCAGGTTTTGGGTAAACTGACAATTTTCTATAACTGTACCAGTATTGAATGTTCATACAGTTCATATGTTACAGGTTTTGATAACAAATAAAAATTAAACATGTAGACCTAGGTATTTTATTTTTGTTCCATTTCTATCCACCATGGCTCAAGTTTCTGAACATAATGTCTCATGTCTCATCTCATAATCTCTAGCCGCGTTATCCTTCTACAGGGTCGCAGGCAAGCTGGAGCCTATCCCAGCTGACTACGGGCGAAAGGCGGGGTACACCCTGGACAAGTCGCCAGGTCATCACAGAGCTGACACATAGACACAGACAACCATTCACACTCACATTCACACCTACAGTCAAGTTAGAGTCACCAGTTAACCTAACCTGCATGTCTTTGGACTGTGGGGGAAACCGGAGCACCCGGAGGAAACCCACGCGGACACGGGGAGAACATGCAAACTCCACACAGAAAGGCCCTCGCCGGCCACAGGGCTCGAACCCGGACCTTCTTGCTGTGAGGCGACAGCGCTAACCACTACACCACCGTGCTGCCCTTGTCTCATGTCTCCCCACAAAAAAAAAATAATGACAGAAAAAGTGAAGTCAGTATATGAGACAAGGTGAGAAATGAATGTTGTGGTAAGAGGGTATAGGAAATACTTTCTAATGCAATATGAACATGATGCTACCTGCAAAGAATTTCACACAATCTACAAAAGCTGAAAACTTGTCCCAAGTCTCCCCACTGTATCCTACCCTGACATTAAGGATGAGGCTGATAATAAACTGAAGTACTAATTGTTGGTAACTCAACTTGTTTGGAAAACAAGCTTTTCAATATGAAATATTTCACAAGATTATTTACACTGCCACTCTTAGCAGTATAAAGTAGTGAGATTGATTGATTGATTGATTGATGATCTGCCTAATTTGACTTGTTTTAGTCGTCACTGGATGATACTTTATAGAGAATACACAGTACATGGCCAAAAGTATGTAGATACCTAACCATCACATCCATAGGAGTTTGTGGTCCCATTGCAAAACAGTGGGCATTAAAATGGAGTTAGTATTCCCATTGCTGCTATAACAGTCTCCAATCATTTGGGAAGATTTCCGCTAGATTGTGGAATCTAGCGGGAGTTGAGCCCGCTAGATCTATAGGGCGTTGAGCCCATTCTATCAATCTATAGGGAGTTGAGCCCATTCAGCTACAAGAGCAAAAGTGTGGTTGAAGCCATGATCTTGGGCAGGAAAGCCTGGCACTGTTTTAATTTATCCCAAAGGTGTTCATTGGGTTTGAAGTCAAGGTTCTGTGCAGGCCACGTAACATCTTCTACACCAACCTGACAAGCCATGATTTTATGGACCTCGTTTTGTGCACAGCGTATTGCCTTAAAGTGAAGTTCTTTTATACACACATTGTGTATATATACACACTGTGTAATATATATTAGTGCTGTCAAGCGATTAAAATATTTAATCGTGATTAATGTCGTGACTGTCATAGTTAACTCGTGATTAATCGCAATTTAATCGCACATTTTTGTCACATGAAAAAACATTGTAATTCTCTTATCAGCATAAAAAAATGAATGGGCTTGCTCACCGTTCGAACTACGGGGGTACACGGGGGATCCGAGATCCCCTGAAACAGACATGAGATCCCTTGAAAACATGATTTGGGAAATGTTGGGGGGGGTCTCAAAAATATTGGCAAAATGATGTTTATTGACATAGCAATCGCGTGTAACGGGAAGCATTTGCATATCCGAAGTGAGCGCGCGATGGAGAGCCGCGCTCTGAGACAAGCGCAAGCATACCCCCAAAGGAAAATAAGGGACCCCCCCCGAAAATATCGGCATAGTTCGAACACTGGTTGTACCAATGTTTTTTTATTATTGCAGAGCATAACACGTCTTGTCACAGCCACTGCAAAGTGGGGCTGGAGCCGCCGATGGGAAAACGAAACGTAAGCTGAGCACCGTGGCTCTTTGGGGGAGGGCAGAGGACTCTGGTTGTGCGGGGCGTGGCATCATGTCACAGAGCGTTAATCTCCCGATAAAAAAAAATTATCGCCGTTAAAATTGAGTCAAGTTAACGCGTTAATAACGCGACATTTTTGACAGCACTAATATATATACATTATATATATATATACACACACAGTCTCTCTCTCTCTCTCTCTCTCTCTCTCTCTCTTTTATATACATATAAAAGAGACAGAAAGTGGGACAGAGAGAGCATGGTGGTGTAGTGGTTAGCACTGTCATCTCACAACAAGAAGGTTCTGGGTTTGAGCTCAGTGGCCAACAAGGGCCTTCCTGTATGGAGTTTGTATGTTCTCCCCGTGTCTGTGTGGGTTTCCTCCAGGTGCTCCAGTTTCCCCCACAGTCCAAAGACATGCAGGTTAGGCTAATTGGTGACTCTAAATTGACCGTAGATGTAAATGGTTTTCTCTATGACAAACCTGCGATGATCTGGAAACTTGTCCAGGGTGTACCCCGCCTCTCACCCATAGTCAGCTGGGATAGGCTCTAGCTAGCCTGTGGCCCTGTAGAACAGGATAAGTGGCTACAGATAATGGATGGATAGATGGATTTTTTTTTAATTGGTCATTCTTGAATTCAGGGTACATTTCTCGTTTCCGAGATGTACCTTTTGTTATATTGCACAATAGAAATCTTTATTAAATCAGTTTTGAACAATAATGCAAATTTTGACAAACTTTCACCAATAGCATTGCTTGTGTTAGGACTGGGACTGTTTTGGCCTCTAGAGGACGCTGTTATGTTTATCTTGTCATGGTTGTTTTGGCCTCTAGAGGCCACCACTGTGTTTTGTGTTTGTCTTGATTGCCTGTTTCCTGCCCGGCCCTGTTCTTTAATTGTTTTGTGTATAAATACCCTTCTGTTTGTTCCCTTGTCACGGAGTCTTTATGCTATGTTGTCTAGTGCTAGTTTCCTCTGTCCCATGTGTCTTGCCTGTGCCGTTGTGTTTTTGATGCTTTTGCTTTCTTTGGACTTTGTATTTTTTGATCTTCTGAGCATTCAGCATTTTTGCCTTTCCTTTTGTTTTTTGGACTTTGAACCTTTGGATATTTTTATTTTTGGTCATCTTCTGAGCTTTTGGATTTTCTTTTTGTTTTTTCCATCGGATTGTAAATATTGTAAATAAACTGTTTGATACTCTACCTACGCCTCACGCCTCTGCACTTGAGTCATCCCCCTGGTGGCCTAGTGGGGGTTTGCTGGATTATCACACCAGCGACCTGGGTTTGAATCCCAGCCAAACCCTAACAGAAAGACTCCGTCATGATCGACTCAGCAGGGGCTTCTTCAACTGTCTACCCGGCTAACCTTTGGGGAATGATGGTCGTGTTAACATGCCTTGGATCCACCATGGACACTCATGGACGGACTCTTGCAAGCCAACATGAGACCCTTGCTTGCCACGAGGTACTGCTTCAGCAAATTGGGAAAACCCTGGCACAGCTGACTTCTCTGCCCCCATCGCCTGCGCCACCTGCCATGCTGCCTCCTTCACCTCGCGAACCCAGCCTTCCTACACCACAGAGGTATGATGGCAAGCACAGTGCCAACTCACCTTTGAGTTCCAGCCTACCACCTACACTACGGATTGCCACAAGATTGCCTTTGTGATAACCTAGTTAGCTGGTAAGGCAAGAGACATCTGGCAGAGAGAGGGACCCAAGTGCTCTGATTTCCAGCTGTTTACGGAGGAGATGCTTCGTGTCTTCGATCAAGCAGACATCAGCAAAGACGCAGCCAGAAAGCTCATGTCCATCTGGCAAGGAGGAAGCGTCGCAGCAGTAAGTGGATGGAACGAGACTGCCCTGGTTAGTCCGTCTGACCTCATCAAAGATGGTCTGGCCTCTATTGGATGCCCAAGTGACCTCGAAACACTGATTTCTCATGCCATTTGTCTGGACAACAGGATTAGAGAACGCCGCCAAGTCCTGAGTCTCCCCGGCCTCACTGCCTCAACATGGAGCCCATCTACCTCCTCCAGTGACTGTACAGAACCCATGCAAGTGGGCCCTACTCGCCTCTCCCCATCTGAGAGGGAGCGCAGAAGGAGGGACAAGTGCTGCATCTACTGTGGCAAGCCTGGTCACTTCCGAGCATCATGTCCCGAGCTCTCGGGAAAAGGATCGCCCCGTCCAGCCGAGGGAGGGTTGTGACGGGGCCTACCCTCTCTCCCGGACTTCCTGGCCAAGGAATCTACATCCCGGTTTCCATCTCCTGGGGTGAGTCCGTCCATTCTTGCCAGGCCTTGTTAGACTCAGGGGCGGCTGGAAACTTTATGTATATCCACTTCGCCCAAAGTATCAATGTCCCGACTGCGCCTCTTGAAGTCCCACTGTCTGTGTCTGCCCTGGATGGCCAAGCTTTAGGTGACAGAAGAGTCACCCAAGTTACTTCTCCAGTCTTTAGGTCACAAAGAAGAAATATCCCTGCACCTTATTCATTCACCCAATTATTCTAGGCCTTCCTTGGCTTACTCGCCACAACCCTCGCATAGACTGGGTAACAAGCCAGGTTGTGGAATGGGGTCCTGCATGCCATGCCTCTTGTCTGCTCTCTAGCTCTCCTGTATCTCCTGCCGAGCCTCCTGATCTCACCGAGTTATCTCAAGTTCCCACAGAGTACTGGGATCTGAAAGAGGTTTTTAGCAAGAGCAGGGCCGCTGTTCTTCCTCCGCACCGCGCCTACGACTGTGCCATCGACTTGCTCCCTGGGACTAATCCTCCTCGGGGCCGACTGTTCTCCCTCTCTCAGCCAGAATGCAAGGCCATGGAGGAATACATCAAGGAAGCCCTGGTCTCTGGGTTCATTCGACCCTCCACTTCACCTGCTGGTGCCGGCTTCTTCTTTGTCGGCAAGAAGGATGGGGGGCTCTGACCGTGTATTGACTACAGGAGCCTGAACAAGATCACCGTGCGCAACCGCTATCCCCTTCCGCTGATGTCCACAGCATTTGACCTGCTCCAAGGCGCCACCGTCTTCACCAAGTTGGACTTACGGAACACATACCACCTCGTCCGTATCTGACAAGGAGACGAGTGGAAGACCGCCTTTAACACCCCGTCAGGGCACTGCGAGTACCAGGTGATGCCCTTCTGACTCACCAACGCACCAGCTGTTTTTCAGGCCCTAATCAACGACGTCTTGAGGGACATGATTAACCTGTACATTTTTGTCTACCTCGACGACATCCTAATCTTTTCCAAGACCGTGCAGGAGCACCGCCACCATGTCCACCAGGTTCTCCAGAGGCTGCTACAGAACAATCTGTTTGCTAAGGCCCAGAAATGCGAATTTCAAGTTCCCGAGGTCTCCTTTCTGGGTTTTATTGTATGGACAGGCCAACTCCAGATGGATCCAGCCAAGACCCTGGCCATCCGGGACTGGCCCACCCCCAAGTCCGTCAAAGAGGTTCAGTGGTTCTTAGGATTTGCTAACTTCTACCGCAAGTTCATCAGGAACTTTAGTTCTGTAGCAGAGCCCATATCGGACCTCACCAAAGGGACAGGTGGATCATATGTCTGGTCTCCTCAGGCAGAAAAGGCGTTCAAAGACCTCAAGCACCGCTCCTGCATGGCACCCATTCTGGTCCTCCTGGACCCTTCGCAACCCTTCATCGTCGAGGTGGATGCCTCAGACAGCGGCGTCGGCGCGGTCCTCTCTCAATGCTTGGAAGGAAGGTTGCACCCCTGCACATACTTCTCCCACTGCCTGAGTTCTGCGGAGTCCCGGTATGATGTGGGGGATCGAGAACTGCTAGCAGTTAAACTGGGCCTTGAGGAGTGGAGGCACTGGCTGGAGGGAGCGCAACACCCATTTTTGGTCTGGACGGACCACAAGAACCTGGAGTACCTGCAGCAAGCAAAGAGACTCAATCCACGACAGGCTAGGTGGGCCTTATTTTTCAGTCGGTTCGACTTTACCCTATCATACTGCCCCGGCTCCAAAAATACCAAACCTGACGCGCTTTCCAGGCTGTTCGCTCCCACCAACAGGGAGAGCGAAGTTGGTCCTATTATCCCTGTGTCCCAGATTGTGGCCCCTGTCCGCTGGGGTATTGAGGAGGCCGTCCGACGAGCCCAATGCCAGGACCCCGGTCCTGGGATGGGGCCACCAGGCCTCTTGTATGTCCCACATCAAGCCCAGGCCAAGGTTCTCCAGTGGGGTCACTCATCCCCTCTCACCGCCCACCCGGGAGCTCGAAGGACCCTGGACTTTTTGAGAAGATGATTCTGGTGGCCTAGCATGGAGAAGGAAGTGAGGTCATTTGTCCTTTCCTGCGAAGTGTGCACCAGAAGCAAGAACCCACGACAGCATCCCCAGGGTCTCCTGCATCCTCTGACCATTCCCCGGTGTCCCTGGTCCCATGTGGCAGTCGACTTCATCACGGGTCTCCCTGAGTCACATGGTAATACTGTCATTTTGGTCATAGTAGACAGATTCTCTAAGGCCTGCCGCTTCATACCACTGTGCAAGCTCGCTTCTGCCCTGGAAACTGCCAAACTCATATTCACTCATGTCTTCCGAGTTTTTGGTCTCCCACAGGACATCGTTTCTGACCGGGGGCCCCAGTTCTCCTCCCGAGTGTGGCATGGGTTTTGTAAAGTCATTGGAGCCACTGCCAGCCTCTCCTCTGGGTTCCACCCACAGTCCAATGGCCAGACGGAGAGGCTCAACCAGGACCTGGAAACCACCCTGCGAGGCCTGGCTATGGATAACCCGACATCGTGGAGCACCTGGCTGCCATGGGCAGAGTACGCCCACAGCACCCTGCAGTTATCGGCCACCAAGCTGTCGCCATTCCAGTGCCAATTCAGGTTCCAGCTACCTCTGTTCCCGGACCAGGAGGAGGACATGGGGGTGCCCTCAGTCAACCAATATGTGAGACGGTGTCACAAGACCTGGAGCAAGGTCAGGAAGACCCTCATCCAGACCTCCAGAACCAACCAGACTCAGGCCAACCGCCATAGAAGACCTGCCCACACTTTCCGCCCTGGGCAGTGGGTTTGGCTGTCCACCAAGGACCTTCCGCTGCGGGTGGAGAACCGCAAGCTTGCTCCTCGCTACATTGGCCCCTTCAAGGTGGTGCGCAGGATGAACCCTGTCGCCTACCGGCTCCAGTTGCCCCAGACTCTGAGGATCAACCCCACATTCCATGTTTCCCTGTTGCGGCCTGTACTGACGTCCACGTATGCCCCCGCCCCTAGGAATCCCCCACCCCCCGCATCTTCCAGGGTTAGACTGTGTTCACCGTGCATCGCCTGCTTGACTCCCGCCGGGTCCGCGGCGGGCTTCAATACCTGGTAGATTGGGAGGGCTATGGCCCTGAGGAACGCTGTTGGGTCCCCGCCCGGGACATTTTAGATAAAGGACCGTGCCGGGACTTCCATTCGGCCCATCCGGATCGCCCTGGGAACGTCAGGAGACGCTCCTAGAAGGGGGGGTCCTGTTAGGACTGGGACTGTTTTGGCCTCTAGAGGACGCTGTTATGTTTATCTTGTCATGGTTGTTTTGGCCTCTAGAGGCCGCCACTGTGTTTTGTGTTTGTCTTGATTGCCTGTTTCCTGCCCCGCCTTGTTCCTTAATTGTTTTGTGTATAAATACCCCTCTGTTTGTTCCCTTGTCACGGAGTCTTTATGCTATGTTGACTAGTGCTAGTTTCCTCTGTCCCACATATCTTGCCTGTGCCCTTGTGTTTTTGATGTTTTTGCTTTCTTTGGACTTTGTATTTTTTGATCTTCTGAGCGTTCAGCATTTTTGCCTTTCCTTTTGTTTTTTGGACTTTGAACCTTTGGATATTTTTAGTCATCTTCTGAGCTTTTGGATTTTCTTTTTGTTTTTTCCATCAGATTGTAAATATTGTAAATAAACTGTTTTTTGATACTCTACCTACACCTCACGCCTCTGCACTTCAGTCATCCCCCTGGTGACCTAGTGGGGGTTTGTTGGATTATCACACCAGCGACCCGGCTTCGAATCCCCGCAAAACCCTAACAGCTTGATGTATATTTTAGACCAAATTTATCCATAAAACATTAACTAAATGACTTCCACCCCCTATATTATTGGCTGTCTTTGACTACTGATTCATACATTCAACTTGAATAAACATGAAGTGATTCAGTCTAACAATCAGTTTTTGGGCTTATTCTATTAACTGTTATAAAAATCAATTGAATAGAAAGTCTATTTTTTGTATTGAATTTCAGTAATAAAAAATATACATTTTTATCTGTCCCAATGTTCTTGTCAACACTTAACTCTGTTATACATTGGATAAAACCTACAACGACTTTGAATAATATGCATGACACCTGCACTGAGAGAGGTCACATCCTCTGGCGGGAAACTTCAGAAAGGCAGTGAAGTACGAAGTGTCTCATTAATTTGAACAAAAATATTCAGGATACACCAACAGTTGATTAATTATTCATCAAATCTATTATAACATTCTGCTTATGTACATGCCATGTGGTAGCTAGTTTGAGGTTAGCATTCCACACAAAATGGTGGAAAATGTCAACTCTTATCAATTCTGTTAATGGATTGCCCATTTTAATGATAACAGAGTTGATGACGACTAAGAGAGTCAACACTTGAAATATACCCACAATTTTATATGAGAAAAAGTTGGAAACATGTCAACATTTTAGTTTGCCAGCCGCTCACACCAAGGTCCAATTTGTAAATCAATGCATGGATACTGGAAGCAGCAAGATATTTGCCTCTCCTTTGCATCACTTTATTGAGTGAGTTTGTTCAGTCAAAAATGTCCACTAGATATGACAGCTGCGCGACCCAAAGAGGGTCATCGTGTAACTTGCATGTTCAGACTTAGTATCATATATAGAAAGGATTTGACCTCTGCATGCATTTCATACAAGTGTTGCAGTACTTTACCTCTGGAAAGCGAGCTCATGTCTATGTGAAAGAGGAGTTGTTCATGCTCAGACTTCATATCCTGACAAAGCAGTGAAAATAACAGGTTATGCTTTGATAGATTTCATTTTCTTTCATCTTTCTTATATATTGCTCAGTTATGGACATTTGGGAATTCATAGAACAATCAAAATGGTCAGTATGGCCTTCCCTTGCTCATGACACAACTTTCAACATTGCCATATCTATACACAGCTCTGAACCACTAGACACGTGGCCACTGTACTACTTGAGTCCCTTCCAATACCACACCTAAACTTCCTACAGCCATGGAAACCACTATTTATTTATGTGTTTCTGCATTATGGCATACCAGAAGATATTGTGTCTGACAATTTACCTCCAGTGGGGAAGCCAGTTTACCTCCTATGCATGGAAGGCAACAGCTCAAATTTAAGGTAACAATATCTGAAAGGGACCATCTGCTTTCTAACAGACAAGTAGAGCAGTTGGACTAGAAAATAGGAAGATACCTCAGGTCCTATTGCATCCCAGATATTTTAAGAATAATATGCCCTGAAATAAACTGTTCTGATCCTCATGTTTGTATCTTTATGTAAATTACTACCTAACCATACAAGAATAGTAAGAAAATGGGGGGGGGGGAATGCGAATAAAACATACATGTCAAGTTATATGGTTTCCCTGTATTTTGTACGGGAAAATGCAGTTTTTTGGCTAATACAGCGTACACTGATTTTCATACGGGAAAATTCCGTTTTGTATCAGAGATTTTTTCTGTTACTCCAAGAAAATTTTCTTAGCCTCCATCATTTATTTTTTCAAACACGCATGCCCAGTGAAACAGAACTATTTAAGATTTATGTGGTTTTATAGTTGCACGTGGTTTGCCCTGTCATTTAAGTCCATCAGCTCAGACTGCCCAGACTTCTGTGATGGCTGCAGAAGTTATGTTCTGCCAATTTCTCGTGGAACACAACATCCCCCCGACTGTGACAGACCATTTTTTGCAGCTAGCAAAAAAAAATGTTTCCCGATTCACAGACTGCACAGGTAAGCATTTGTGGGGGTTTTATTTATTTATTTATTTATTTATTTATTATTTTTAAGTTTTTACTGTTTGCATGTAAGAAACCTTCCTCCATTATGATGATAATTTAAGGAGGCAATACTGGGAGTCGCCATTTATACAATGGCAACTGTAGTTACCCGGCAATTTCTGGTTTCGCTTCCCTAAACATTTTAATTGCTGATAGACATTATATGTAGACACAGATGACCAACACCTGTTACTACCATCAGTCATCAGTAAACTGGAAAATTAGTGAATGAAGAGTAATGGTGGTAACGTCCGTTGGTAACCTGTCTCTAAAATTCGCAGTAGGGGATGGAAACAATTTAACACTTTTGTCACATGCACACTTCAAGCACAGTGAAATTCATCCTCTGCATTTAACCCATCTGAAGCAGTGAACACACACACAAACACAGAGCAGTGGCCAGCCACACCAGAGCACCCAGGGAGCAGGTACCTTGCTCAAGGGCACCTCAGCCCAAGGCCACCCCACATCAACATAACTGCATGTCTTTGGATTGTGGGGGAAACTAGAGCACCCAGAGGAAACCCACACAGACAACATGCAAACTCCACACAGAAAGGCCCTCGCCAGCCACTGGGTTTGAACCCGGTACCTTCTTGCTGTGAGGCGACCATGCTAACCACTACACCACCATGCCACCCAGCTACATGTTTGCCGTGGAAAATAATAGATGTATATTCAAATCAAATCAAGTTTATTTGTACAGCGCTTTTAACAATAAACATTGTCGCAAAGCAGCTTTACAGAATTTGAACGACTTAAACCATGAGCTAATTTTATTCCTAATCTATCCCCAATGAGCAAGCCTGTGGCGACGGTGGCAAGGAAAAACTCCCTCAGACGACATGAGGAAGAAACCTCGAGAGGAACCAGACTCCAAAGGGAACCCATCCTCATTTGGGCAACAACAGACAGCCTGACTATAATATTAACAGTTTTAACAGGTATAACCCTCAACTGTCCTCATGGGGCCGTCCTTCCCAGGAGTGGGGCGATAAAACTCCGACCAGACACAGGGCACCAGGATGGATCAAGCAGGTCTGAGGGGCAGAAGAGGCCAGCATCTCAATCCCAGGATCAACATGTAACTCAGAGGGACAGATTGGGGGGGGGGGAAGAGAGAGAGAGAAAGAAAACACGTTGTTAGGTATGCCCTAAAAATGACAAGTATTAAATCTGTGTGGTAGGCTCGCAGAGACGAGAGTCTTTACATCAGGCATAACACACAATGGCATGTTAATATGGTAAAAAATATATCATGACCTGCTCTGGCTGGATGCTTGATTGGGTGATGGGAGCACACTCCTCAGCAATGATGAGATGCAGATGGGACCCTTAGGCCTGGCCAAGACAATTCAGTTACATTTCACCGGGTCTGGGACATGCGACAGAATGTCTGACGGCCGATTCCCTGCAGGCTACGATAGCCAGTCGAGGTCCCCACCGTCTCCACCAAAAGATTTCCTGTTGACTCCATGTAACTCAGAGGGACAGATTTGGGGTGGGGGGGAGAGAAAGAAAACACAGGTGGTTAGGTATGCCCAATGTCACCTGAATAAGTAGGAACAGTATACATATTGCACCGAGTACAAACAGGGACTCCGGCAACTAACTATGACAGCATAACTAAAAGGAGAGAGCCAGAAGGTAACACAGGCATGAGGGAGCCCCGGGACATAAAGCAGCCAGCCACTACACCGTCAACAAACTCGAGTGAGCAAGCGAGTGGGGACTGACAGCATCCATACATCCCAGTTTACCAAAACACTCTATGTCTGAGGACCCTCCAGATCTACTCCTTTACCTCATAAACATCATTAACAAAAGGCTTGACTAAACAGATATGTTCTCAGCCTAGACTTAAATGCTGAGACTGTGTCTGATTCCCGAACATTACTTGGAAGGCTGTTCCATAACAGTGGGGCTTTGTAAGAAAAGGCTCTGCCCCCTGATGTAGCCTTCACTATACGAGGTACCAGCAGATAGCCTGCACCTTTTGATCTAAGTAGGCGTGGCGGGTCATAGAGGAGCAGAAGTTCACTCAGGTACTGTGGTGCGAGACCATTTAGTGCTTTAAAGGTCAATAGTAGTATTTTATAATCAATACGAAATTTGATTGGGAGCCAATGCAGTCTGGATAAGACAGGCGCGATGTGGTCATATTTTCTAGTTCTAGTAAGGACTCTTGCTGCGGCATTTTGAACTAACTGGAGCTTGTTTATGCACTTATTGGAACATCCAGACAGTAAGGCATTACAATAATCCAACCTGGAGGTAACGAAAGCATGGACTAGTTTTTCTGCATCATGCAATGACATTAAATTTCTTATCTTTGCAATATTTCTGAGATGAAAGAAAGCTATCCGGGTGATGTTATCAATGTGAGTTTCGAATGAAAGACTGGGGTCAATAATCACTCCGAGGTCTTTTACTGCTGCACGTGAAGAAACAGAAAGGCCATCCAGAGTTACTGTGTAATCAGAAAACTTACTTCTAGCTGTATGTGGTCCTAGCACAAGTACTTCAGTCTTGTCAGAGTTAAGCAGAAGGAAATTTATAAGCATCCAGTGTCTAATGTCCTTAACACATTCCTCAATTTTATTAAGCTGGTGTCTCTCATCAGGTTTTGCAGAGACATACAACTGTGTGTCATCAGCATAACAGTGGAAACTAATACAATGTTTACGAATAATATCGCCCAGAGGTAACATATATAGAGAAAAAAGCAGTGGACCCAAGACAGAACCTTGTGGAACACCAAACTTTACCTCGGTATGTCTAGAAATATCACCATTTATATCAACATACTGATAACGATCAGTTAGATAAGACCTGAGCCAGGAGAGGGCCATTCCCTTAACTCCCACAACATTTTCTAGTCTATCCAGAAGAATGGAATGATCAATGGTATCAAATGCTGCACTAAGGTCAAGCAACACAAGTAGCGAGACACAGCCCTGATCAGACGCCAACAGTAGGTCGTTTACTACTTTAACCAGTGCTGTCTCTGTGCTATGATGAGGTCTAAATCCTGACTGATACATTTCATGGATGTTATTCCTATGTAAATATGAGCATAACTGCTGTGCCACAGCTTTTTCAAGGATCTTGGAGATAAAGGGGAGGTTTGATATTGGCCGATAATTGGACAGCTGACAGGGATCAAGGTCAGGTTTTTTAATCAGGGGTTTGATAACTGCTAGTTTAAAGGATTTGGGTACATAGCCAATCATAAGAGAAGAATTTATTATTTTTAGAAGCGGTTCAATTACTCCAGGCATTATCTGTTTGAATAGATGTGTCGGGAAGGGATCTAGTACGCAAGTTGAGGCTTTTGATGTAGAGATTAATGAAAGTAATTCAGTTTCTTTTAGGGGAGTAAAACATTCTAACTGATGATCTGATACAGTTATATTGTTAACTACAAGGTCACTTTCATTGTCTAACCTTAAATTAGTAGTTTGAATTTTTTGTCGGATATTCTCAATTTTCTCATTGAAAAAATTCATGAAGTCGTTGCTACTACATACTGCAGGTGTGCATGTGTTGATAGTGGACTTATTCCTGGTTAATTTTGCTACAGTATTAAATAGGAATCTAGGATTATTTTTGTTATCTTCTATTAGGGAGGAGAAATACGTTGATCTCGCAGCACTAAGAGCTTTTCTATACTTCAGGAAGCTCTCCTTCCAAGCTAATTTGAACACTACCAATTTTGTTTGACGCCATTTACGTTCCAATTTTCGAGTGGTCTGTTTTAATGTGCGAGTGTCATCATTATACCAGGGTGCTAATTTTTTGTCTCTGACCATTTTCCTTTTTAGAGGAGCTACATTATCTAAAGTATGGCGGAGTGTTGACTCTAAGCATTCAGTTGCCTGATCAAGTTCTGCAGGGGCTGACAGTGACCCAATCAAAGTTGACAGCTCTGGGAGATCATTTATAAAGCTCTGTGCAGTAGTTGACGTGAAAGTACGTTTAATACAGTAGCGTGGTGAGGTGCATATATTATTACTCAGACATATTTTGAATGAGATGAGACAATGATCTGAGATAACTTCAGACTGTGGAAGTATGACTATATTGTCTACGTTTAATCTAAATGTTAGTATTAGATCAAGGGTGTGACCACCATTATGGGTCGGTCCTATGACATTCTGCTTAATCCCGACTGAATCTAAGATGGACACAAACGCTGTTTTTAAAGGGTCTTCTGGGTTATCGAAGTGAATATTAAAATCTCCGACAACTAAAGCTTTGTCTAAGGAAATAACCAAATCTGAGATAAAATCTGCAAATTCAGAAAGAAACTCAGAATATGGCCCCGGGGGCCTGTAAATAATAAGCAATGGAATTAACTGGGTAGACTTATTTTTCGAGGCTACATACATTATATGAGTATGAAGAACTTCAAATGTATTAAATTTATAACCAGGTTTGTGTGTTACACCTAGATAATCGTTATAAATAACCGCGACGCCTCCTCCTCTGCCAGTTAATCGAGGCTGGTGTATATAACTGTATCCAGGAGGACTCGCTTCATTTAATGCTATATATTCATTTGGCTTAATCCATGTTTCTGTTAAACACAGTACATTAAACTCCTGATCAGTAATGAGTTCATTAACCATTAGCGCTTTAGATGTAAGAGATCTAATATTTAATAGCCCCACCTTTAGATCAAAGGTGCTGGCAGCAGCTGTACAGTCAGTCTGATCTAATTTTATATTGATTAGGTTACTGGAACAAACTCTCTGAAAATTTCTACCTTTTTGTTGAGCTCGGGGAACAGACACAGTCTCGATGTAGTGGGCCCTGAGTGACGACTCTGTGCAGCTAGCAGACAGTCGGTTTAGCCTGTTCGTCTGCTCCCTGGCCTTGGCTCTGGATTGTCAGAAATTAACTAGGCCTGTTCTGAGACTATGACCTATGCTGCAGGAAATGAGAGCAGCACCTTCCCGAGTGGGATGGATACCGTCCCGCCCTAACAGGCCAGCAGTGCCCTCAAAATTAGCCCAATTATCTATAAAGCCCACACTGTTTTCAGAGCACCACCTGGACAGCCAGCAGTTCAGCGACCATAACCTGCTGTAAGCTACATCGCCACGCCGCATTGGGATGGGGCCAGAGCATACTACAGCATCGGACATCGCCTTCGCTAATTTAAACACCTCTACAAAGTTACTCTTAGTAACCTCAGACTGACGAAGGAGTATATCATTAGCTCCTGCATGGATAACTATCTTTGAGAACCTGTGCTTGCCTAGGACCCTAAGATTACCTGCTATGTCCGGCGCCCTGGCTCCCGGTATACACCTGACTAAAGCTGCTGGTGCCCCTAAAGGCTGAGCTAATTTCACGTGCCGTATGATAGAGTCCCCTATAACCAGAGTTCTTTCAGGTTTCTCAGTGGGTGCATCACTAAGGAGAGCAAACCTGTTCGACACGTGACGCGGAGAGGAGTGGTGCTCCCGTGGGCGAGCCTCTGCGGTAGCTTTGGCTCTACGCTTATGCCGCCGAGCCGTCACCCATTCGCCCCGCTGTAAGGGCTCTAATGCCGGAGTTGGGGGATTGCTAACTCCACCTAGGGCGTCCAGACTTTCCCTAACAGAAACTACACTGTTCTCACGCTCACTAACCTGCTCTAAAGCCTGGACACGTGCTTCTAGCACTGAAATCTTCTCCGTCAGAGAGCTAACTAATCTGCACTTATCACAAGTAAAGCTAATAGAGCTATCGCTAGTGACGGAGGAAGAATGACTAAACATCCTGCACTCAGCACACTGAACAGGCTGAAGGTGTGCCATGATGAAAAGATTCACGTACCTTAAATGAAGATCTGTTGATATTAAAGCAGATCAGATGGCCTCCGCTTGTGGACTTTACACAGGAGGAGAGAAAAAGAAAGCTTCCGGTCTCGGCGTTCTTCCGAAAAAAGAAAGAGAAAAAAACGGGAAAAAAACCGGAAAAAGGAAAGCGAAAGTGAAAAGTACAAAAATGAAAGCGACAGTATAATAAAAATGAAGAGGATACTGGAAATTTATTTATAGAAAAAAAAGTTAAAAAAGGATTAGTAATTAACGCCGGCACTCGCGGGAAAAAGGACTCGGCGCGAACAACTCAGGAAACTTTTTTTGAGGAAAGGTCTTCGATGTAAAAACTGCTCTGCGTGTTGACAGGTTTCCAATGCTGAAACAACTTTTTACTGCTTTGCTGTGCTTCCCACATAGCAATGCAGACAGTGAGAGGGCTTTTTCATTGGTTAGGAAAATTCATACTGAGTACAGAAAAAATATGGCTGCAGACACATTAACTGCATATCTGCAAATTAAAATGAAGTGTGATGAGGAGCTACAACTGCTACCCATTCATACATTCATTTCATCTCATTATCTCTAGCCACTTTATCCTGTTCTACAGGGTCGCAGGCAAGCTGGAGCCTATCCCAGCTGACTACGGGCGAAAGGCGGGGTACACCCTGGACAAGTCGCCAGGTCATCACAGGGCTGACACATAGACACCGACAACCATTCACACTCACATTCACACCTACGGTCAAGTTAGAGTCACCAGTTAACCTAACCTGCATGTCTTTGGACTGTGGGGGAAAACGGAGCACCCGGAGGAAACCCACGCAGACACGGGGAGAACATGCAAACTCTGCACAGAAAGGCCCTGGCCGACAACTGCTACCCAAGCAGTGATATAGCTAGTGCCAAATATGCAACATCTTTGTACAACAAAGAACTCTCCAAAAAGGAATATGATTTAGATTCTTGTTAGAAATTACTGGGAAGATTTTCAATTTAATTTCATAATTTATTAATATTTTCACTTGCCCTTGTTTGCATAATATACTTGATGTGGTTCAGTCATCTTTAGTTGGATCTAACACTGCTTGTGGTCTCAACACTTTTTTCTCAAAGTGAACTTTTACTAACCTTCATATACTGTTTGACATGATTACATATAATTTATTGAATGTAACCTATTATTTTAATTAACATGCCTTCTTAGTACTGATGTTATATTTCAAGTCATTTTCTTTGGTGGAATGTAATATTGTAGGTGATGTCAACACTTGTCAAATAGAACTGTAATTTTTATGAACTAATTAATATTAGTACAATTTATTTGCAAAATTTACATCAATAATTCTGGTATTACTGATACAATGTATATTAAATAATTAAGTTAATAGTTCAGTCACTCTTTAGTAGATAATTGTTTACTTGACTGTACATATAGTCCTTTTTAATCCAGTTGTTTTCTCTGGGATCTAAAATTTATTTTTATTCAGTATATGCTTATTTGATCCCTTTAACTTGATGCAGTGTGATAAATATGCCCATTACAATAGGTGTATATAATGTGGAATAAAACAATTGGTGCTTTGGATTATATATTGGAATTTTTTCTCTTGTATAAGGGCTCATGGGTGTATGTAAGGGAAAAGTACAGATTTTGTGAGGGCATGGGTAACTAAAGGTTGACATGTATGATAAAGCTTGATTACCTAATAGTTATGATTTGTTTCCAAAAGGTCTCCTGTTTGTAAATGCATGACTGAATGAAGACCATTACATCTTGAACTAGAAGGGCACTTGGTAGAGTGCATACGTCTGCTAAGCCACATATTAGAATCACCACAAAAAAACCTCCTGGATCTGCATGCATAGCTGGATCCTGAATCCACATACATACCTGGATTTGCATCAACATCTAATCAATTGATCCTTGGCCCATGGGCTGCATTTCTTCAAAGTTCATCAAAATCCTTTCACAACAGTTTGAGTTATGTTTGGAACAGACAAACAAACGATGGCAAAAAAAATGGAAGTGAAAACATAACCTTCTTCTCCAAAGTTGGTGGAGGTAAAACTTTAAGATGTACAAATACTAATCCTGTTTGCATCTTTATATAAATCACCATCCTAACATAAAAGACTAGTGAGAAAATGAGGAAAAAATACAAAATGGAAACATGAAAAAAGCTTGATTACCTCAGTTATGATTTGTTTCCAAAAGGTCTCCTGTTTGTAAATGCATGACTGAATGGCTCACATTACATATTGAAACATTCAGTAAGTACTGGTATTATATATATGTTGAAATTGAGATGTTAACTTTGTTGGGAAGAAAAATTGCATTAAGAGTACAAAGAAAAGCTCTGCATCAAAAGGATATCATTGAATATTACTACTAACAGCACCAATACTGGTCGTTCTCTGAGCATAGTAAACTACTGTTAGACCCACTCCCCTCCCACTCACCACACCACCACCACGTGAAAAGTATAAATCCCTGAAAAGCAAACATTCCCCATATCATATTGCTTTGCACACACTGGAACAATTTATGTCCTCCAGCAGCCTGTTTATTCCCTCCTATACACATAAGTATATTTTTGGTGTTGTACAGTGTCTTTTCCTTACAGGTCTTTATTTTACAGACATGCAAAGTGCAGGAGCAAACAGTAACTCAAGCAATAATTTGTTATTTAATTTTTCAAACTCATTGAATGAAAGACTATTGTTGTTGCAGGTCCTGGTTGGGGTTTTCCTCTATATAAACTGCTTGATGATATACACATTTTTTAAAAAGGAGGTTTTTAGGGCAGAAACGCGATACGTTTTGTTTGTACAAATCCTACTTGCGGACTCTGCTCTTATGCTGTTAAGTGACTTGCTTTCAGTTGGAACTTCTTTTCAGTATGCCATGCACATAATTCCTTGCAGTATCATTTGTACAGTTTCAGTTTTTCTGACCTGCTGTACACCAATGACTTTGGTGGCAATGTGTCTGGAACGCTATGTGGCTATATGCATGCCTTTGAGACATGCTGTCATCTCCACAAGCAGGACCAGATTATATGGGGGTTTTATCATATGGACTCTCAGTTCTATAATTCCATTGTTCAATTTCATAGGATATTGGGCAGTAGTCCCACCTGCTGCTCAGTACTCCTATGCAGTATGCACTATGGAGCTAATTTTAGGTGAAGCATGGCAGGCACATGGACGTGCCATCATTTTTATTATCCTTTTCCTTTTTTTAATCATTATCATTGTCTTCACCTACATCAAGATAATGATTGCAGCTAGAGCTGCTTCCTCTGAGAAAAAGAAATCAACCAGTAAGAGTCTCAGGACTGTGCTGCTTCATGCATTTCAGTTGTTTCTGTGCATAATGCAGTTTTTAAACCCATATATAGAAATGGCATATTGGGGGGTTGAAGAAATTATGTTGCGGAAAATAAAATATTCCGTGTTTATAGCTTTTGTGATTGCACCACGTTGTCTCAGTCCATTGATTTATGGTCTCAGAGATGAACATTTTTTTCATGCTTTAAGACATTATGCTATGTGTGGCACTGATTGCCATTTCCCAACATTGCTTGAAGTCAAAAAATTGAAAATAAGACCAATTTAAATACAATGCAGGACATAATTAATAAGTGATTATTTTATGTGATTTTTAGATTGTTTGATGAAAACAGATGCTTTAATGACTGTGCTAAAATTATCTACCAACCTTTGGTGTGTTGAATATATTGGAATTTATTTATACAACAAAAAGTGTGGAAAAATATATGCCCCTGAGGCTGAATTGTCTTAAATACATTTTGATCAAGGCTTATTGTTGAAATGTGTTATGGTTTGAATGTTGAATATCAAATGTCATTTCACTGTTACTGTCAAACACACACACACACACACACCAAAAACAACAACTTTTAGCTGACAGTGTCTAAAAAGTATCCATTGTATGGGGTATACAATGATGTCTCATTATATTTTTTTATTTAACAGTCTGTGTGTTGTGTGTCCTTGTTGTTTGTAAAAAATTTATGTAGAAATAGATGCACCATGCTTTAAAATAGAAATACACAAAAATCAGATACTAATTTTGCTATTCGCATAGCAAATACTTAATTTATAAGAGAATCAAATTATTGTCAGTCCATCCTAATATGTCAAATGCTGGTTATGGATGATCCCAGATACAACCTCAAATGTAAAACAGTTGGGATTCTAGGTAAAATGTAAATCAAAACAGAATGCAATAATTTGCAAATCCTTTTCAAAAGGCAGCTCTGGAAAAAATTAGAAGACCACTGCAAAATTATCAGTTTCTCTTGTTTTACTATTTATAGATGTGTTTGTGTGGCATGGTGGTGTAGTGGTTAGCACTGTCGCCTCACAGCAAGAAGGTCCAGGTTCGAGCCCCGTGGCCGACGAGGGCCTTTCTGTGTGGAGTTTGCATGTTCTCCCCGTGTCCGCGTGGGTTTCCTCCGGGTGCTCCAGTTTCCCCTACACTCCAAAGACATGCAGGTTAGGTTAACCGGTGACTCTAGATTGACCGTAGGTGTGAATGTGAATGGTTGTCTGTGTCTATGTGTCAGCCCTGTGATGACCTGGCGACTTGTCCAGCGTACCTGCCTTTCACCCGTAGTCAGCTGGGATAGGCTCCAGCTTGCCTGCGACCCTGTAGAACAGGATAAAGTGGCTAGAGATAATGAGAATGAGATGAGAGATGTGTTTGAGGAGCTGTGGTGCAGTAGTTAGCACTGGCGCTTCACAGACAGAAGGTTCTGTGTTTGAGCCCAGTGGCTGACAGGGTCCTTTCTGAGTGGAGTTTGCATGTTCTCCTCATATCTGTGTGGGGATGCAGGAAGGAACTGTCCACCCTACTGCTGCAATTCTGGCTGAGCCAACAAAACATGGTTTGACTCAAGCCTGGATTAGGTTTGGCCATGATGATGATGTTTGAAGAACACGTACTTTTTAAAAAAAAATTTCCTTGAACTTACAATGTTTCCTCCAAACTCCATATAAAAAATTGTCACAGCATTTAGTGGCAGAAAATGAAAACTGGTCAAAATAACAAAAACGATTAAGTGTTTTCAGACCTTGAGTAATGCATAGAAATCAAAATCATATTCAATTTTAAACAACACAATACTTTGAACTTAGGATGAGTTCAGAAATCAATATTTGGTTGAAGAACCCTGACATTTAATCACAGCTTTCATGCGTCTTGGTATGCTCTCCACCAGTCTTTCACATTGCTCTTGGGTGACTTTTATGCCACTCCTGGCACAAAAATTCAATCAGCTCAGCTTTGCTTGGTGGCTTGTGACCATCCATCTTCCTCTTCATCACATTCCAGAGTTTTTCCATGGGGTTCAGATTTAAAGATTGGGCTGGGCATGGCAGGGTCTTGATCTTGTGGTCCTCCATTCTCAACTTGACTGACCTGGCTGTGTGGCATGGAGTATTGTCCTGCTGGAAAACCCAATTCTCAGAGTTAGGAAACACTGCCAGAGTAGAAGGAAGCAAGTTTTCTTCCAGGATAAACTTGTATATGGCTTGATTCATGTGTCCTTCACAAACAAACAAACAAAAATCTGCCCCATTCCAGCCTTGCTGAAAC
Organism: Neoarius graeffei; assembly: GCF_027579695.1. Classification (NCBI taxonomy): domain Eukaryota; kingdom Metazoa; phylum Chordata; class Actinopteri; order Siluriformes; family Ariidae; genus Neoarius; species Neoarius graeffei. Next base: position 19,380,982 of record NC_083585.1, read on the forward strand.
ACCCCCAGATCACTGACCCTTCACCAAATATTACAATGGGTGTGAGACACTGTGGCTTGTAGGACTCTCCAGGTCTATGTCTAACCATTAGATGACCAGGTGATGGGAAAAGCTGACAATAGGACTCATCAGAGAAGATAACCTTCCTCCAGTCTTCAACGATCCAATCCTTATGGTCGTTAGTAAACCTTAGCCAGGCTCTTTGCTTCTCATTGATGAAAGGCTTTTTTTCTAGCTTTCCATGACTTCAACCCTACTGTGTCAAACCAACCTTGCCATGCACTTTACCCCAGCTGCCATTCTTTTTTGGGTCACTTGATGTCATCTGACAGTTGTTGAGGGCCATTCAAAGGAGTTGATTATCCTGGTCAGTGGAGTGTCATTTTCGCCTTCTGCCAGTCTGTAACTTTGTTGTCCTCAATGTCTGCTGCTTGACCTTGTTCTTATGAACTGCTGTCTTTGAAATTGAGGATGGAAGCAACCTGACACTCACTGTATCCTCCTGCCAGTAAAGCCAGTATTGAGTGCTTCTTTTTCTCACTCAAAACTTTTCTTTTTAACTCTTTTGGCATGATGAATAAATATTTTTGTACTCCAAGTTTGAGGTACTACTAGCACTGATTTTGCCATCAAACTGCTACTATTGCAAGAGGATAGTAATGACCACAGCAGTGGTTTTTATACTTTTCCTCTTTAAGATTTGGTTCAGGTGATCACCTAATCAGTACCTCATTCAGTCAAATGAGATGTGCTTGTGTTGGAATTCCAACACAGACACTGGAATAAAATTGCTGCCATACATAGAGATGCTGATTTAAGAAAAAAATGAAGTAGTCTCTTAATTGTTTCCAGAGCTTTATTTTCAATTGAATACAATCCAAACACAATATATTAATGTTCAAACTAATTTTATTGTTTTTGTAAATATACACTCATTGTGAATTTGAGGCCTGCAACACCACCCAAAAAAAGTTGTGACACTACCATGTTTACCACTGTGTTACATCACCTTCTCGTTTAACAACAGTCAGTAAGTATTTCAAAATGGAGGACACCAATTGCTGAAGTTTTGAACATGAAATTTGTGGAAGCTGCCCAGATGTGGGTGGAGCACAGAAGTATGGTAGACTGTTGTTAGTGTTTAGATACACTTTTTATGCTTTTCAGCACAACACTTTCCCAACTGGGACAGTCACACACACACAGTGACACACGGACACACCGTCATGTTCTGGTCCCAGTCCCCCACTCCTTTCCTCTCCTACTCCTTTTATTCGGCACCATCACTGCAAGAGACACACAGACACACATGAATTGACAACAGCTGTAGCGATTTGGCCACTCACCTTCCCTGACTCTGCCCTCCATTCACAAACCGAAGCTCGGCCATGCCCCCACCACCCGATTCAGGCCGGGAAGCCGTTTGGCCTGCAGCGGACTCCCCCCCCCCGACAGTACAGGAAGTCCACCACCACCATCTGTGCCCCTGGCCTGTGGACCACCTCAAATTTGAACAGCTGGAGGGCAAGATACCAACGGGTGATCCGCGGATTGGTCTCATTCATGCGGTGGAGCCACTGGAGGGGCGCGTGGTCCGAACAGAGGGTGAAAGGGCGTCCCACTAGGTAGTACCGATGTGCGAGCACTGCCCACTTGATAGCCAGGCACTCTTTCTCTATCGTGCTGTACTTGCTTTCACTCATTGACAACTTCTGGCTAATGTACAGCGCAGGACATTCCTCCCCTTCCACCTTCCGGGACAGAATGTCCCCCAGCCCCCTGTCTGATGTGTCTGTCTGTAAAATAAAGGGGAGAGAAAAGTCAGGGGAGTGTAAAAGTGGTCCCCCACACTGTGCAGCCTTTACCCGAGACAAAGCCTGTTGGCATTGCTCCGTCCACTGGACCGGAGCTGGTGCTCCCTTTTTAGTGAGATCAGTCAGCGGGCTGATGACGTCCGAATAATTAGGTATGAACCTACGATAGTAGCCAGCCAGCCCCAGTAACTGTCTCACCCCCTTTTTGGTCTTGGGCAGGCCGCAATCAGTCTTGTTAATTTGGGGATGAACCTGGCCATGACCCAAGTGGAAACCCCAATACCATACTTCCACCCACCCAACTGCACACTTTTTAGGGTTAGCTGTGAGACCAGCATGCATCAGCGACTTTAGGATGACCCTAAGGTGTTCTCAGTGCCACAGCCAATCATTGCTACAGATGATGATATCGTCTAGGTATGCGGCCGCATAGGCAGCATGAGGTCAGAGAACCCTGTCCATGAGCCGCTGGAATGTCACAGGAGCCCCAAACAACCCAAAAGGAAGTGTGATGAATTGGTGTAACCCAAACGGTGTGGAAAAGGCCATTTTCTCTCAGGATAGAGGAGTCAAGGGGATCTACCAATATCCCATTGTTCAATCCAGTGTCGAGTAAAAACGAACAGTGCCTAATCGATCGAGCAGCTCATCAATGCGAGGCATTGGGTATGTGTCGAATTTAGACACCCCATTGACCTTTCTATAGTCCACACAGAACCGGCCCGACCAGAAGCTGCCCAGATGTGGGTGGAGCACAGAAGTACGGCAGACTGTTGTTAGTGTTTAGATACACTTTATTATGCTTTTCAGCACAACACTTTCCCAACTGGGACAGTCACATGCACACACAGACACATGCACACACCGTCGTGTTCTGGTCCCAATCCACCACTCCTCTGCTCTATTACTCCTTTTATTACAGTGCCGTCACTGCAAGACACCCAGACACACATGAATTGACAACAGGTGTAGCAATTTGGCCACTCACCTTCCCCGACTCCGTCCTCCATTCACAAACTGAATCTCGGCCACACCCCCACTGCCACAAATTTCTTTCACATTCTTGCTTGATATACAACCTTAATAGTACAACAGTCTGGGGTCTTCGTTGTCCTTTTTTTGCACTTTATAATGCACCACACGTTTTGTCCACTGCTTTTTTCTTTATATATGTTACCCCTGGGTGATATTATTCGTAAACATTGTATTAGTTTCCACTGTTATGCTGATGCCACACAGTTGTACGTTTCTGCAAAACCTGATGAGAGACACCAGATTAATAGAATTGAAGAATGTGTAAAGGACAGTAGACACTGGATGCTTATTAACTTCCTTCTGCTTAACTCTGACAAGACTGAAGTATTGTATTAGGACCACATGCAGCTAGAAGTAAGTTTTCTGATTACATAGTAACTCTGAATGACCTTTCTGTTTCTTCGTGTGCAGCAGTAAAAGACCTCGGAGTGATTATTGACCCCAGTCTTTCATTCAAAGCTCACATTGATAACATTACCTGGATAGCTTTCTTTCATCTCAGTAATATTGCTAAGATAAGAAATTTAATGTTACTACATGATGCGGAAAAACGAGTTCATGCCTTCTTTACCTCCAGGTTGGATTATTGTAATGCGTTACTCTCTGGATGTTCCAATAAGTGCATAAATAAGTTCCAGTAAGTTCAAAATGCAGCAGCAAGAGGCCTTACTAGAAAATATGACCACATCACCCCTATCTTAAAGATTTTTTGGGGGGACTTTTTTCACCCCCATTGGACAGAACAGTGCAGAGACAGGAAACAAACGGGAGAGAGAGATGGATCAGGAAATGACCCCGGTTCAGAATCAAACCCAGGTCCCTAAACCGACAGCACAGCACCCCATCCACCTGAGCCACAATGCCCCACATCACGCCTAGCTTATCCACACTGCATTTGCTCCCAATCAAATTTCATATTGATTATAAAATACTACTATTGACCTTTAAAGCACTGAATGATCTCGCACCACAGTACCTGAGTGAACTTCTGCTCCTCTATGACCCGCCACGCCTACTTAGATCAAAAGGTGCAGGCTATCTGCGGGTACCTCGTATAGTGAAGGCTACATCAGGGGGCAGAGCCTTTTCCTACAAAGCCCCACAGTTATGGAACAGCCTTCCAAGTAGTGTTCGGGAATCAGACACAGTCTCACTGTTTAAGTCAAGGCTGAAAACATCTGTTTAGTCAACCTTTTGTTAATGGTGTTTATGAGGTAAAGGTGTAGATCTGGAGGGTCCTCAGACATAGAGTGTTTTGGTAAACTGGGATGTATGGATGCTGTCAGTCCCCACTCACTTGCTCACTCAAGTTTGTTGATGGTGTAGTGGCTGGCTGCTTTATGTCCCGGGGCTCCCTCATGCCTGTGCTACCTTCTCTCCCCTTTTAGTTATGCTGTCATAGTTAGTTGCCGGAGTCCCTGCTTGTACTCCGTGCAATATGTATACTGTTCCTACTTATTCAGGTGACATTGGGCATACCTAACAACCTGCATTTTCTCACTCTTCCCCCCCCCCCCCCCCCCAATCTGTCCCTCTGAGTTACATGTCGGTCCTGGGATCGAGATGCTGGCCTCTTCTGCTCCTCGAACCTGCCTGATCCATCCTGGTGCCCTGTGTCTGGTTGGAGTCTCATCGCATCACTCCTGTGGAGGGCAGCCCCATGTAGACAGTTGTGGGTCGCACCTGGAGGACGCTCTGGACTCTTGCAGTGGTGTTTTTGTGGCTGGGGACTACAGTTGACTTTAGGACTGCAGTTGAATTGCTGACGTTGGGACTGCGGTTGTCATGAACAGTTTTGCACTCGGGTTTCCGTTGGTGGGGGGTTTATAGCATCAACGAAGCTGACTTTGTTAGGACTGTTAATGTTATAGTCATGTTGTCTGTTGTTGCCCAGATGGGGATGGGTTCCCTTTTGAGTCTGGTTCCTCTCAAGGTTTCTTCCTCATGTCATCTGAGGGAGTTTTTCCTTGCCACCGTCACCACAGTCGTGCTCCTTGGGGATAGATTGGGGATAACATTAGCTCATATTTTAAGTTTTTCAAATTCTGTAAAGCTGCTTTGTGACAATGTTTATTGTTAAAAGCGCTATACAAATAAACTTGACTTGACCACACATTTTCAATGGGAGGCAGACAGGGCTATTTAGCACTGCAATCTATTACTAGAAAGTCATACTGTTGTAACACATGCAGAATGTGGCTTGGCATTGTCTTGCTGGAATAAGAAAGGACTTTCCTGAAAAAAAGATGCCATCTGGCAGCATACTGTATGTTTCTCTGTCTGGGTTAACCCATGTGGACCCTTACGAGGACATAGATAGGCTACAAGTGGGGCCCATGTGACCACCATCCTCTGGCCCCACATGGGCCCCAATATACCTCATCCTGTGTGGACCATAAGTAAAGCCAAAAAGTGGGGCTTATGTGGACCAAAAGCCCTTGGTCCTACGTGGGAACCTTATTCTGTTAAATTATAACTTAAATTGGAACCACTATGGGTTACTTTATTTTATAGTACATGCCCATGATATCCTCAGATTCTTGATCTTGACTGACAAGAGTGGAACCTGATGTGGTCTTCTGCTGTTGTAGCCCATCCACCTCAATATTTGATGTATTGTACATTCTGAGATGCTGTTCCGCTCACCACAGTTGTAAAGAGTACATATTTGGATTAATATAGACTTCCTGTCAGCTCTGAACAGCCTGGTCATTCTCCGCTGACCTCTCTCTCATCGAAAATGTGTTTCAGCCTGCAGACCCTCTGCTCACAGGATGGGTTTTGTTTTTCGCATGATTCTGTTTAAACTCTCAAAACTTGTGCTTGAAATTCAACAACCATGCCATGATCAAAGTCACAGAAATCACATTTTGAACATTTTTTCTTCATTCTGCTGTCGTTAAGTGAAGCACTCGACTGGTATATGTTTTTTTGCATGCATACGCACACATGTTTAGAATACTGTAAAAAAGTTCAAATTTTTTGAAAAAATAGCCAGATGGGAAGAGTTGAGACAGCTCCTATAAAGTTTTTTTTTTCTTGTGGTTTACAAATATAAAATTGTTCAAAAATTTGGGTGGTAACCTGCATAAGGATTAAGCCATTTCATTTCTTTTTGAGAATGGAACTGTTTTGTCAAGTCAGGTTTTGGGTAAACTGACAATTTTCTATAACTGTACCAGTATTGAATGTTCATACAGTTCATATGTTACAGGTTTTGATAACAAAAATTAAACATGTAGACCTAGGTATTTTATTTTTGTTCCATTTCTGTCCACCATGGCTCAAGTTTCTGAACATAATGTCTCATGTCTCATCTCATCTCATTATCTCTAGCTGCTTTATCCTTCTACAGGGTCGCAGGCAAGCTGGAGCCTATCCCAGCTGACTACGGGTGAAAGGCGGGGTACACCCTGGACAAGTCACCAGGTCATCACAGGGCTGACACATAGACAGACAACCATTCACACTCACATTCACACCTATGGTCAAGTTAGAGTCACCAGTTAACCTAACCTGCATGTCTTTTGACTGTGGGGGAAACCGAAGCACCAGGAGGAAACCCACGCGGACACGGGGAGAACATGCAAACTCCAAACAGAAAGGCCCTCACCGGCCACGGGGCTCGAAACAGGACCTTCTTGCTGTGAGGCGACAGCACTAACCACTACACCACCGTGCCACATGTCTCCCCACAAAAAAAAAAAGACAGAAAAAGTGAAGTCAGTATATGAGACAAGGTGAGAAATGAATGTTGTGGTAAGAGGGTATAGGAAATACTTTCTAATGCAATATGAACGTGATGCTACCTGCAAAGAATTTCACACAATCTACAAAAGCTGAAAACTTGTCCCAAGTCTCCCCACTGTATCCTACCCTGACATTAAGGATGAGGCTGATAAACTGAAATACTAATTGTTGGTAACTCAACTTGTTTGGAAAACAAGCTTTTCAATATGAAATATTTCACAAGACTATTTACACTGCCACTCTTAGCAGTATAAAGTAGTGAGATTGATTGATTGATTGATTGATGATCTGCCTAATTTGACTTGTTTTAGACGTCACTGGATGATACTTTATAGAGAACACACAGTACATGGCCAAAAGTATGTAGATACCTAACCATCACATCCATAGGAGTTTGTGGTCCCATTGCAAAACAGTGGGCATTAAAATGGAGTTAGTTTTCCCATTGCTGCTATAACAGTCTCCAATCATTTGGGAAGATTTCCGCTAGATTGTGGAATCTAGTGGGAGTTGAGCCCGCTAGATCTATAGGGCGTTGAGCCCATTCTATCAATCTATAGGGCGTTGAGCCCATTCAGCTACAAGAGCAAAAGTGTGGTTGAAGCCATGATCTTGGGCAAGAAAGCCTGGCACTGTTTTAATTTATCCCAAAGGTGTTCATTGGGTTTGAAGTCAAGGTTCTGTGCAGGCCACGTAACATCTTCTACACCAGCCTGACAAGCCATGATTTTATGGACCTCGTTTTGTGCACAGCGTATTGCCTTAAAGTGAAGTTCTTTTATACACAGTGTGTATATATATACACACACTGTAATTTATATTTATATATATATATATATATATACACATATACACACACACACACATACAAACAGTGTCTCCCTTTTATATATACACACAGTCTCTTTCTCTCTCTCTTTTATATACATATAAAAGAGACAGAAAGTGGGACAGAGAGAGCACGGTGGTGTAGTGGTTAGCACTGTCATCTCACAACAAGAAGGTTCTGGGTTTGAGCTCAGTGGCCAACAAGGGCCTTTCTGTGTGGAGTTTGTATGTTCTCCCCGTGTCTGTGTGGGTTTCCTCCAGGTGCTCCAGTTTCCCCCACAGTCCAAAGACATGCAGGTTAGGCTAATTGGTGACTCTAAGGCCCAATCCCAATTCTAATTTCTACCCCTACCCCTCCCCCTTGAAACTGAGCTACAAGGGATAGGGCTTGAAATTCAACCCTTACGTATTGGGATAGCCCTTCAACGATCGCATACGTCATCGCGTACCTCCGTCAGCGTTTACGTTAGCAAAACGCGCCCAAATGCGTCATTGGCTGCGACCAGCCGCTACAGTCAGAGCCAGAACCAGAAATCTCTGCTGGCAGGGTGTGATTTGTTAACTAACACCACTGAATGGGATATCTTTGGCGCTTCGTGCACCACATCCGACAAAATGAGATGTCAGAACACTCATGTAAACAATAAAAGCGAGAATAACAGAACAAAACGTACGCAGTCAAGCAACCGAAAACAATACTCACTCCCAAAGCTTTTTAGCAGCAGCTTGGATTTCAGAAAATCGCTGCTCATTCTCAGCTCGAAAGTGAATCAAGCGGCGTGTTTCCTCTGGATAACAACTTAAAACACGTAAATAATGGAGAAAATACATTTATGACAATCTTTCGCCGCGGGAACCGCCATCTTTCTGAAATCCGCATGAAATCTCGCTGAAATCCGCATGGCATTGTGGGAAAATCACTCAAACCCCTTCGTTCGGAGTCAGCTCCAGGAAAATCTCCGTTTGGAGGGGTACAGAAGCCCTACCCCTTCCCCTACCCCTCCGCGTTAACTGGGATTGGGATACCCCTACCCCTTCACGTGAACACGCAAAATGGAGGGGAAGGGCCAAGGGGTTGGTCCAAGGGGTGAAATGGGATTCAGCCTAAATTGACCGTAGATGTGAATGGTTTTCTCTATGTCAAACCTGCAATGATCTGGAAACTTGTCCAGGGTGTACCCCGCCTCTCGCCCATAGTCAGCTGGGAAAGGCTCTAGCTAGCCTGTGGCCCTGTAGAACAGGATAAGTGGCTACAGATAATGGATGGATAGATGGATTTTTTTTAATTGGTCATTCTTGAATTCAGGGTACATTTCTCGTTTCCGAGATGTACCTTTTGTTATATTGCACAATAGAAATCTTTATTAAATCAGTTTTGAACAATAATGCAAATTTTGACAAACTTTCACCAATAGCATTGCTTGTGTTAGGACTGGGACTGTTTTGGCCTCTAGAGGACGCTGTTATGTTTATCTTGTCATGGTTGTTTTGGCCTCTAGAGGCCACCACTGTGTTTTGTGTTTGTCTTGATTGCCTATTTCCTGCCCCGCCCTGTTCTTTAATTGTTGTGTGTATAAATACCCTTCTGTTTGTTCCCTTGTCACGGAGTCTTTATGCTATGTTGTCTAGTGCTAGTTTCCTCTGTCCCATGTATCTTGCCTGTGCCCTTGTGTTTTTGCTTTCTTTGGACTTTGTATTTTTTGATCTTCTGAGCATTCAGCATTTTTGCCTTTCCTTTTGTTTTTTGGACTTTGAACCTTTGGATATTTTTATTTTTGGTCATCTTCTGAGCTTTTGGATTTTCTTTGTTTTTTCCATCGGACTGTAAATATTGTAAATAAACTGTTTTTTGATACTCTACCTACGCCTCACGCCTCTGCACTTGAGTCATCCCCCTGGTGGCCTAGTGGGGGTTTGCTGGATTATCACACCAGCGACCCGGGTTCAAATCCCAGCCAAACCCTAACAGAAAGGCTCCGTCATGATCGACTCAGCAGGGGCTTCTTCAACTGTCTACCCGGCTAACCTTGGGGTAATGATGGTCGCGTTAACATGCCTAGGATTCACCATGGACACTCATGGACGGACTCTTGCAAGCCAATATGAGACCCTTGCTTGCCACGAGGTACTGCTTCAGCAAATTGGGAAAACACAATTTGACAGCTGACTTCTCTGCCCTCTGCGCCTCCTGCCATGCTGCCTCCTTCACCTCGCGAACCCAGTCTTCCTACACCACAGAGGTATGATGGCAAGCACAGTGCAAACTCACCTTTGAGTTCCAGCCTACCACCTACACTACGGATTGCTGCAAGATTGCCTTTGTGATAACCTAGTTAGCTGGTAAGGCACGAACTTGTGCAACAGCCATCTGGCAGAGACAGGGACCCGAGTGCTCTGATTTCCAGCTGTTTACGAAGGAGATGCTTCGTGTCTTCGATCAAGCAGACATCAGCAAAGACGCAGCCAGAAAGCTCATGTCCATCTGGCAAGGAGGAAGCGTCGCAGCAGTAAGTGGATGGAACGAGACTGCCCTGGTTAGTCCGTCTGACCTCATCAAAGATGGTCTGGCCTCTATTGGATGCCCAAGTGACCTCGAAACACTGATTTCTCATGCCATTCGTCTGGACAACAGGATTAGAGAACGCCGCCAAGTCCTGAGTCTCCCCGGCCTCACTGCCTCAACATGGAGCCCGTCTACCTCCTCCAGTGACTGTCCAGAACCCATGCAAGTGGGCCCTACTCGCCTCTCCGCATCTGAGAGGGAGCGCAGAAGGAGGGACAAGTGCTGCATCTACTGTGGCAAGCCTGGTCACTTCTGAGCATCATGTCCCGAGCTCTCGGGAAAAGGACCGCCCCGTCCAGCCGAGGGAGGGTTGTGACGGGGCCTACCCTCTCTCCCGGACTTCCTGGCCAAGGAATCTACATCCCAGTTTCCATCTCCTGGGGTGAGTCCGTCCATTCTTGCCAGGCCTTGTTAGACTCAGGGGCGGCTGGAAACTTTATGTATATCCACTTCGCCCAAAGTATCAATGTCCCGACTGCGCCTCTTGAAGTCCCACTGTCTGTGTCTGCCCTGGATGGCCAAGCTTTAGGTGACAGAAGAGTCACCCAAGTTACTTCTCCAGTCTTTAGGTCACAAAGAAGAAATATCCCTGCACCTTATTCATTCACCCGAGTTCCCAGTTATTCAAGGCCTTCCTTGGCTTACTCGCCACAACCCTCGCGTAGACTGGGTAACAAGCCAGGTTGAGGAATGGGGTCCTGCATGCTATGCCTCTTGTCTGCTCTCTAGCTCTCCTGTGTCTCCTGCCGAGCCTCCTGATCTCACCGAGTTATCTCAAGTTCCCACAGAGTACTGGGATCTGAAAGAAGTTTTTAGCAAGAGCAGGGCCGCTGTTCTTCCTCCGCACCGCGCCTATGAGTGTGCCATCGACTTGCTCCCTGGGACTACTCCTCCTCGGGGCCGACTGTTCTCCCGCTCTCAGCCAGAACGCAAGGCCATGGAGGAATACATCAAGGAAGCCCTGGTCTCTGGGTTCATTCGACCCTCCACTTCACCTGCTGGTGCCGGCTTCTTCTTTGTCGGCAAGAAGGATGGGGGGCTCTGACCGTGTATTGACTATAGGGGCCTGAACAAGATCACCGTGCGCAACCGCTATCCCCTTCCCCTGATGTCCACAGCATTCGACCTGCTCCAAGGCGCCACCGTCTTCACCAAGTTGGACTTACGGAACGCATACCACCTCGTCCGTATCTGACAAGGAGACGAGTGGAAGACCGCCTTTAACACCCCATCAGGGCACTACGAGTACCAGGTGATGCCCTTCGGACTCACCAATGCACCAGCTGTTTTTCAGGCCCTAATCAACGATGTCTTGAGGGAAATGATTAACCTGTACGTTTTTGTCTACCTCGATGACATCCTAATCTTTTCCAAGACCGTGCAGGAGCACCGCCACCATGTCCGCCAGGTTCTCCAGAGGCTGCTACAGAACAATCTGTTCGCTAAGGCCCAGAAATGCGAATTTCATGTTCCCGAGGTCTCCTTTCTGGGTTTTATTGTATGGACAGGCCAACTCCAGATGGATCCAGCCAAAACCCTGGCCGTCCGGGACTGGCCCACCACCAAGTCCATCAAAGAGGTTCAGTGGTTCTTAGGATTTGCTAACTTCAACTGCAAGTTCATCAGGAACTTTCGTTCTGTAGCAGCGCCCATATCGGACCTCACCAAAGGGACAGGTGGATCATATGTCTGGTCTCCTCAGGCAGAAAAGGCGTTCAAAGACCTCAAGCACTGCTCCTGCATGGCACCCATTCTGGTCCTCCCGGACCCTTCGCAACCCTTCATCGTCGAGGTGGACGCCTCAGACAGCGGCGTCGGTGCGGTCCTCTCTCAGTGCTTGGAATGAAGGTTGCACCCCTGCGCATAGTTCTCCCACCGCCTGAGTTCTGCGGAGTCCCGGTATGACGTGGGGAATCGAGAACTGCTAGCAGTTAAACTGACCCTTGAGGAGTGGAGGCACTGGCTGGAGGGAGCGCAACACCCATTTTTGGTCTGGACGGACCACAAGAACCTGGAGTACCTGCAGCAAGCAAAGAGACTCAATCCACGACAGGCTAGGTGGGCCTTATTTTTCAGTCGGTTCGACTTTACCCTATCATACCGCCCCGGCTCCAAAAATACCAAACCTGACGCGCTTTCCAGGCTGTTCGTTCCCACCAACAGGGAGAGCGAAGTTGGTCCTATTATCCCTGTGTCCCGGATTGTGGCCTCTGTCCGCTGGGGTATTGAGGAGGCCGTCCGACGAGCCCAATGCCAGGACCCCGGTCCTGGGACGGGGCCACCAGGCCTCTTGTATGTCCCACATCAAGCCCGGGCCAAGGTTCTCCAGTGGGGTCACTCATCCCCTCTCACCGCCCACCCGGGAGCTCGAAGGACCCTTGACTTTTTGAGAAGACACTTCTGGTGGCCTAGCATGGAGAAGGAAGTGAGGTCATTTGTCCTTTCCTGCGAAGTGTGCACCAGAAGCAAGAACCCACGACAGCATCCTCAGGGTCTCCTGCATCCTCTGACCATTCCCCAGTGTCCCTGGTCCAATGTGGCAGTCGACTTCATCACGGGTCTCCCTGAGTCACAAGGTAATAGTGTCATTTTGGTCATAGTAGACAGATTCTCTAAGGCCTGCCGCTTCATACCACTGTGCAAGCTCGCTTCTGCCCTGGAAACTGCCAAACTCATATTCACTCATGTCTTCCGAGTTTTTGGTCTCCCACAGGACATCATTTCTAACCGGGGGCCCCAGTTCTCCTCCCGAGTGTGGCATGGGTTTTGCAAAGTCATTGGAGCCACTGCCAGCCTCTCCTCAGGGTTCCACCCACAGTCCAATGGCCAGACGGAGAGGCTCAACCAGGACCTGGAAACCACCCTGCGAGGCCTAGCTATGGATAACCCGACATCGTGGAGCACCTGGCTGCCATGGGCAGAGTACTCCCAGAGTACCCTGCAGTCATCGGCCACCAAGCTGTCACCATTCCAGTGCCAGTTCAGGTTCCAGCCACCTCTGTTCCCAGACCAGGAGGAGGACGTGGGGGTGCCCTCAGTCAACCAATATGTGAGACGGTGTTGCAAGACCTAGAGCAAGGTCAGGAAGACCCTCATCCAGACCTCCAGAACCAACCAGACTTAGGCCAACCGCCATAGACGACCTGCCCACGCTTTCCGCCCTGGGCAGCGGGTTTGGCTGTCCACCAAGGACCTTCCGCTGCGGGTGGAGAACCGCAAGCTTGCTCCTCGCTACATTGGCCCCTTCAAGGTGGTGCGCAGGATGAACCCTGTCGCCTACCGGCTCCAGTTGCCCCAGACTCTGAGGATCAACCCCACATTCCATGTTTCCCTGTTGCGGCCCGTACTGACGTCCACGTATGCCCCCGCCCCAGGAATCCACCCCCCCGCATCTTCCAGGGTCAGACTGTGTTCACCGTGCATCGCCTGCTTGACTCCCGCCGGGTCTGCGGCGGGCTTCAATACCTGGTAGATTGGGAGGGCTATGGCACTGAGGAACGCTGTTGGGTCCCCGCCCGGGACATTTTAGATAAAGGACTGTGCCGGGACTTCCATTCGGCCCATCCGGATCGCCCTGGGAATGTCAGGATACTCTCCTAGAAGGGGGGGTCCTGTTAGGACTGGGACTTTTTTGGCCTCTAGAGGCCGCTGTTATGTTTATCTTGTCATGTTTGTTTTGGCCTCTAGAGGCAGCCACTGTGTTTTGTGTTTGTCTTGATTGCCTGTTTCCTGCCCCGCCTTGTTCCTTAATTTTGTGTATAAATACCCCTCTGTTTGTTCCCTTGTCATGGAGTCTTTATGCTATGTTGACTAGTGCTAGTTTCCTCTGTCCCACGTATCTTGCCTGTGCCCTTGTGTTTTTGATGTCTTTGCTTTCTTTGGACTTTGTATTTTTTGATCTTCTGAGCGTTCAGCATTTTTGCCTTTCCTTTTGTTTTTTGGACTTTGAACCTTTGGATATTTTTAGTCATGTTCTGAGCTTTTGGATTTTCTTTTTGTTTTTTCCATCAGATTGTAAATATTGTAAATAAACTGTTTTTTGATACTCTACCGACACCTCACGCTTCTGCACTTCAGTCATCCCCCTGGTAACCTAGTGGGGGTTTGTTGGATTATCACACCAGCGACCCGGCTTTGAATCCCAGCAAAACCCTACAGTGGTGCTTGAAAGTTTGTGAACCCTTTAGAATTTTCTATATTTCTGCATAAATATGACCTAAAACGTCATCAGATTTTCACACAAGTCTTAAAAGTAGATAAAGAGAACCCAGTTAAACAAATGAGACAAAAATATTATACTTGGTAATTTATTTATTGAGGAAAATGATCCAATATTACATATCTGTGAGGGGCAAAAAGTATGTGAACCTTTGCTTTCAGTATCTGGTGTGACCCCCTTGTGCAGCAATAACTGCAATTAAACATTTGCGGTAACTGTTGATCAGTCCTGCAGACCGTCTTGGAGGAATTTTAGCCCATTCCTCCGTACAGAACAGCTTCAACTCTGGGATGTTGGTGGGTTTCCTCACATGAACTGCTTGCTTCAGGTCCTTCCACAACATTTCCATTGGATTAAGGTCAGGACTTTGACTTGGCCATTCCAAAACATTAACTTTATTCTTCTTTAACCATTCTTTGGTAGATCGACTTGTGTGCTTAGGGTCGTTGTCTTGCTGCATGACCCACCTTCTCTTGAGATTCAGTTCATGGATAGATGTCCTGACATTTTCCTTTAGAATTCGCTGGTATAATTCAGAATTCATTGTTCCATCAATGATGGCAAGCCGTCCTGGCCCAGATGCAGCAAAACAGACCCAAACCATGATACTATCACCACCATGTTTCACAGATGGGATAAGGTTCTTATGCTGGAATGCAGTGTTTTCCTTTCTCCAAACATAACGATTCTCATTTAAACAGAAAAGTTCTATTTTGGTCTCATCCGTCCACAAAACATTTTTCCAATAGCCTTCTGGCTTGTCCACATGATCTTTAGCAAACTGCAGATGAGCAGGATTGTTCTTTTTGGAGAGCAGTGGCTTTCTCCTTGCAACCCTGCCATGCACACCATTGTTGTTCAGTGTTCTGCTGATGGTGGACTCATGAACATTAACATTAGCCAATGTGAGAGAGGCCTTCAGTTGCTTAGAAGTTACCCTGGGGACCTTTGTGACCTCGCTGACTATTACATGCCTCGCTCTTGGAGTGATCTTGGTTGGTCAACCACTCCTGAGGAGGGTAACAATGGTTTTGAATTTCCTCCATTTGTACACAATCTGTCTGACTGTGGATTGGTGGAGTCCAAACACTTTAGAGATGGTTTTGTAACCTTTTCCAGCCTGATGAGCGTCAACAACGCTTTTTCTGAGGTCCTGAGAAATCTCCTTTTTTCGTGCCATGATACACTTCCACAAACATCTGTTGTGAAGATCAGACTTTGATAGATCCCTGTTCTTTAAATTAAACCGGGTGCCCACTCACCCCTGATCGTCATCCCATTGATTTGAAAACACCTGACTCTAATTTCACCTTGAAATTAACTGCTAATCCTAGAGGTTCACATACTTTTGCCACTCACAGATATGTAATATTGGATCATTTTCCTCAATAAATAAATGACCAAGTATAATATTTTTGACTCATTTGTTTAACTGGGTTCTCTTTATCTACTTTTAGGACTTGTGTGAAAATCTGATGTTTTAGGTCATATTTATGCAGAAATATAGAAAATTCTAAAGGGTTCACAAACTTTCAAGCACCACTGTAACAGCTTGATGTATATTTTAGACCAAATTTATCCATAAAACATTAACGAAATGACTTCCACCCCCTATATTATTGGCTGTCTTTGATTACTGATTCATACATTCAACTTGAATAAACATGAAGTGATTCAGTCTAACAATCAGTTTTTGGGCTTATTCTATTAACTGTTATAAAAATCAATTGCATAGAAAATATATTTTCTTTATTGAATTTCAGTAATAAAAATATATATTTTTATCTGTCCCAATGTTCTTGTCAACACTTAACTCTGTTATAAATTGCATAATACCTACAACGACTTTGAATAATATGCATGACACCTGCACTGAGAGAGGTCACATCCTCTGGCAGGAAACTTCAGAAAGGCAGTGAAGTACGAAGTGTCTCATTAATGTGAACAAAATATTCAGGATACACCAACAGTTGATTATTCATTCATCAAATCTATTATAACATTCTGCTTATGTACATGCCATGTGGTAGCTAGTTTGAGGTTAGCATTCCACACAAAATGGTGGAAAATGTCAACTCTGTTATCGATTCTGTTAATGGATTGCCCATTATAATGATAACAGAGTTGATGATGACTAAGAGAGTCAACACTTGAAATATACCCACAATTTTATATGAGAAAAAGTTGGAAACATGTCAACATTTTAATTTGCCAGCCGCTCACACCAAGGTCCAATTTCTAAATCAATGCATCGATACTGGAAGCAGCAAGATATTTGCCTCTCCTTTGCATCACTTTATTGAGCGAGTTTGTTCAGTCAAAAATGTCCACTAGATATGACAGCTGCGCGACCCAAAGAGGGTCATCGTGTAGCTTGCAAGTTCAGACTTAGTATCATATATAGAAAGGATTTGACCTTTGCACGCATTTCATACAAGTGTTGCAGTACTTTACCTCTGGAAAGCGAGCTCATGTCTATGTGAAAGAGGAGTTGTTCATGCTCAGACCTCATATCCTGACAAAGCAGTGAAAATAACAGGTTATGCTTTGATAGATTTCATTTTCTTTCATCTTTCTTATATATTGCTCAGTTATGGACATTTGGGAATTCATAGAACAATCAAAATGGTCAGTATGGCCTTCCCTTGCTCATGACGCAACTTTCAACATTGCCATATCTATACACAGCTCTCAACCACTAGACACTTGGCCACTGTACTACTTGAGTCCCTTCCAATACCACACCTAAACTTCCTACAGCCATGGAAACCACTATTTAGTTATGTTTCTGCATTATGGCATACCAGAAGATATTGTGTGTGACAATTTACCTCCAATGGGGAGGCCAGTTTACCTCCTATGTATGGAAGGCAACAGCTCAAATTTAAGGTAACAATATCTGAAAGGGACCATCTGCTTTCTAATGGCCCTTTTCCACTACCCTTTTTCAGCTCACTTCAGCTCGCTTCAGCTCACTTCAGCCCGACACGGCTCGCGTTTTGACTACCAAAAACCAGCACGACTCAGCTCGTTTCAGCCCTGCTTAGCCCCTAAAACTCGCACTGTTTTGGAGTGGGGCTGAAGCGAGCCAAGCCGTGCCGAGTGAAGTTGGGGGCGTGAGCAGACACTCCCCTGTGCACTGATTGGTGAGGAGGAGTGTCCTCACATGCCCACACACGCCCCGCGAGCGCGCTGGGATCTGTAAACACCGCAAACCCAGAAGAAGAATAATTACGAATTACGAGAATCTCTGAAGCCTTATGCGCCTCGCCTCATCTATACACTCTTGCCAGTATCTGTCCGCGTTGTCGGTGACAACAAGCCACAGCACCAAGACCAGCAACACTAACGACTCCATGTCCTCCATGTTTATTGTTTACTATTCGGGTCGTGAGACTACCGCTTAAAAGCTCACTGATGTCACTGTTTGCGCTGCTTAACGACATCACCTGACGTCCACCCACTTTCGCTAGCTCCACCCAATGTGTCCACCCACTCCCAGCCAGCACGGTTCAGCGCGGTTGTAGTCGAAATGCAACTCCAACAGCCCCGCTCAGCTGGACTCAGCACGGCACGGCTCAGCCCGACTCAGCCGCGTTTGTAGTGGAAAAGCGGCATAACAGACAAGTAGAGCAGTTGGACTAGAAAATAGGAAGATACCTCAGGTCCTATTGCATCCCAGATATTTTAAGAATCATATGCCCTGAAATAAACTGTTCTGATCCTCATGTTTCTATCTTTATGTAAATTACTACCTAACCATACAAGAATAGAAAGAAAATGGGGGGGGGGGGGGGGGGGGGTAATGCGAATAAAACATACATGTCAAGTTATGGTTTCCCTGTATTTTGTACGGGAAAATGCAGTTTTTTTGGCTAATACAGTGTACACTGATTTTCATACGGGAAAATTCCGTTTTGTATGAGAGATTTTTTCCGTTACTCCGAGAAAATTTTCTTAGCATCCATCATTTATTTTTTCAAACACGCATGCCCAGTGAAACGGAACTATTTAAGATTTATGTGGTTTTATAGTTGCACGTGGTTTGCTCTGTCATTTAAGTCCATCGGCTCGGACTGCCCAGACTTCTGTGACGGCTGCAGAAGTTATGTTCTGCCAATTTCTCGTGGAACACAACATCCCCCCGACTGTGACAGACCATTTTTTGCAGCTAGCAAAAAAAATGTTTCCCGATTCACAGACTGCACAGAAAGCATTTGTGGGGGTTTTATTTATTTATTTTTTTTAAGTTTTTACTGTTTGCATGTAGGAAACCTTCCTCCATTATGATGATAATTTAAGGAGGCAATACTGGGAGTCGCCGTTTATACAACGGCAACTGTAGTTACCCGGCAATTTCTGGTTTCGCTTTCCTAAACATTTTAATTGCTGATAGACATTATATGTAGACACAGATGACCAACACCTGTTACTACCATCAGTCATCAGTAAACTGGAAAATTAGTGAATGAAGAGTAATGGTGGTAATGTCCGTTGGTAACCTGTCTCTAAAATGCGCAGTAGGGGATGGAAACAATTTAACACATGTACACTTCAAGCACAGTGAAATTCATCCTCTGCATTTAACCCATCTGAAGCAGTGAACACATGCACAAACACACTCAGAGCAGTGGGCAGCCACACCAGAGTACCCATGGAGCAGGTACCTTGTTCAAGGGCACCTCAGCCCAAGGCCACCGCACATCAACATAACTGCATGTCTTTGGATTGTGGGGGAAACCAGAGCACCCAGAGGAAACCCACATAGACAACATGCAAACTCCACACAGAAAGGCCCTCGCCAGCCACTGGGTTTGAACCCGGTACCTTCTTGCTGTGAGGCGACCGTGCTAACCACTACACCACCGTGCCACCCAGCTACATGTTTGCCGTGGAAAATAATAGATGTATATTGAGGAAAGGTCTTCGATGTAAAAACTGCTCTGGGTGTTGCCAGGTTTCAAATGCTGAAACAACTTTTTACTGCTTTGCTGTGCTTCCCACATAGCAATGCAGATAGTGAGAGGGCTTTTTCATTGGTTAGGAAAATTCATACTGAGTACAGAAAAAATATGGCTGCAGACACATTAACTGCATATCTGCAAATTAAAATGAAGTGTGATGAGGAGCTACAACTGCTACCCATTCATACATTCATTTCATCTCATTCTCTCTAGCCACTTTATCCTGTTCTACAGGGTCACAGGCAAGCTGGAGCCTATCCCAGCTGACTACGGGCGAAAGGCGGGGTACACCCTGGACAAGTCGCCAGGTCATCACAGGGCTGACACAGACACAGACAACCATTCACACTCACATTCAGACCAACGGTCAAGTTAGAGTCACCAGTTAACCTAACCTGCATGTCTTTGGACTGTGGGGGAAACCGGAGCACCCGGAGGAAACCCACGCGGACACGGGGAGAACATGCAAACTCCGCACAGAAAGGCCCTGGCCAACAACTGCTACCCAAGCAGTGATATTATAACTAGTGCCAAATATGCAACATCTTTGTACAACAAAGAACTCTCCAAAAAGGAATAAGATTTAATTTCTTGTTATAAATTACTGGGAAGATTTTCAATTTAATTTCATAATTTATTAATATTTTCACTTATCCTTGTTTGCATAATATACTTGATGTGGTTCAGTCATCTTTAGTTGGATCTAACACTGCTTGTGGTGTCAACACTTTTTTTCTCAAATGGAACTTTTACTAACCTTCATATACTGTTTGACATGATTACATATAATTTATTGAATGCAACCTATTATTTTAATTAACATGCCTTCTTAGTACTGATGTTATATTTCAAGTCATTTTCTTTGGTGGAATGTAATATTGTAGGTGATGTCAACACTTGTCAAATAGAACTGTGTAATTTTTATGAACTATTTAATATTAATACAATTTATTTGCAAAATTTACATCAATGATTCTGGTATTACTGATACAATGTATATTAAATAATTAAGTTAATAGTTCAGTCATTCTCTTTAGTAGATAATTGTTTACTTGACTGTACATATAGTCCTTTTTAATTCAGTTGTTTTCTCTGGGATCTAAAATTTCTTTTAATTCAGTACATGCTTATTTGATCCCTTTAACTTGATGCAGTGTGATAAATATGCCTATTACAATAGGAGTGTATAATGTGGAATAAAACAATCGGTGCTTTGGATTATATATTGGAATTTTTTCTCGTGTATAAGGGCTCATGGGTGTATGTAAGGGAAAAGTACAGATTTTGTAAGGGCATGGGTAACTAAAGGTTGACATGTATGATAAAGCTTGATTACCTAATAGTTATGATTTGTTTCCAAAAGGTCTCCTGTTTGTAAATGCATGACTGAATGAAGACCATTACATCTTGAACTAGAAGGGCACTTGGTAGAGTGCATACGTCTGCTAAGCCACATATTAGGATAACCACAAAAAAACCTCCTGGATCTGCATGCATAGCTGGATCCTGAATCCACATACATACCTGGATTTGCATCAACATCAATTGATCCTTGGCCCATGGGCCGCATTTCTTCAAAGTACATCAAAATCCTTTCACAACAGTTTGAGTTATGTTTGGAACAGACAAACAAACGGTGGCAAAAAAAAAAAAAACGGAAGTGAAAACATAACCGTCTTCTCCAAAGGTGGTGGAGGTAAAAATTTAAGATGTACAAATACTAATCCTGTTTGCATCTTTATGTGACCCTTCCCTAGCAGACAACGTTTTAGAAATAAGGCACACAGGAAATCAAACAGTGCTGAGAGAGTACAACTTCTTTAATAAAGAATAGGTTTAAAAGTATAAAATTTTAATCTTTAATATTCTCTTATTATAAAAATAACGCCAATAATTTGGTTGGTCAACACAAGACACATGCAACTTGGCTTAGAGTACAGGGATTAAAAAAAAAAAGTCACAAAGAAGGGTAGAAATCCTCACTCACTGGTTACACACCCTTATTAATTAAATTCACACCAGTCCATTAATTCACAGCAATATGACCCAAAGTCAGATAAGAAACGTACACACTTAAGAGGATTCAGACCACTGCACACGGTATATCACTCTTGTTAGAACACAACAAACTCAGTGAGGATTCTCCCAAAACAAAACAAATAAGCAAAGCAAATTCTATGCTCCCTGACCCCAGAGTAGTATAGAGCAGCTGCATATACCAAGGCTAGATGGGCACTCAGTAAAAAGTCTAACCAAGAAAACCAGCACAATCCAAGAAAACAAAATAATAAAAATATAAAACAAATAAAAGCAAAACAGTGACTATTAACGTTCTGCCACCACTGTACACCGTCCTGAAACACACATCGATACAATGAATACAAAAGAATGTGTCCTGAATGTACTAAATGTTAAGTTTTTTCTTCAGGCTCATGGCCTACCTGCGCTATGGTGGCGTCGTGCCAATTAGCTTACTCCAGCTCCCGGCCCAACTTCCCCGCTGGTACGGCTTGCATCTACAACGCAGTTCAATTTTGGCAAGGTTTACTGCCTAACACAAACAATATCGTACTGACACAGCATCGATGTGCGTGAAGGTCTAAGTGTGTGTGTGGTGTGCGCATGCATACCTGACCACACAAACCACCGAGAGCACACCGCATACGTCTTGTTGACTTCTCTCAGATACCAGCTATACCTAAACAATTACGGTCATCAGTCCCGCATTCACCAACCCAGGTCTTACAAAACCCTTAATCAAATTACATAGCCTACTCACCAACAACCATGCACATTGAAGGCTAGTAATTTCACCTCACTGTTGGAGTGATATTTCAAAGCTTCAAAAGTTTCACTCGTAGTGTAACTGCAGACTTCTAGACCTCACCAGCCAACTTGACGATGGTGCCCTGGCGAATGCTACAACTCATGTACTGCAAACCGCTAATGAGACCAAACGATACTTTGGGACCCAACGCGAGATTTCAAAGGCTCTCTATGAGCGTCAAACAAAGTCTCCCACTTACAGCTACTCCATTCTGTCGGTTACATCCACCCCCCCTTTAAAAAGTCACTGTCCCAGTGACATACACGAAGACTGCTGCCATGGTCTAAAATAGCACCCTACAGATCTACTGGACGCCGGATGAGTTGCAACCCCAATGGACCCCGATGGTTGGGCCACTGGGCGAGGGAGATTGTAGGGGTTGGGATGGACGCCTGCAGTCGTTCGGGTTGACCGTCTGAGGATTGCTGGCGACTGGGATGACCGAGTCGTTAGTCCCCTATCTGGAGGGCCTGTTTCAGTTGGTCAGGTGGCCTCATGCTGCGTACATCCCCACCCCACATTGTTCTCACCAATGTGGGGCAAGGTTGCTGCCGAGCTTCTCTCTGGGGGTCTTCCCCTCTCGGACGTGACAGCGTTTGTACCAGGGGGACTCATAGTCTGGCCCAGCTGTGGAGGTTTTGCTGCTCGTGATGGCGATCTGCCCCGCCGCATCGCCCACTGGCCCTCGTCCTGGTCACTGCTATCGTCTTGGTTAGAACACTCTTGAGCTTCCGGGAGCTCCTGTTCCGAAAGAGCGGCCAAGCTCTGGGGAAGGGTCTGTCCCGGAACTACTCTCAATTCGCTCCTGTGCATGTTCTTTGCTGGGCCTTGACCATCCATTGGGAGAATTGTGTAGACACGGCCAACATCATCCAGGCACTTCATCACCTTGTATTGGGTGTTATCCCAGATGTCTTGGATCTTATTCCAGCCGGGGGCATGTCGCTTCCGGTAGACCAGGGTGCCCACAGGAAGTATCGGAGCCACCCCAGTTTGTTGCTGCTGGGTACGTTGCGCCGCTGCGTGTTTGAGCTGTTTCTCTGCACTGGCAAACGCGAACTGGAGGAATTCTTGTTGATCCTGCACCCATTCGCTGACAGAACCTTCTCCACAGCTTTCCTCTGCTGTTCCCAGGAGCGCATCTATTGGCAGCCGGGACTTGCGTCCGAACATCAACTCAAAGGGTGAATAGCCTGTTGACTGGTGCACAGTAGTATTGTACGCGAACAATAGTCGCGGGAGGTGTTGTGGCCATCTCCTCTTCTTATCAGGGGGCAGAGTTCGTAGGAGGTCATGCATGGTCCGATTAAACCTTTCACATTGTCCATTGCCTTCGGGGCAATATGGAGAGGTCCGGCTCTTCTCCACACTGTACACTTTACACAGGGCCTTCAGCATCTCCCCCTCAAAATTTCGACCTTGGTCCGAATGCAGCCATTGGGGAATCCCGTAGGTGTAAAACCACTTCTCAAGGAGCACACACACTATGGTACCGGCCGTCTGATCAGATGTTGGAAACGCCTGTGTGAACTTAGAGAAGGCATCGGTGATTACTAGGAAGTTTTCTCGTCCATCCATTGCTCGATCCAATACTGTGAAGTCAATGGCTACAATTTCTAGTGGCTTTGAGGCCAGCAGTGAGCCAGGGAAGGTCCTCACCTTAGGATGGACCGCTTTTGCTGTTCCACAACGAGAGCACTGTTGACACCACTCTATCTCCCTTCTCATCTGTGGCCAGTAGCACCTTCGTCGGACCAGATGGGTAGTTCGTTCACACCCCTGATGACCGTGATTGTCATGGAGAGCCGTTAACACTCCAGTCTTCAACACCTCAGGTAGTAATAGCTGCAGCACTTCAGTCCTCTCTCCGGGCATATGGGTGCGCCGGTACAGTATTCCACCCCGGTCTCTGATGTTCTTCCATTGTTTCAGTAGTTCCAAGACTGGCTTCGTCTCTATGACTCATTCTTCTGCTGAAGGGGGACGGCCTCGCTGCCAGTAGACCAAAAAGGTGCAAATGGTGGGGTCTGCTGCTTGTAATGCCAGCAGGTCCACTTCCTGGCGCACCGGGAAGGCATCAATTGCAGAGACCAAGCTTGGACATGGCGGCATCATGGAACGTCCCCTTCGGGGTTTAGGGACAGCTACTCCTGAAGCCACTTCTCCTATGGCCACCGGACCAGGATAATCACTCAGCCGAGATAGCGTGTCTGCATTCTGGTTAGCACCCCCAGGGCGGTATTTGATCTCGAAATCAAACAGGGCAAGTTGTGAAGCCCAACGCTGCTCTACAGCTCCAAGTTTGGCAGTTTGGAGGTAGCTCAGGGGGTTGTTATCGGTGAACATGGTAAACTTGGTGCCCAACAGATATTCTCTGAATTTTTCGGAGACAGCCCATTTTAACCCCAAGAGCTCCAATTTCATTGAACTGTAATTAGACATATTACGTTCTGTTGCGTGGAGCCCTCTACTGGCATAGGCAACAGGTCTTTTCTTCCTGTCCTGTTCTTGCGAGAGCACCGCACCGAGTCCAGAGTGGCTTGCGTCTACCTCTAGAATGAACGGTTTGGTGAAGTCAGCGTATGCCAGCACTGGTGCAGTTATCAACTTCTCCTTCAGGGTGTGAAATGCCTCGCCACACGCCTTGTCCCATCTTCCCTCCAGGCTGATTGGGCCCGACCTCTTCTTACCATCCTGGAGGGTGGCCACCAACCGATGTAGTGGTGCGGCATGTTTTGCGAACTCTGCCACGAATCTGCAATAATATGATGCAAAGCCTAGAAAGGAGCACAATTCTCTCACCGTTCTTGGCTGCTTCCACTCAGCCACTGCCCGGATTTTCTCTGGGTCGGTTGCAACCCCAAGGGGAGAGATCACATGGCCTAAGTAGCAGACCTCAGTCTGGAAGAAGTGGCACTTATCTAGTTCCAGCTTCAGACTGTACTTCTGTAATCTTCCCAGCACCATTTGCAGGCGTTGTAAGTGTGTTTCAAAAGAGGAGATTACGATGTCATCTAAGTACAATAAGAGGGAACTAAAGTGCTCATCTCCAAATATTCGCTCCATTAGACATTGAAATGTACTTGGTGAGTTACAAAGTCCAAATGGCATACGGTTGAATTCGAATAGGCTGAAGGGTGTGCAGAACGCTGTCTTCTGTTTGTCCTTTTCAGCCATTGGAATCTGATTATACCCAGCTGTTAAATCTAGAGTGGAGAACAATGTTGCACCCACCAATGCATCCAGGGATTCTTCTATCCGTGGTAAGGGATAGGCATCTTTCCTGGTCTTTGCATTTAGTTGGCGATAGTCCACACATAGTCGAATGGATCCATCCTTTTTCTGTACCACTACTATTGGGGCAGAGTAGGGGCTGCAGCTCACCCGGACAATGTCTCTCTCCAACAGGTCTTGGATATGAGCCTTAACTTGCTTGTATTGGGATGGTGGGAGCCTACGGTAGCGTTGTCGTACCAGTGTTTCATCAACTACGGGGATCTCGTGCTCTATTAAGCTAGTGCAACCAACATCACCCTCCCCCTGACTAAACACTGTGCTATACTGCTGGAGCAGTGCTTTCCCTTCTTCTTGTTGGTCAGGAGACAAGGCTGGCCAGGACAAGTGAGACAGGTCGAGAGCATTCTGTTCTACACTCAACGATCGTACAACTGCCACGCACCCACCATTATCTGTCTTTTCTTCAAATGTTAAGACTTGGCTGTTTATCTGCTTGGTGACACAAAAGACTTGACCCAGCATGGTATGAGATGGAAGCCACACATCTCTGGTTTCAACATTGACCACCGGCACTAATATCTCTCCCTGATGCCAAGATATCAAAGCCCTAGACATTAGGATGCCAGGAGGAAGACAAGTATCTGTAGGTTCAAATAAAACAGCATTAGCCAAGGGCCCTACGTGCTGATTGCCTCTGGCTGAAACTAGCTTAACAGAGCCAGCTGGAATACACATAGAAGCACGCCCCACTACTTTAACTCCCCCCAGACACCCGGTAGGTGGCAAACAATCCCACTGATGACCAGTGATGGGAATAACGGCGTTAGAAATAAACGGCGTTACTAACGGCGTTACTTTTTTTAGTAACGAGTAATCTAACTAATTACTTTTTACATCGTTATAACGCCGTTCCCGTTACTTACAATAAAATGCTCTGCGTTACTTTATTAAAGCTGTTTTCATCTGGCACGCTGCTCGCTCAGCCTTTCTTTACTCTGCTTTAGTGTAGGGCGGGGAGATGCAAGACAACGGCATAGTCAGCCAATCAGAGTAGATTTGGACAACATACGTAGGTAGGCCACGCCTACTACACTACTGCGCACTCTTTCAATCAGAAGACCCAGCGATGGTGAGCGGTCAGCCCAGCACTGCGCTTTCACACTGGAAATACAGCCAGTACTTTTCATTACTTGAAATAAAAGGCAAAAATGTCTACGTGCAATGCACATTATGTCGAGGAACAAAGCGTTTGTCCTCGTCAGTGGCCAGTAATTAGTAACAATTTTAATAACTACAAAAATATATTACATTTGATAGATGTCTTCTCACATTGTCCCACAAAAATATTAATATAGTGTAGATAACATTACTAACTGGTTCTGTTAATTGTCCATTTTGGTCATTAAACACATTTAACATTCACTTTTATTATGATTACACTAATTGAATTTGTTTTTTTTTTTTTGAGGGGGGGGACACAAAATGTAACGGAATAATTACTTTCCCTGGTAATTAGTTACTTTTATGACAAAGTAACTCCGTTACTAACTCCGTTACTTTTTGGGAAAAGTAACTAGTAACTATAATTACTTTTTGAAAGTAACGTGCCCAACACTGCTGATGACATTCTGTAAATGCTTGCTTCCACCCCTCCCCTGCCACCTGGACAGTAGGAGCTTGAAACAAAGCAGAGCCATGCTGTTGAAACAGTTCATTGTAACACTGGCTAATTACATTCATCCCCAACAGCCCGGGTACTCTAGACTTTTGTGTTTTTGTGTAAGGGTCACTCAAGTCTTGAACTACAAGAACACCCATGTTCGTAAGTGTTCTACCCAAGATGTGGATGTCCACCTCCAAGTACCCCAAATACGGAATTTGTAACCCATTGGCTGCTCTGAGTTGAAGCCAGCGACATGGTTGGAGCTGTCCCGACAATGACTGAAAGTGTTTGTGAAAGAACTCTGCTGTAAGTGTTGTCACCATCGAACCAGTGTCTAGTAAACATGGAACAGTAGTCTCTTGCATTACAACTTCTACCACTGGACACTCCCCCATAAGCTTACTGAGAGAACTTAAAAGGTACGGTTGAGCCGATGTTACCCGTTTCTGGTGTGTGGCTCGCTACACCAGTGGGGACTAGTTTCCCTGTATGCCTGCTGTACTAGCTCCCACACCCTCCTGTGGAATGTGATGTTCGGCTGTCCTTGTAGCACTACTTGGCCCCCGCCCACTCTGACAAAATCTTGCAATATGGCCAGCTTGATTACACCTCAAACAGATGGGCTTCCCTGTTGGGTCTTAGCGGTAAATTTTAGCTGGTCTACTCATGGCTGCTGCTGTAGTCTGAGGGGGTGTGTTAGTCAGAGCAAAATGTTTCAACAAAAGATCTAGTTGAGCTTGTTGTTTACAAAGGATCTCTTTCAACTCTAACCAGTCATTAGAGGGCTTAGTCATTACAGTTTGACTATCCACTTTACACTCACCCATCACCTCTGCTTGAGTATCACAGGAGTATGCACGGGCCCGAGGAGCACCAACATGTTCACCTTCTTCCACCCATCGGATGGCTTCACTACGAATGGCTAGAAAGGAAGCATTAGAATTAAGTGGCAATAATCGTTTTAGTTCTCTTCGAAGCATGCTATCTCTAACGTGTTCTATGAATTGGTCCCGTACCAGATGGTCACTATTAGCAATAGCTGTGGGACTTCTACGTTTAATAACCTCCATTAAAGACAGCAATGCATGTGAGAATTCTCTTAATGACTCCCCCTCCAACTGTCTCCTTTGAAAAAACTGTTTCTGTAATCCAATATACGACTGTGAACAGCCGTATAGTTCTAGCAAGATGTCAAAGATTCGGTTGTAGTCTTTTCTATCCGCCACAGGGCGGAATTTGATTTCAGTTTTTGCTTCACCATCTAGATGGTCATAAACAAACAATGCTTGTTCTGAGGGAGGCATGTGGCGACTTTCCAAGGACCTGCGCATCTCCTCAACCCAATCTTCAATTGTCAACCCATCTGAGGAGTTGCCCGAAAACCTAGGGCATTTCCTCTCCCTTGGTATGAATACATATTGATCTGAACCAGGATTACGAGTGTCAGTTAAGTCACTGGGACCAGCCTGCTGTGATGAATTACTAGCAGACTCTGACCTAGAAGTAGCACTAGCTTCAGAGGCTCTCAGCCGAGCAGTGTCAGCCTGAAGTTGTTGCACACGTTCAGTCAAAAGTCTTAGTTGTTCTTCCATATTAACTTGGTCAGACATGGTTACCAAGCCAGTTATTCACCCACTAAACTTGCAGGCAGTCCTCCTCCAGTCTTCCTCAATAGCATTGCTCTTCAGTCAATAGCCACTGTTTTGCTTAATACAAACCAACGGAACGGAACAAAAACACTGAGTGCCACCAATATACAAAGACTATAAGCCAACTGTAGGTGCCTGTTGTCCTATCTCAGCACAGAAAAATAGCTGACTACGCCATTTGTGACCCTTCCCTAGCAAACAACGGTTTAGAAATAAGGCACACAGGAACTCAAACAGTGCTGAGAGAGTACAACTTCTTTATTAAAGAATAGGTTTAAAAGTATAAAATTGTAATCTTTAATATTCTCTTTTTATTATAAAAATAACACCAATAATTTGGTTGGTCAACACAAGACACATGCAACTTGGTTAGAGTACAGGGATTAAAAAAAAAAAAATCACAAAGAAGGGTAGAAATCCTCACTCACTGGTTACACACCCTTATTAATTAAATTCACACCAGTCCATAAATTCACAGCAACATGACCCAAAGTCAGATAAGAAACGTACACACTTAAGAGGATTCAGACCACTGCACACGGTATATCACTTGTTAGAACACAACAAACTCAGTGAGGATTCTCCCAAAACAAAACAAATAAGCAAAGCAAATTCTATGCTCCCTGACCCCAGAGTAGTATAGAGCAGCTGCATATACCAAGGCTAGATGGGCACTCAGTAAAAAGTCTAACCAAGAAAACCAGCACAATCCAAGAAAACAACAAAATAATAAAAATATAAAACAAATAAAAGCAAAACAGTGACTATTAACGTTCTGCCACCACTGTACACCGTCCTGAAACACACATCGATACAATGAATACAAAAGAATGTGTCCTGAATGTACTAAATGTTAAGTTTTTTCTTCAGGCTCATGGCCTCCCTGCGCTATGGTGGCATCGTGCCAATTAGCTTACTCCAGCTCCCGGCCCAACTTCCCCGCTGGTACGGCTTGCATCTACAACGCAGTTCAATTTTGGCAAGGTTTACTGCCTAACACAAACAATATCGTACTGACACAGCATCGATGTGCGTGAAGGTGTAAGTGTGTGTGTGGTGTGCGCATGCATACCTGACCACACAAACCACCGAGAGCACATCGCATACGTCTTGTTGACTTCTCTCAGATACCAGCTATACCTAAACAATTACGGTCATCAGTCCCGCATTCACCAACCCAGGTCTTACAAAACCCTTACTCAAATTACATAGCCTACTCACCAACAACCATGCACATTGAAGGCTAGTAATTTCGCCTCACTGTTGGAGTGATATTTCAAAGCTTCAAAAGTTTCACTCCTAGTGTAACTGCAGACTTCTAGACCTCACCAGCCAACTTGACGATGGTGCCCTTCTTCTTCTAAGTGAAATGGCGGATTAGACACTACTCGGTGTATTACCGCCACCTACAGGATAATTATGTCCACTACTAGACCATCAGTCTCATATTCTGGCAAAAAGGCCAGAGGATTTTAAAAATCTAATTAGGCATGAAGTTACTTTTGGATCCTTCACTTGCAGCAGAGCAGGGAGGGTAATAGTGGTAACACCCAAACTGGATAGGTCAGTTATCAGTGTATGCCTGTACTCACTATACATCTTGCATTCTAATAAACTGTGGAAAACTGTCTCAGGAACTTTGCAAACATCGCATAATCCATCCCTATGTTTATGAATCAGATGTAAATTTGAATTTAAGGCACAGTGCCCCAATCTGAGACGGGACAATACGACTTGCTCAGACCTATTCCCAGATATAATGCTTTGTGAGCAGACTGACGGTTGGATTGCATACAAATGCCTACCCTTTACATCCCTATCCCATTGGTATTGCCACGTTCGAATAACCCCTCCATCAACTTACTCCTTAATTCTGTTCTCCCTGGTCTAATTGGGGCAGAAATTGAGTCTTTTTTTAAGGATTCTTTTGCAAGTTTGTCTGCCACCTCATTCCCTTCAATGCCTATATGGGCAGGAACCCATAGAAAAGATACTTCACAACCCAATTTATATAACTCATTCACACTCATCAGAATGTCCATAATTAGATCAGGCCTAGCGTTTGAAGAATGGACTCTTAAGCACTGCAGGACTGAAGAAGAGTCAGAGCATATCACTACACTGTTAGGTCTCACTTCCATTACCCACTGCAGGGCTTTTATAATGGCCACAGATTCTGCCGTGAAGACAGCAATGTTGTCACTGAGCCTGTACCCATTTCAGACATTTAGCTGTGGGATGTAAAAAGCATAGCTTACCTTCCCTGAATCTGGGTCTTTGGATCCGTCTGTGTATACTTGCAGACATGAGTTCCAGTTAAGCCGAATATACTCTACTGCGGACTCACTACAAAATTCCACCTCATCATTGTGTTTATATTCATGCAACCTAAAATCAACTAGAAATGAGGGAAGCAGCCAAACCGGGATTGAGCCCCAATAAGAGCTCTTCACTGGGACCATTTCAAGTAGATTACAGTCTTTGGCCCATTGCATACACTGCTTGATAAAAGGCTGACTCCTTACCTGCTCAGTAGCAAATTCATAACAATCCGTAGAAATCGAGCTTGCAGGGCAGATGCTAGATTTCTCCCCGAGTCTATTCCAGTAATGAACTGAAAGCTGGATTCTTCTTATTTTTAATGGCTTCTCTCCCGTTTCAATAAGAGCAGAAGTGGATGTGGAGGCAAATGCACCGCAACATATTCTAAGGGCCTTGGACTGAATGACATCTAACTTTCTCAAAGCAGATTTTGCAGCTGCTCTATAAGCCTGACACCCATAATCAAAAATTGACCTAATCATAGCCTGATAAATAGTCAAAAGGGTGCTCTTTTCTGCACCCCAAGAGAATCCTGTCAAACACCACATAACATTTAAAACCTTGCTGGTTTTAGCTACTACTTCTGAGATATGAGTGTCTCCAGTTGAGTCTGCTATCAAACCACATTCCCAGATATTTAAAACAGTCTACCCTTTCTATGGGAGTGTCATAAAGTGTTAAGGTACCATCCCATTTTTTCCTTGCACGACTAAAAACAACATATTTTGACTTGGATACAGAAATTTTGAAACCCCATTTCCCAGCCCATTTCTCTACAGATTTTAGTTCTCCTTGCATTCTATTAGTAATAAAAGATAGATTTCTTCCTCTGACCCACAGAGCGCCATCATCTGCATATAATGTTCTTCCAGTCCCATGGTTTAAATCAGCAAATATATCATTAATCATGACGTTAAATAGTACCGGACTGATCACACTGCCCTGGGGGGTGCCATTATCGACCAAGGCTGCATTTGAGGTAGTTGCACCTACTCTTACCTGGATTGTGCGATCTTCTAGAAAGGTCTTGATCCACTTGAACATTCTCCCACTAACACCATAACTTGATAGCTTTAAAAGAAGGCCCTCTCTCCATAACATGTCATATGCCTTTTCAATTTCTAGGAAGGCAGCAATAAGAATTTCTTTATTAGCAAAAGCTTTCCTGACTTCCATGTCCAGAGCAACCACATTATCAATAGTACTCCTACCCTTCCTGAATCCACTTTGGTGATCTACCAGTGCCCCCTTAACTTCAAGGAAGTGGACCAATCTGTCAGTCACCATTCTCTCCATTATCTTACACAGAACAGAGGTAAGGGCTATGGGCCTGTACGAGGATGGAGAACTAGGGTCCTTACCAGGCTTTAAAATGGGGATGACAACAGCATGCTTCCACGACTTTGGTAGCTTACCTTGCCTCCAAATTTCATTCATGAGGCTAAGTAGTTCATCTAGCACAAAGTCAGAGACATGGTTAAACACTTCATTGTAGATGTTGTCCATTCCAGGGGCTGTATTCCTACCTCAAGCTATAGCTCTCTTTAGCTCTTCTAAGGAGAAGTAAACATTCACTTCACTACACAGTAACTCTTGGGGAATTGCAAACTCACCTACAGTCTGATCCCTTATTTCCCTACTCTCCTTTTCAAGGTTATCAGAACTGTGCACCCTTCTGAAGTGTTCCACTAACATATTCGCCTTTTCAGCAGAGGTCACAGCTAAGTCCACTCCATCAGACAGAGCAGGGAGGCTGGGTTTTTTCCCAACCCCATTCATTTTCCTTATAGTGGACCACAGCAAAGACACAGGAGTATCCCCTGACAGACTGGAGCAAAACTCCCCCCAGCTGTTTTTCTTTGCAATTTTAATAACTTTTCTTACCAGAGCCCTACAATATTTATACTGTATTAAGTTTTCAGGTGTTGGAAATCTCCGCAGCACTCTGAAGGCTTTATTTCTTTTCTTAATAGCCTCATCACACTACTTGTTCCACCAAGGAACCATTTTCTTCTGCAGTCCCTTACCTTTTGGGGGGATAGCGACTGTTGCTGCTGCAGAGATAGCCCCTGTAAAAGCGTTGCTCCACTCATCTACTGTTCCATCCCTAAGGTCAGATAGAAAGTCATCGCACAAAGTTTCAAACTTCTCCCAATCTGCCTTCATGAAATTAAATCTTCCTCCTACCCTATTTACTAAAGCCCTTAGCCTCAAGCCAAAGGTCCCCTTAGTTGGGAAATGATCACTGCCCATACTGTTTAAACCAAGTACTTCCCACTCACTTTTACCTCCTAATTCACCCGTAACTATCATAAGATCCAAGCAGGACATAGTTAATGAGTTTAGCTGGATCCTTGTAGGTTGTCCAGTATTTACACACACCAAGTTAAAATCTTGCATAAGACATTCAACAAGTGCTCCATTCCCATCTGTCTTGTTGCTTCCCCATAAAACATTATGTGCATTAAAGTCACCGGTCCATATAATAGGAGAGCGTACTTGCCTAAGTACATCCTCAAGCTCATGCCCATTTAACTGCAGACAGGGATTATAAAAGTTAAGTAATGTGACTCTTCCTGTGTCAGTCCAGATTTCCGTAACAATAAGCTCTAAATTGGAAACAATTGGCACGGTTCGGTATTCTATACCATCTTTAATAAAAGTTACACAACCACCCCCTTGTTTATCTTCTCTATCTTTACGAATAGAGACATACCCAGGCAGCACAAAACCTAAAATGGGCTTCAACCATGTCTCCTGGACACAGATAATGTGAAATACCTTGTCATTAGTGGTGATAAATATTTTAAATTCCTGCCCATTCCCAATTAAACTACGGGCATTCCATTGCAAGACGTTTAGGGGCATCTACCCCTCTCCTGCTGCAGCTACTTCACTACTCTGCGACATTGTGCGGTTTTCGCCACTTTTAAGAAACTGGAAAAGAGATTCGGGAGTGACGCTCATTTTCAGATATCTCCCCGCTGCGATTGAGACAAGTTTAATCACGTCTGATCTATTCTTTGGACCTAAAAACTTAGACCCTGAAACCACATCAGCAATAAATGCCAGGAAGTCAATCTTTTTAACCATAATGCTGTCATCAGGCGGAGTGTGCACAATTTGCACTCTAGGGGGTTGCGGGGGCTTTTGAGGATATTGCTTATCATTTTGCTGAATATTTACTCATCTCAAAGTCTCTGCATACGACACTCGCTGGTTAGTCCTAACTCTCTGCACTTCCACCGCTTTCACATACTGACGACACCCCTTGTATGCTGCACTGTGTTATTCCCCGCAATTTGGACAACAAAGAGGAGCCTGCGGTTCACATTCCCCATAACTATGATCCGCACCACACCTGCCACACTTCCTTCTCCCTCTGCATACAGCCGCAACATGTCCATACCTCTGACAATTAAAACATCGGAGAGGAGGTCTGATATAAGGTTTCACTTGAAAGCTCAGGTATCCAAGTTGTACTCGGCGTGGGATCGTTTGCAAATTAAATGTCAATACCACTGTTTGACTATCCACTTTTACACTATTCCTCGTTACTTGAATTCACTTTGCTTCAACAACCACTTCGCTGTTTATCTCCTGCATAATTTCATTATTTGATATTCACAAAGGAACTCCATATATTACCCCCTTTGCCTTTGTGCGTGTCCCGGGTACATAAACCTCCACATCAAACTTCTTTAATGACTTTAGCGCAAGCGCTTTTTCTTGCTGACATTTGGAATTACATTCCACAAGAATCCTGCCATTGGTGAGGGATATTGCATGTTGGAAGCTACCAATTTCTTCATCTAATAGCTCAGCCAATTTAATGGGATTTATTCCCCTGCCCCCATTGCCACTCAGCTTCACAATTACATTAAATTCTCCAACTCTCCTCTCTTTCAAACGCCGAGACTCTCCTTCACTCCCCGTACTTAAAGATTTACTGCTTTCTTTCCGTTTCCTATGATTAACTACCTGAAATTCTTCACCCCCGCTATCCATACTATCTGAAAACCCCATATCATCCCCTAAATTATCGAAAGGCATACTACGAAAACTCGTAGTTTAGCCTTAAGATTAAGTGTTACCACTCCAACTCTTCCTCAGTGGACGCCGAGAAACCAGAACCCACTCACGATGGTGCCCTGGCGAATGCTACAACTCATGTACTGCAAACCGCTAATGAGACCAAACGATACTTTGGGACCCAACGCGAGATTTCAAAGGCTCTCTATGAGCGTCAAAATAAAAGTCTCCCACTTACAGCTACTCCATTCTGCCGGTTACATTTATATAAATCACCATCCTAACATACAAGACTAGTGAGAAAATGGGTAAAAAATACAAAATGGAAAAATGAAAAAAGCTTGATTACCTCAGTTATGATTTGTTTCCAAAAGGTCTCCTGTTTGTAAATGCATGACTGAATGGCTCACATTACATATTGAAACATTCAGTAAGTACTGGTATTATTTATATGTTGAAATTGAGATGTTAACTTTGTTGGGAAGAAAAATTGCATTATACGGAGCCGTACGCTTTGTTATTTTTTTATTCACCATGTCCCCTCTACGGCTCCGTACTTTGCTGAGCCTTGCACCCCAAATTATCTTGCTCCAAATCTAACTAAAATGATCTCATCTTTAGTGCTGGCTGTGCTCTAATTTGTGCCGTTGAAATTATCAATTGTGCTATATAGGCTTTTGTAGCCTATATAATTATTTATAATACATTTATATAGTTAAAAAATGATAAAAATGGTTAAACTTGGTTTGTAACTTGTTTCTCTTCTTTAGGGGCATGGAGAACTTCAACCCTCTAATAGAGGTCCTGAGGGAAAGAAATATTGATGAGGCAAGGATTGCCAGGATTCTTGAAGACAAGGTACATTTATCACTGATGGGCATAAGCATAAGCTATGATTTAATCAATTATTTTATTAAATCGAGAAGTTTCAGTACCAAGAGTCACAGAAACAAAATGCAGCTTTATTCTATAATTGTTTATGGTCACCAAACCAAAGGATATAGACAATATAACACAATTTGCTGATTTTCATAGGCCTATGTATAATTAAGTGACACAATTAAGACTTAAAGGAAAATTCCAGACCAAAACACGTATGGCCTGTAATCCTCCTGTCACAAAATACCTGATGCAGTTGATTTGTTTCATAGTTGCCCCATATTCTATTCTTCTGACCCCTCCCCACAGCTAAAATGCAGTTAGGGACTCAATGATCCTGCTCCTGCGGGTATTTTTGTGCCTCCAAACTCAATTTCTTTTTCATGGATTGTACATTCTTAGTGTCCAGATACTCACACATGTACATGTATACTTTGTCACTTTTGTGCTTCCGTTCATACAGATCTAGTGTTACATCTCTATGCCTGGCCAAAATACAGGCTAGATTTGTATGAACGTCAGCCCAAAAGTGACAAACTGCACACATGTCAGTATCTTGACAATTGAGTTTGGAGGTACGAAAATACCCGCACTAGCCTAAGGATCATTGACTCCCATTATAACTGCATTTTAGCTGTGGGGAGAGGTCAGAAGAATGGAATATGGGGCAACAATATGAAACAAATCAACTGTTTCAGGTATTTTGGGACATTATTACAGGCAGATTCAGGCCTTATGTGTTTTGGTCTGGAATTTCCCTTTAAAGCGGAACTTCACCCATTTTCAAACATATATGTTCATATGTTCACTGATATTTAAGAAATACATCTACCAATCTTCTTTGGCATTTTAAAATGTATTATTATAATTATTTATTCAAATAATTAATTAAGTTGAAGAATAGGCCTCCCCATGACCCAAAGTAACCCAAAATAGCAGATCTACAAGCTCACAATGAGTTGCATGTTGAGAGCTACTTCTTAAAGTTTTGTTTATTATGGATTTCTTGATAAATAACATGGTTTAAATCTTGATTTCTGACAAACTAAGATTTTGTTGTTTACATTATAGTATAAATAGAAACTGCACATCCCTGATTCTGAGAAGCTAAATTTTTAATTAGGCCTATTTTGTACTTAAAATTAACCTTTACTTTTCACTTTTCTGTAGTTTTTGTTCAAATTACAATAATATTAGCTACAATACTATTTTATTAGTTAAAAAGTATGACCTATTTGTAATAAACAGATTGTTTATATGTCATCTGTTTTGTTTGTATATTATTATATCAATACAATTTGAATGCACCATGGAATTACATTTTCTAAGCTAACCTATACTAACCCTGTTATATCTTTACTTTCCACAGATTGATGTCTCTGTGATTCTGCTGATGTCAGATGACAATCTAGCCAAGTACATCCCCCACTATGGTGATAGATTGGTTGTGTTGGCCTTCTGTCGTAAGCAACAATCTACAGATGGAAACACAGACAGGAAGAGTCACGATGGAAACACAGACAGGAAGAGGCACTTGTTGGAGAGACTAAGATCAAAACTCTGTAACCCTAATCCATACCCCATCGAAATTAAGAAAAGTAAAATTTCACAGAAATTCATTGGAAACACAAATGCTAAGAAGAAGGAGAGGAAAGTGCAACTTGGATGGATGATGTACAATGAGAAAGACAAGGAATTTAAGCAAGTTAGACAGTCAAAAGGAGGAGGAACAAGGGATGAAAAAGTAGATAGACTGACAACAGTAGAGGAACTCAAAGTAAAGGCAGAAAACCTTTTCTTCCCGGATGGAAAGGCTAACCTTTTTAAGCTCAAACTCAATGATGTGCACTGTACTGTCAGGGATACCTCTCACAGAATTCTTGACCCGGAATGTACAGTTGAAGACTTATACGAAGCAACTAAGGTGAAACTCCTCAGGCTGTATCTTTTCACAAAGCCCAAGCACATGGAACATTCTTATATAGTAGACGAAGAGGAACCAGAGATTGAGGCTGTGTCATCTGTACTCCAGGATGAGAAGCAGCAGCTGATTACAATTGAGATTTTAGAAGAGGGAACTTTTGACTTGGAGAATGAGGATCCACGAGAGCTGATGAACCAGCAACTACAGTCAATCCAGGACATGGAGATTGACCACTGGCAGGGGACCCCCCTGGAACCCCACAAGGCATCTGAACAAGGAGACAATATCCAGGAGCTAATTGAGAGCATAAATGCAAACAGAAGTCCGACCAATGTGAGGCAGAGCACCCTCCCGAGATCCCACCAGACATCTGAACAAGGAGGCAATATCCAGGAGCTACTGGGCATCAATGCACACAGAAATCCCATCAATGTGAGGCAGGAGACACTCCAGGGGGAGCTACTGGAGGAGGACAGCAACGCACACAGCAGTCCAATCAATGTGAGCAACTCTTCTGATACTGATAGTGAGGTCATAATTG
Organism: Neoarius graeffei; assembly: GCF_027579695.1. Classification (NCBI taxonomy): domain Eukaryota; kingdom Metazoa; phylum Chordata; class Actinopteri; order Siluriformes; family Ariidae; genus Neoarius; species Neoarius graeffei. Next base: position 19,419,229 of record NC_083585.1, read on the forward strand.
GAGCAGGATTTAGTGAATCACAGGATCTAGAAGACACTATCCCTGATGATACTGGACTGACAGTGATTGTAGTGCGAAGAGGATTCGTTCTCACTGACCTAATGAACATATTCAGTGACCCAGCTATTATGGAGAAAGAATTGTCTGTCCGCATGAAACTTCCCAATGGAAAGTTGGAACCAGGACATGGCTCTGGTGTTTTCCGTGACTGCTTATGTGACTTCTGGAAAGAATTCTACAGCAAATGCACTTTAGGTACAGATGTCAAGGTCCCCTTCTTAAGACATGAATATCAAGAGCACGAATGGCAAACTGTTGCAAGAATTCTTGTTAAAGGTTGGCTTGCAGTGGGGTATTTCCCTATAAAATTTTCCCTTCCATTTCTGGAGGAAGCCTTTTATGGCAACACCTACAGCAGTGTCAGAGATTCATTCATGCACTACATTTCGATAGGACAGAAGAAAACCTTTGAGCAGGCATTGGACAACTTTCAATATGTTGAGCCAGACGAACTCTTTGATGTCCTAGATGCACATGATTGTCACCAGAATCCCACAGAAGAAAATCTTTCAGCACTTCTGTCACAGTTGGGTCACAAAGCACTCATACAAACTCCCATGTTTGTGGTTGAATCTTGGAGGCCTATTCTGAGCGATCTAGCTAAAACTTTGACACCACAGAGACTAGCAGAGATCATGCTAGAGCGAGTTCCAACACCTACACGTGTGGGAAAAATCCTTAAGTTTCCACAAGATATGAGTGCCCCACAACGCAGAGTGGCACGACACCTTAAGAGATATATTGAGGAGATAGATGACCACACTTTAAAGCTCTTCCTCCGCTTCTGTACTGGGGCTGATCTTCTATTTGGAAAAGACATCACCGTGACCTTTTCAGAAACCAGTGATTTCCAATGCCATCCAACAGCCCATACATGTGGATGTAATCTGGTGGTACCAGTGCAATATCAAAATTACCCAGACCTCCGCAGTGATTTTGATACCATCTTCAACAGCTCGATCTGGGTTATGGACATTGCTTAAACATCAAGTAAGTATATGCTGTCTTCTGAGAATGAATTTTATTATAAGGTATATTATATTTTATATATATATATATATATATATATATATATATATATATATACCATATTATATAAGGTTATTATATACTGTAGCTATGTTTGTAACCTTATTCAACAGGTCAGTATTTTGTGTGTTGTGTGATTGTTGTCAGGCTCCAGACTGCTGACTACTGAAGAGCAAGCCGATCTTCCGAGCCGATCTTCTACTGGAAAAGAAGGATTGAAACAAGTTTGAAAATCACATTCAGGACAAGCTATGGAGTTGTTGACTATGGACATGTATTTTTTATTACAGACAGGTTGTAATTTTGAGTTTATTCATTTTCTTTTGATGCGTCGATGTAGCATACAACCATTTACACAACCTCTGCTCTGCCTAAAACGTGTCACACTTTAAGATGTAGTTCCAGACTGCTGCTATTTTACTCAGGTGCCTTGGTTCTCGGCAAGTCTGCTTTGTACCACTTGCCAAAGATGTTTGAAGTATTATTTATATGTTTAATTGTTCAAATTCAATTGTTAGTTTGAAGAAGTATAGGCTACTGAGCAGGGAAGCACAAAGGTTGCAAATACTATTGATGTGCTGACTTAATTTAGTTTCTCTTCCTCAATTTCTGATTCATTAAGAAGATTCATTAAGTTTAGATATTAATCAGTTGCAACACAGCCTTTTAAAAGGGATTGAGAGATACTGTTTGAACATTGATTGCTTAGGATGTTATATGATGAATATTGCCTTCACGTTGAAATTATTGTTGAATTGTTTTGTTTATTTAGCTGAAATAGTTTAACTGAAAAAAAGTTTTATTGTTGAAAGGGTTTACTGTATAAAACATACAGTATCTGATTTTTATTGTGTTGTGTTTTTTTGTGTTTATTAACATATTAACACCACATTCATTCAATGTCAACTATTTCATTGATATTTTAACTATTTATTACAAAGACCTTTGCACATTTTGCAGAATACAAAAAGAAGGGGTATTTGAAGAATCACTGTAGCATTAGCATTTGATGAGCCAGTTGCTCTATAAAGACAGTGCTGGTCGGTAACAAAGAACCAGAGAGTCCCTGGAATCCACTCTGAGAAACTAGGAGGTTGAGTTGAGTTGAACTTTATTTGTCTTTGAGGAAATTTGTCTTTGGCACGGAGTGCTACATTGCGTATAAAAATGCAATACACCAGACATCATCAATAATGATAGAGAAACAACAGACTCCTGGAGAACAGTAAGTAAAGGTTGCAACTGTCCTGAACATTTCAATTTATAGTAAGTCCATAAATGATTCCTAGTTCATTCATCTTGTAGAAAAGGTAAGAAAGTAAGTCCCGGTATGTTTACCTCACAGGTGATTTCATCAAAAGGCAAAATACATCAGAAAAGGATAGCCATTTATAGGTTACATTAGGCCAAGCCAAGGCCAACCTCATCATCTCCAAGGGACATAGCCTACTAAGGAGGATGGGGAAGTTTGTCTAGTAGGGTAATAGATTTATGGATGAAAGACTTCCTATATCTGTTGCTTCTATAGGCCTATTTGCTCGTTCTGAAGCGCCTCCTGGAAGGTAGGAGCAGATATGGAGAGTGAAGTATGAGAGGGGTCACGAATTGATTGTTTATCCCCTAATATCACGATAGTAATTTGAACTTTGGGATACACAAATAGGTTACGTGTTTTTCTAAACAATCCCTATGCACACGACAAAGGTATGTCTGTCTACATGAATTCCAGCCAAAAGAATGAGTGGAAGCGGAATATGAGTCTTTCATTGCCTATATCAAGTTCGAGTTTTTGCAGCTAGAGACCAGATAGCCCAGACACAAATGAAAAGCGGTCACGATGCCTACATAAATGTGAATATCAGATACTCCATCTCTCCATATCTAGGCATAATAAATATAGGCTATGCATAATGAATGAATTAACCACAACAATTGTCTGAGAATTATAGGCTACACATATGGACCTCTTTAAAGTGTTTAGCCTACGGTAGACCACATGCGGTGGGTCCCGAACCGAATATAGCTATAGCAGATCTGAAGCAACAAGCGTGTAGGCTAGTAGATTGTAGTAGGCCTAATTCTGTTTTCGGTACAGGACCATCATTCAACGGAATATAAATTAGGACAGCTGTGACGTAGGAGCCTATCAGTAGTCACAAACGTAAAAGGTAACACGTATCATGCTTTATAGGTTATGTTACTGTATAGTTCCACCCGGCTCTGAGTGGTGACTTTATACTTTCTTACTATATTTGGCTTTAGGGATAAGTAGTAGGCCACAGCTGTATAACAACATAAACTTACGAACATGAAATCAAACTTTGTCGCTCTAGTGCTGTTTTGGTTATGGTGCTCTCCACGGTGCTGAAGCGAGGCCACTGCTAATCCAATAACATAGGGTTAGGCTACTACTAGCCTACTACACCAGGTAAAATGAAACAGTTGCTTGATTGATTGAAATAGCATTACAACATAAACCCTTAAAGACGAATAGCACATGTAGTCTTTATTTTTTCCATTTTCTTGTTTACAATAACAACATCACCGAATCCCATGGGGAACTGACTGAGCAATTCGAGTTCTATAGGCCTACTTCCAAACAGTAGTGCTTTTGGTGGCTGCACGTACCCACACACGTCGTGTGGGTAGATTGTCCGAGGATGCGCTCCCGTTTCCAGTTTAAGTTCCCCGGCTACTTATTTTGCATATCAACACAAGTTACACAACAGTCTATAGCTCAATACAGTGAACATCGATGCAGAGAGAGAGAGAGAGAGAGAGAGAGAGAGAAAACACAGAAGAATGACAATAGGGCTAATCGCCTAGGAATGTATATAGGCTACCCCAGGTTTGTGTAGGCTAAATGTTATGACAGTGTGCTCTGAAACCTCGCCTGTCACATAGGCTACACAGTAAAATGTATTCTGATAAGACAATAAGGTGACTTGCTGTTTGTTTCTTTAACTAAAACTAGTGAAACATTTTAGCCTACTTAATAGCCTATGCATTCGCAGGAACATTTATTCGTGCCATGTACACGTTGAAGTGCGCGCGCACGTGTGGCGCGCGCATGACTTTAGCTTTGAGATGAATTCACCAAAGCATGCCTGCTTCCAAAGCATGAATCTCAGAATATGATAAATCATAACTTGGTCTATGCGTTCATCTGCAAGCGGATAGCATCCCTGAGTGCAATGTATAGTTCTACAGCCTGGTGTCTGTCATTGGGAAAACTCAAATTCAGCTCATCCATTATGGTTATAGATAGGTCAAAAACGTCTTCGTCACAAGGTACTGCAGTAAGGAACGTGCATGCATCTTTGGCTGTTTGAAGATCAGCATTGCTTGGTGAGACCTTGAAGTCATCTGTCCCCCATAGCTGAGGCACCATAAACATGGCATTTGGGATCCCGCTGGGACAGTTTGGGTTCTTCGATGGTCGGATCCGGTGCGCATTCCAAACAGCCATGACCTCATTCAATTCTTCCTGTAAAACAAATTGAAATGAAGATTGGAAATGGATGGCCTAAACAAAACAGGAACGCATCCAGCCCTGTTTCACGGAGGGTGAGGGTTCCAAATGCAGAGCGCATGGATTCTTCACATTGAACCCAATGTGATTTTTATTGATGAGCCTACTCGGTCTCGGCTCATCAATAAAAATGCAGAAAATTAACTAGGCCTACTTTTAAGCGCTGTCTGTAACTGTGATTGCAGAGGCTACCCTTGTCACAACGGTGAGTTGGACTATAATGCTGTGAGTAGCCTATTTATCAATCGATGGAGATCTGAGGATATGCCACCAACAGCTATAGGCTAATAGGCGAATAGCAGGTGCTGTCTGTCTGTCTGTCTGTCCCAGACAGTTGATCAGTCTGTGCGTAAACACGGCGAACACTGTGTGGGGACTAGGCCTAGAAGTCATCTGTCACCCATAGCTTTAAGTTTAACAAAATGATATGAATGTGTTTATCTCCGCAGCATATCATATTTATAAGAGGATGTCGTAAGTTAATTGTCTATTTTTGGGGGAAGGATGCGTTCCATTTGGGGGGAGGATCTTTGCCCATGACAGTGACACAACGCATTAGGCTAGCCTACCTATGTGAACACATAACACAAATACACACCTGGATGACATTTTTAAAGCACAATTGGACCAATGCCTTGTCCAGGAAATCACCACCAAATAGTCCCTCGTCTTTCAGCTCTCCGAAGAACTCGATCCAGTATTCAGCCCCTTGTCTACGCAACTGGCCCCACCAAGATTCAATACGCTGATTTGCAGCGCTGGCCCCGGAGATGTAGCTTCGGTCCCCTGCCCTGTCGTCTTCTCCGTCACGCCTGAAGAACTTCTGGATGTCTCGCACAGTCACATTCTCAGTTCCAAAATCAGTTCGCACGATTCTCGGGCATCCACCTAACCTCTCCACTGCATCCACATAGTAACTGCCAATCACTCGCGGGTTACTACTTGTGTGTGCGGCTTTCAGCCAGACGATCCTACGGGAAAACCCGTCTATGCATCCGTTTATGCAGATTCCGAACGGTTTTAGTTTGTCATAAGAATCGACATGCCAAATGAAATTGGGTCCTTTGGAAAAGTACTGTCTGCGCTGAAGTCTACGACGACGGCGTAGCGCAACACTCTCTGGGTCCAGTAGTTGAAGGATAATCCGTACATCCTCTGTTTTTGCCTGAATGCCATGTTCCAGGCACTTTGCGTGCATCCAGCGGTACCCGTGGAGGTGACCTGGGCTATTTAGTTGGCTGATGATGAAATCTATAGTCGTTCCTAGGTCAGAAAAACTACGACGGCGAAGCCCATTCTCTCTCAGAACTCTCTTGAGGTGTCTCAGACTTATAATAAAGCCATGTTGGGATGCAAGTGCATCGAGGATTTCTGTGTATCTGAGTCCAATATTAAAATATAATAAAATAGCGTCTAGTATTTCCGGAGCTACCATGGTGAGCTACAGCCTGTGTGTACGTGTGTGTGTGTAGGCAACGAGATAAACGAAAACAAGGATATTGTGGGAATATTTTAATAAGTCGAGGGAACGACATAGGATATCATTCCCACGCCTTGGATATAAACCGAGGGAACGCGTTTTAAGACGTTCCCTCACTTTTTAATAACCCGTGCGCACGCCTTTATAACTCGAGCGCACGTATTAATATCTCGTGCACACGCCTTCATGAAAGTGAGGGAACGATTTGTAACTCGTCCCCTCACTTTTAACTACCCGAGAGCACGCCTTAACGCAAAGCGTGCGCACGGGTTATAACTCGTGCGCGCGCATTAATATCTCGTGCACACGCCTTATAAGTCGTTCCCACGCTTTGTTATTTTTTTATTCACCATGTCCCCTCTACGGCTCCGTAGCAAAGCTCATGATCTATAACTTAAAATATCTCAAAATTGAAACCAGCACAAATTATGAAATCTACGGCACAATTCAGCACAAATTCATAACTAAAGGATGACACCTACATGTTCAATCGACATTCTAGATACAAATTAGAAATAAAAATGATGGCTAGACTCGTCTGTGTCATGATGAAAGCTATCAGGATGGTTGCCGTGCAGCCTGCAGCAGCTAGCATGGAGATTTAACATCACAGATGGCACTCTTTGTTTAACAGTAGGCCTACCTTCAATGCAAAATGAGTATGATAGCTCAATGTATGTTAAGTATGAAAAAATGCATAATTTAATTACCGTTCTGTTGTGGAAGAAGAGTTCCGTGGTGGATGTGCTCCTTCCTTCTGCAGGTTTCGTTGCGCACGTTTGCATTGCGCATGTCATTCCCAGTTCCACACCATGGAAAGTGAAAGCGAGGGAACGATTTGTTAACTCGTCCCCTCACTTTTAACTACCCGAGCGCACGCCTTAACGCAAAGCGTGCGCACGGGTTATAACTCGTGCGTGCGCATTAATATCTCGTGCACACGCCTTATAAGTCGTTCCCACGCTTTGTTATTTTTTTATTCACCATGTCCCCTCTACGGCGTGCGCACGGGTTATAACTCGTGCGCGCGCATTAATATCTCGTGCACACGCCTTATAAGTCGTTCCCACGCTTTGTTATTTTTTTATTCACCATGTCCCCTCTACGGCTCCGTAGCATTAAGAGTACAAAGAAAAGCTCTGCATCAAAAGGATATCATTAAATATTACTACTAACAGCACCAATACTGGTCGTTCTCTGAGCATAGTAAACTACTGTTAGACCCACTCCCCTCCCACTCACCACACCACCACCACGTGAAAAGTATAAATCCCTGAAAAGCAAACATTCCCCATATCATATTGCTTTGCACACACTGGAACAATTTATGTCCTCCAGCAGCCTGTTTATTCCCTCCTTTACACATAAGTATATTTTTGGTGTTGTACAGTGTCTTTTCCTTACAGGTCTTTATTTTACAGACATGCAAAGTGCAGGAGCAAACAGTAACTCAAGCAATAATTTGTTATTTAATTTTTCAAGCTCAATGACTGAAAGACTATTGTTGTTGCAGGTCCTGGTTGGGGTTTTCCTCTATATAAACTGCTTGATGATATACACATTTTTTAAAAATGAGGTTTTTAGGGAAGAAACGCGATACGTTTTGTTTGTACAAATCCTACTTGCGGACTCTGCTAAGTGACTTGCTTTCAGTTGGAACTTCCTTTCAGTATGCCATGCACATAATTCCTTGCAATATCATTTGTACAGTTTCAGTTTTTCTGACCTGCTGTACACCAATGACTTTGGTGGCAATGTGTCTGGAACGCTATGTGGCTATATGCATGCCTTTGAGACATGCTGTCATCTCCACAAGCAGGACCAGATTATATGGGGGTTTTATCATATGGACTCTCAGTTCTATAATTCCATTGTTCAATTTCATAGGATATTGGGCAGTAGTCCCATCTGCTGCTCAGTACTCCTATGCAGTGTGCAATGTGGAGCTAATTTTAGGTGAAGCATGGCAGGCACACGGACGTGCCATCATTTTTATTATCCTTTTCCTTTTTTTAATCATTATCATTGTCTTCACCTACATCAAGATAATGATTGCAGCTAGAGCTGCTTCCTCTGAGAAAAAGAAATCAACCAGTAAGAGTCTCAGGACTGTGCTGCTTCATGCATTTCAGTTGTTTCTGTGCATAATGCAGTTTTTAAACCCATATATAGAAATGGCATATTGGGGGGTTGAAGAAATTATGTTGCGGAAAATAAAATATTCCGTGTTTATAGCTTTTGTGATTGCACCACGTTGTCTCAGTCCATTGATTTATGGTCTCAGAGATGAAATTTTTTTTCATGCTTTAAGGCATTATGCTATGTGTGGCACTGATTGCCATTTCCCAACATTGCTTGAAGTCAAAAAATTGAAAATAAGACCAATTTAAATACAAAACAGGACATAATTAATAAGTGATTATTTTATGTGATTTTTAGATTGTTTGATGAAAACAGATGCTTTAATGACTGTGCTAAAATCCTCTACCAACCTTTGGTGAGTTGAATATATTGGAATTTGCTTATACAACAAAAAATGTGGAAAAATATATGCCCCTGAGGCTGAATTGTCTAAAATACATTTTGATCAAGGCTTATTGTTGAAATGTGTTATGGTTTGAATGTTGAATATCAAATGTCATTTCACTGTTACTGTCAAACACACACACACACACACACACACACACACACACACACACACACACACACCAACAACAACAACTTTTAGCTGACAGTGTCTAAAAAGTATCCATTGTATGGGGTATACAATGATGTCTCATTATATTTTTTTTATTTAACAGTCTGTGTGTTGTGTGTCCTTGTTGTTTGTAAAAAAATTATGTAGAAATAGATGTACCATGCTTTAAAATAGAAATACACAAAAATCAGATACTAATTTTGCTATTCACATAGCAAATACGTAATTTATAAGAGAATCAAATTATTGTCAGTCCATCCTAATATGTCAAATGCTGGTTATGGATGATGCCAGATACAACCTCAATTGCAAAAAAAGTTGGGATTCTAGGTAAAATGTAAATCAAAACAGAATGCAATAATTTGCAAATCCTTTTCAAACGGCAGCTCTGGAAAAAATTAGAAGACCACTGCAAAATTATCAGTTTCTCTTGTTTTACTATTTATAGATATGTGTTTGTGCGGCACGGTGGTGTAGTGGTTAGCGCTGTCGCCTCACAGCAAGAAGGTCCGGGTTCGAGCCCTGTGGGCCGTTCTGTGTGGAGTTTGCATGTTCTCCCCGTGTCTGCGTGGGTTTCCTCTGGGTGCTCTGGTTTCCCCCACAGTCCAAAGACATGCAGGTTATGCTAACTGGTGAGTCTAAATTGACCATCAGTGTGAATGTGAGTGTGAATGGTTGTCTGTCAATGTGTCAGCCCTGTGATGACCTGGCGACTTGTCCAGGGTACCCGCCTTTTGCCCGTAGTCAGCTGGGATAGGCTCCAGCTCGCCTGCGACCCTGTAGAACAGGATAAAGTGGCTAGAGATAATGAGAATGAGATGAGATATGTGTTTGAGGAGCCGTGGTGCAGTAGTTAGCACTGTTGCTTCACAGTGAGAAGGTCCTGGATTCAAGCCCAGTGGCTGACAGGGTCCTTTCTGGGTGGAGTTTGCATGTTCTCCTCATGTCTGTGTGGGGATGCAGAAAGGAACTGTCCACCCTACTGCTGCAATTCTGGCTGAGCCAACCAAACATGGTTTGCCTCAAGCCTGGATTAGGTTTGGCCGTGATGATGATGTTTGAAGAACATGAACTTTTTTTTTTTTATTTCCTTAAACTTGCAATGTTTCCTCCAAAGTCCATATCAAAATATTGTCACTTACAGCATTTAGTGGCAGAAAATAAAAACTGGTGAAAATAACAAAAACAATTAAGTGTTTTCAGACCTTGAGTAATGTATAGAAATCAAAATCATATTCAATTTTAAACAACACAATACTTTGAACTTGGGATGAGTTCAGAAATCAATATTTGGTTGAAGAACCCTGACATTTAATCACAGCTTTCATGCACCTTGGTATGCTCTCCACCAGTCTTTCACATTGCTCTTGGGTGACTTTTATGCCACTCCTGGCACAAAAATTCAATCAGCTCAGCTTTGCTCGGTGGCTTGTAACCATCCATTTTCCTCTTCATCACATTCCAGAGTTTTTCAATGGGGTTCAGATCTAGAGATTGGGCTGGGCATGACAGGGTCTTGATCTTGTTGTCCTCCTTTCACAACTTGATTGACCTGGCTGTGTGGCATGGAGCATTGTTCTGCTGGAAAACCCAATTCTCAGAGTTAGGGAACACTGCCAGAGCAGAAAGAAGCAAGTTTTCTTCCAGGATAAACTTGTACATGGCTTGATTTATGTGTCCTTCGCAAACACAAAAAAAATCTGCCCCATTCCAGCCTTGCTGAAACACCCCCAGATCACCGGCCCTCCACCAAATTTCACAATGGGTGTGAGACACTGTGGCTTGTAGGACTCTCCAGGTCTCCATCTAACCATTAGATGGCCAGGTGATGGGAAAAGCTGACAATTGGACTCATCAGAGAAGATAACCTTACTCCAGTCTTCAACGATCCAATCCTTATGGTCGTTTGTAAACCTTAGCCAGGCTCTTTGCTTCTCATTGATGAAAGGCTTTTTTTTCTAGCTTTCCATGACTTCAACCCTACTGTGTCAAACCAACCTTGCCATGCACTTAACCCCAGCTGCCATTCTTTTTTGGGTCACTTGATGTCATCTGACAGTTGTTGAATGCCATTCAAAGGAGTTGATCATCCTGGTCAGTGGAGTGTCATTTTTGCCTTCTGCCAGTCTGTAACTTTGTTGTCCTCGATGTCTGCTAACTACAGCAATATTTATTTATTATATCTTAAAGCCCATTTGTTTGAGAAGGTCTTGTTGTTGGATGCCCTAGTTGGGATCTTCCTCTATATAAACTGCTTAATGATATTCACATTTCTGAAAAAGGAGGCGTTGAGAGAAGAAACTCAATACATTTTGTTTGCACAAACACTGTTTGTGGACACTGCTCATACTGATATCTGTGTTGCTTACTCTTGGGAGTTATTTCCAATATCAATGCACATGATTGTTTGTACTGTCAGTTTTATGATTCTCTCCTTTTTCAGCGCTGACTTTGGTGGCTGTGTCTGGAAGGCTATGTGGCTATATGCATGCCTTTGTGACATGTGGACATTTCTACAAGCAGGACCAGATATTATGGGCTTCTTATCATTTGGAGTGTCAGTTCTATAATCCCTGTGTTCTCTGGTATTGGATATTGGGTAGTAGCTCCACCTGCTGCTCTTTTCTCCTATGCAGTATGTAATCAAGAGGTAATGTTAGTCAAAGAATGGCAGGCACATGGTCATGCTATAATTTACATTATCTTTTTCCTTTTTTTGGTGAATATCATTGTGTTTACCTATGTCAAGATAATGACTGCAGCCAGAGCTGCTTCCTCTGAGAAAAAGAAATCAACCAATAAGAGTCTCAGAACTGTGCTGCTTCACGCATTTCAACTGCTTCTGTGCATGATAGTTTTTAAACTCATATATAGAAATGGCATACTACAAATTTGAAGAAATAATACTTAGGAACATAAGATATTCCAATTGTATTATTTTTACCATGTAGTCGTAGGGCGGCACAGTGGTGTAGTGGTTAGCGCTGTCGCCTCACAGCAAGAAGGTCCAGGTTCGAGCCCCGTGGCCGACGAGGTCCTTTCTGTGTGGAGTTTGCATGTTCTCCCCGTGTCCGCGTGGGTTTCCTCTGGGTGCTCCGGTTTCTCCCACAGTCCAAAGACATGCAGGTTAGGTTAATTGGTGACTCTAAATTGACCGTGAGTGTGAATGCTTGTCTGTGTCTATGTGTCAGCCCTGTGATGATCTGGCGACTTGTCCAGGGTGTACCCCATCTTTCACCCGTAGTCAGCTGGGATAGGCTCCAGCTTGCCTGTGACCCTGTAGAACAGGATAAAGCGGCTAGAGATAATGAGATGTAGTTTTATTCCACTGATATATGGAGTCAGAGATAAAACAAAATTTGCCTTGCTTTTAGACATTATGCTTTGTGTGGTACTGATCGCCTTTTCTTAACATTGTTTGAAAACAAACAATTGAACATAAGACCAGTTCAGAAACAATACTGGTCATCATAACCTTAATGATTATTGCAGTGAGTGGGATCCAAATGTCTGAGACCACACTGAAAAGCTGGAATTTATTTATTTATTTATTTATTTATTTAAAATTGGAAATGAGCAGAAAACTTTGGAATTGTAAAATATTTAAAAGAAAGAACGTTTTAAGAAGTATTTAAGTTTCAAGATTCTGCACTATGTGTAGGCCCCTATGTAAATGTAAGCCAGTCAATTAAAGTCAAGTTTATTTGTATAGCGCTTTTAACAATAAACATTGTCGCAAAGCAGCTTTACAGAATTTGAATGACTTAAAACATGAGCTAATTTTATCCCTAATCTATCCCCAATGAGCAAGCCTGTGGTGATGGTGGCAAGGAAAAACTCCCTCAGATGACATGAGGAAGAAACCTCGAGAGGAACCAGACTCAAAAGGGAACCCATCCTCATTTAGGCAACAACAGACAGCATGACTATAATATTAACAGTTTTAACATGAAGTCAGTTTCATTGATGTTATAAACTCTTCATTGATGGAAACTTGAGTGCAAAACTGTTCATGACAACTGCAGTCCTAAAGTTAGCAAGTCAACTGTAGTCCTCAGCCATAAAAGCATTACTGTAAGAGTCCAGAGCGTCCTCCAGGTGTGACTTTCAACTGTCCTCATGGGGCCATCCTCCACAGGAGCGATGCGATGAGACTCCAACCAGACACAGGGCACCAGGATGGATCAAGCAGGTCAAAGGAGCAGAAGAGGTCAGCATCTCGATCCCAGGATTGACATGTAACTCAGAGGGACAGATGTTGGGGGGAGGGGGAGAGAGAGAGGGAAAGGGAGAGAAAATACAGGTTGTTAGGTATGCCCAATGTCACCTGAATAAGTAGGAACAGTATACATATTGCCCTGAGTCCAAGCAGGGACTCCGGCAACTAACTATTACCCCTTTTCCACCAAATCAGTTCCAGGGCTGGTTCGGGGCCAGTGCTGGTGCTGGTTCACAACTCGTTCAACTTGCGAGCCAGCTGAGAACCAGTTTGCTTTTCCATAGCTCGCGGTGCTAAGAGAAGACACGTCATTACGTCGCTGTATACGTCAGTTACGTCATTGTATACGTCATTACGTTGCTGTATACGTCAGTTACGTTGCTACGTTTACATAAACTTTGGCGCGAATATCAAAGCAAAAACTACACGGAAGAAGCAGCAGCAGCAACAACAATAATAATAATGGATGACTTCGTGTTTGTACAGCTGCTGCTTCTCGTCGCTTAAAAATGGCGATCTTTCGTGGTCTTGTTATTGTTGTTGGTCTTAACAACTCCGCCCCCCCACTGACATAAGCGGTTCTTTCCTTTGGCCCAGCAGAAAGTTGGTGCTAGCCTGGACCCGGTTTTTCTGGCCCCAGAGCAAGTTCTTTGTCAGTGGAAACAGAAAACCCGGTTCCAAACTAAGCACTGGCCCCGAACCAGCCCTGGAACTGCTTTGGTGGAAAAGGGGCATAAGACAGCATAACTAAAAGGGGAGAGCCAGAAGGTAACACAGGCATGAGGGAGCCCCAGGACAAAAAGCAGCCAGCCACTACACCGTCAACAAACTCGAGTGAGCAAGCGAGTGGGGACTGACAGCATCCATACATCCCAGTTTACCAAAACACTATGTCTGAGGACCCTCCAGATCTACACCTTTACCTCATAAACACCATTAACAAAAGGCTTGACTAAACAGATGTGTTTTCAGCTTAGACTTAAACACTGAGACTGTGTCTGATTCCCGAACACTACTTGGAAGGCTGTTCCATAACTGTGGGGCTTTGTAAGAAAAGGCTCTGCCCCCTGATGTAGCCTTCACTACACGAGGGACCAGCAGATAGCCTGCACCTTTTGATCTAAGTGGGGGTGGCAGGTCATAGAGGAGCAGAAGTTCACTCAGGTACTGTGGTGCGAGACCATTCAGTGCTTTAAAGGTCAAAAGTAGTACTTTATAATAAATACAAAATTTGATTGGGAGCCAATGCAGCGTGGATAAGACAGGGGTGATGTGGTCATATTTTCTATTTCTACTAAGGACTCTTGCTGCTGCATTTTGAACTAACTGGAGCTTGTTTATGCACTTATTGGAACATCCAGACAGTAAGGCATTACAATAATCCAATCTGGAGGTAACAAAAGCATGAACTAGTTTTTCTGCATCACATAGTGACATTAAATTTCTTATCTTAGCAATATTTCTGAGATGAAAGAAAGCTATCCAGGTAATGTTATCAATGTGAGTTTCGAATGAAAGACTGGGGTCAATAATCACTCCAAGGTCTTTTACTGCTGCACGTGAAGAAACAGAAAGGCCATCCAGAGTTACTGTGTAATCAGAAAACTTACTTCTAGCTGCATGTGGTCCTAGTACAAGTACTTCAGTCTTGTTAGAGTTAAGCAGAAGGAAATTAATAAGCATCCAGTGTCTAATGTCCTTTACACATTCCTCAATTCTATTAAGCTGGTGTCTCTCATCAGGTTTTGCTGACACATACAACTGTGTGTCATCAGCATAACAGTGGAAACTAATACAATGTTTACGAATAATATCACCCAGAGGTAACATATATAAAGAAAAAAGCAGTGGACCCAAGACAGAACCTTGTGGAACACCAAACTTTACCTCAGTACGTCTAGAAATATCACCATTTATATCAACATACTGATAGCGATCAGTTAAATAAGAGCTGAGCCAGGAGAGGGCCGTTCCCTTAACTCCCACAACATTTTCTAGTCTATCCAGAAGAATGGAATGGTCAATGGTATCAAATGCTGCACTAAGGTCAAGCAACACAAGCAGCGAGACACAGCCCTGATCAGACGCCAACAGTAGGTCGTTTACTACTTTAACCAAAGCTGTCTCTGTGCTATGGTGAGGTCTAAATCCTGCCTGATACATTTCATGGATGTTATTCCTATGTAAATATGAGCATAACTGCTGTGCCACAGCTTTTTCAAGGCTCTTGGAGAGAAAGGGGAGGTTTGATATTGGCCGGTAATTGGACAGCTGACAGGGATCAAGGTCAGGTTTTTTAATCAGGGGTTTGATAACTGCTAGTTTAAAGGATTTGGGTACATAGCCAATCGTAAGAGAAGAATTTATTATTTTTAGAAGTGGTTCAATTACTTCAGGTATTATCTGTTTGAATAGACGTGTAGGTAAGGGATCTAGTACGCAAGTTGAGGCTTTTGATGCAGAGATTAATGAAAGTAATTCAGTTTCTTTTAGGGGAGTAAAACATTCTAATTGCTGATCTGCTACAGTTATATTGTTAACTACAGGGTCACTTACATTGACCTTAAATTAGTAGTTTGAATTTTTTGTCGGATATTCTCAATTTTGTCATTAAAAAAATTAATGAAGTCATTGCTACTACATAATACAGGTGTGCATATGTCTACAGTGGACTTATTCCTGGTTAAATTTTGCTACAGTATTAAATGGGATACTGTATTAAATTTTGTTATCTTCTATTAGGGAGGAGAGATATGTTGATCTCGCAGCACTAAGAGCTTTTCTAGACTTCAGGAAGCTCTCCTTCCATGCTAATTTGAACACACTACCAATTTTGTTTGACACCATTTACGTTCCAATTTTCAAGTGGTCTGTTTTAATGTGTGAGTGTCATCATTATACGAGGGTGCTAATTTTTTGTCTCTGACCATTTTCCTTCTAAAAGCAGCTACATTATCTAAGGTATGGCAGAATGTTGACTCTAAGCATTCAGTTGCCTGATCAAGTTTTGCAGGGGCTGACAGTGACCCAATCAAAGTTGATAACTCTGGGAGATCATTTATAAAGCTCTGTGCAGTAGTTGATGTGAATGTACATTAAATACAGTAGCATGGTGAAGAGAATATATTATTACTCAGACATAGTTTGAATGAGATGAGATAATCTCATCTCATCATCTCTAGCCGCTTTATCCTGTTCTACAGGGTTGCAGGCAAGCTGGAGCCTATCCCAGCTGACTACGGGCGAAAGGCAGGGCACACCCTGGACAAGTCGCCAGGTCATCACAGGGCCGACACATAGACACAGACAACCATTCACACTCACATTCACACCTACGGTCAATTTAGAGTCACCAGTTAACCTAACCTGCATGTCTTTGGACTGTGGGGGAAACCGGAGCACCCGGAGGAAACCCACATGGACACGGGTAGAACATGCAAACTCCGCACAGAAAGGCCCTCACCGGCCACGGGGCTCAAACCCGGACTTTCTTGCTGTGAGGCGACAGCGCTAAACACTACACCACTGTGCCGCCCGAGATGAGATAATGATCTGAGGTAACTTCAGACTGTGGATGTATGACTATATTTTCTACGTTTGACCCGAATGTTAGTATTAGATCGAGTGTGTGACCACCATTATGGGTCAGTCCTATGACATTCTGATTAATCCCTACTGAATTTAAAATGGACACAAATGCTGTTTTTAAAGGGTCTTCTGGGTTATCGAAGTGAATATTAAAATCTCCGACAACTAAAGCTTTGCCTAAGGAAATAACCAGATCTGAGATAAAATCTGCAAATTCAGAAAGAAACTCAGAATATGGCCCCGGGGGCCTGTAAATAATAAGTAATGGAATTAACTGGGTAGACTTATTTTTAGAGGCCGCAGCCATTATATGAGTATGAAGAACTTCAAATGTATTAAATTTATAACCAGGTTTTTATGTTACACCTAGATAATCATTATAAATAACCGCAACGCCTCCTCCTCTGCCAGTTAGACGAGTATCCAGGAGTATCCAGACGAGTATCCAGGAGGACTCACTTCATTTAATGCTATATCTTCATTTGGCTTAATCCATGTTTCAGTTAAACAAAGTACATTAAACTCTTGATCAGTAATGAGTTCATTAACCATTAGCACTTTAGATGTAAGAGATCTAATATTTAATAGCCCCACCTTTAGATCAAAGGTGCTGGCAGCAGCTGTACAGTCACTATGATCTAATTTTATATTGATTAGGTTACTGGAACAAACTCTCTGAATATTTCTACCTTTTTGTTGAGCTTGGGGAACAGACACAGTCTCGATGTAGTGGACCCTGAGTGACGACTCTGTGCAGCTAGCAGACAGTCGGTTTAGCCTGTTCGTCTGCTCCCTGGCCTTGGCTCTGGATTGTCAGAAATTAACTAGGCCTGTTCTGAGACTATGACCTATGCTGCAGGAAATGAGAGCAGCACCTTCCCGAGTGGGATGGATACCGTCCCACCCTAACAGGCCAGCAGTGCCCTCAAAATTAATCCAATTATCTATAAAGTGCACACTGTTTTCAGAGCACCACCTGGACAGCCAGCAGTTCAGCGACCATAACCTGCTGTAAGCTATATTGTCACGCCGCATTGGGATGGGGCCAGAGCATACTACAGCATCGGACATAACCTTCGCTAATTTAAACACCTCTACAAAGTTACTCTTAGTAACCTCAGACTGACGAAGGCGTATATCATTAGCTCCTGCATGGAAAACTATCTTTGAGAACCTGTGCTTGCCTAGGACCCTAAGATTACCTGCTATGTCTGGCACCCTGGCTCCTGGTATACACCTGACTAAAGCTGCTGGTGCCCCTAAAGGCTGAGCTAATTTCATGTGCCATATGATAGAGTCCCCTATAACCAGAGTTCTTTCAGGTTTCTCAGTGGGTGCATCACTAAGGAGAGCAAACCTGTTCAACACGTGATGCAGAGAGGAGTGGTGCTTCTGTGGGCGAGCCTCAGCGGTAGCTTTGGCTCTACGCTTATGCTGCTGAGCTGTCACCCATTTGCCCTGCTGTAAGGTCTCTAATGCTGGAGTTGGGGGATTACTAACTCCACCTAGGGCATCCAGACTTTCCCCTACAGAAACTACACTGTTCTCATTCTCACTGACCTTCTCTAAAGCCTGGATACGCACTTCTAATACTATAATCTTCTCCATCAGAGAGCTAACTAATCTGCACTTATCACACATAAAGCTATCGCTAGCAATGGAGGAAGAATGACTAAACATCCTGCACTCAGCACACTGAACAGGCTGAAGGTGTGCCATGATGAAAAGATTCACATACCTTAATCAAAGATCTGTTGATATTAAAGCAGATCCGATGTGGATGGCCTCCACTTGTGGTTTTTATGCAGGAGGAGAAAAAAAAGAAAAAGAAAGCTTCCTGTCTCGGCGTTCTTCCGAAAAAAGAAAAAAAAAACAAAAAAGGAAAGCGAAAGTGGAAAGTACAAAAAGGAAAGCGACAGTACAATAAAAGTGAAGATGATACTGGAAAATTATTTATAGAATTTTTTTTTTTTAAAGATTAGTAATTAATGCCAACACTCACGGGGGAAAAAAGCACTCATCGCAAACAACTCAGGAACCAGGAAGTGCGTAGCACTGTTTTGAGAATTTGTGAAATGTAACCAAATTTGTGATATTGACCATGTTAACTGTGTTGTACAAAAAGTCACATTTTCCTCATGCTTAATCTCTTCTATTGAAGGATGTGTTCAAATGACACTCTGATGGATTTGATCTAAAATGGATCATAAGATGTTGCACAAACTTGTGGAGTCCATGCCATCTTGAGTGCATGCTTTAACATCTTGTGTGCTAAAGTAAAAAAGGAGACATACCAAACACTAACTAACTAACTTGGCTCCTTTCGATCTCGAAAGATTGTGGTGATCTGCGCCAGGAGTCATCCATCATGTTGCTGCCATAGTGACCTCTTCAGGGCGCAGGCCTGGGCGATGATATGGAGATCCTGGGATGCCCAGTCATCAGGATCCCCCTCTCGGCTTTGCTGGCAGTCTCCAATGGAAAGGACAAGCCGATACGGTTGGTGCCAGCACAGCTGCAGGAGTTGCCGGATGGTGACGCAGTGCGATGGCCATCCGCCTTCGGGGCTCCACTCCAAATTTTTCTGTCAGGGTTGTCTCCCTTAGCCTTGTTCACTCCTGTGACAACCACAAGGCAGTGGTGCTATTTGCCCATAGCTGGGGGTTTGGTTTGTGGGCACCAGGGCGTGTTCCACCATAAAGATGGGCCATGCATGCCGCACATCAAGGGGGCCAGACCTCCTCCCCTCGTCCCTGTAGTACAGCCAGTGTCCGATAGGTCACTGTTACCAGGTATCGGCACGAGGAGCCACTAACATAGGACACTGCTGGTGAGAAGCTAATATACTGACAGGGCAAGACTTACGCACTCTGCTTGCCTTTTTGCGGTGCTGCAAGCAGCGTTGCTAGTCAGCGGTGAAGACTGAAAGCGAGACGTGATGAGCACATGCACACTTCACCAACACTAGACACATCAACCAACCATTGATACCCATATATGGTGTGGTCAGCTTCCAACTTTAGTTAAGCTTGAGGGTGTCAGTTTTGGAGCAGGGGGTTATTTCTTGGATAGCAGCCTTTAGGGTCCATGGTGATGTAAAACTCACTGAACTGTAGACAGTGCTCCATCAGCTTCCAGTTCATGGCAGGGCTGTGCCATGGTGGTTCCTAGGTTGTTCCTGACCATCCAAACCAATTTCCTTTCAGCTGAGGGTGACAGTTTGGGTTTTCTTGAAGCATAGTGGCTTGGCAAAGTGACTACACCTCACAATAACTCTCATACAATTGTTTGAACTGATCTTGGAATTTGCAGTTGTTTAGAAATGGCTCCAAGAGACATTCCTGAGTTGTGTACATCTGCAATCCTCTTTCTCAGATCTGCACTGAGCTCCTTGGACTTTCCCATTGTATTGTGTGTTGGTCAATCCAGTGAGTGCTGTAAACAAACCCTTTTTATGAAGGCATAGAGAAGCTACCACCTGTGGTCAATCATGATCATGAACAGGAAGTTAAGAGACCTTGGCCTTGGCCAGATAAAAGACATTTTGGAAGTTTCAGCACCTCTGAATTATTAATCTAAGTGAGCGTATGTAAATTTTTGACCCTGTATGTATAATTTTGACCCAGTGTTGATTTCAGAAAACCCAAAGAAAATTAAAACTTGTGTACCTAATTCTCGTGGTTTTTTTAATTAAAGATGTATGCTGTACATTCTGCCACAGAAAAAGAACAGTTCAAAGAAATTACTGAAAGCCCAAATATTGCCATGACCTTCATATCCAAGATGACATTCATGTCACTTTATGGAAACTTCTGACCACAACTATAGCTGCTGAACCCTTTGACCTGCCTTTCCCTTTGGCATTACAAATTGTTGTATTGGCTATGCCCAATGCTTGTGTGGGCTTAGCCAATAGCTTCAGAATGGTTTGCTTTTCTCCAATAGACAGTTCTCTGGTCTTCATGTGGGTTTATCAATTTTAACAACAAATGCAGTCTTCACAGGTGAAACCCAGGGTTCATTGCAAGAGTAAACATTCAGAGCTACAGTGGTGCTTGAAAGTTTGTGAACCCTTTAGAATTTTCTATATTTCTGCATAAATATGACCTAAAACATCATCAGATTTTCACACAAGTCCTAAAAGTAGATAAAGAGAACCCAGTTAAACAAATGAGATAAAAATATTATCTCATCTCATTATCTCTAGCCGCTTTATCCTGTTCTACAGGGTCACAGGCAAGCTGGAGCCTATCCCAGCTGACTACGGGCGAAAGGCGGGGTACACCCTGGACAAGTCGCCAGGTCATCACAGGGCTGACACATAGACACAGACAACCATTCACACTCACATTCACACCTACGGTCAATTTAGAGTCACCAGTTAACCTAACCTGCATGTCTTTGGACTGTGGGGGAAACCGGAGCACCCGGAGGAAACCCACGTGGACATGGGGAGAACATGCAAACTCCACACAGAAAGGCCCTCGCCAACCCCGGGGCTCGAACCCAGGACCTTCTTGCTGTGAGGCGACAGCGCTAACCACTACACCACCATGCCGCCTGGTGTTGCAGTTAAGGGTCGAAAAACCCAATGAACGATGGGTACCGCCTGATGACATCAACTCCTCCTGGCTAAGGCTACATTCACTTGAGGTGAATGAAGGAGAAGCATCTTCGGATGTATTTGTAATCTTTTGTGGAAGTGTATCATGGCACGCATGAACAAAGGAGATTTCTGAGGACCTCAGAAAAAGCATTGTTGATGCTCATCAGGCTGGAAAAGGTTACAAAACCATCTCTAAAGAGTTTGGACTCCACCAATCCCTGCAGGCTACGATAGCCAGTCGAGGTCTCCACCCTCTCCACCAAAAGATTTCCTGTTGACTCCATGTAACTCAGAGGGACAGATTTGGGGTGGGGGAGGGGAGGGAAAGAAAACACAGGTTGTTAGGTATGCCCAATGTCACCTGAATAAGTAGGAGCAGTATACATATTGCACCGAGTACAAGCAGGGACTCCGGCAACCAACTATGACAGCATAACTAAAAGGAGAGAGCCAGAAGGTAACACAGGCATGAGGGAGCCCTGGGACATAAAGCAGCCAGCCACTACACCGTCAACAAACTCGAGTGAGCAAGCGAGTGGGGACTGACAGCATCCATACATCCCAGTTTACCAAAACACTCTATGTCTGAGGACCCTCTAGATCTACACCTTTACCTCATAAACACCATTAACAAAAGGCTTGACTAAACAGATATGTTTTCAGCCTAGACTTAAATGCTGAGACTGTGTCTGATTCCCGAACATTACTTGGAAGGCTGATCCATAACTGTGGGGCTTTGTAAGAAAAGGCTCTGCCCCCTGATGTAGCTTTCACTATACGAGGTACCAGCAGATAGCCTGCACCTTTTGATCTAAGTAGGTGTGGCGGGTCATAGAGGAGCAGAAGTTCACTCAGGTACTGTGGTGCGAGAACATTTAGTGCTTTAAAGGTCAATAGTAGTATTTTATAATCAATACAAAATTTGATTGGGAGCCAATGCAGTGTGGATAAGACAGGCGTGATGTGGTCATATTTTCTAGTTCTAGTAAGGACTCTTGCTGCTGCATTTTGAACTAACTGGAGCTTATTTATGCACTTATTGGAACATCCAGACAGTAAGGCATTACAGTAATCCAACCTGGAGGTAACAAAAACATGGACTAGTTTTTCTGCGTCACGCAATGACATTAAATTTCTTATCTTTGCAATATTTCTGAGATGAAAGAAAGCTATCTGGGTGATGTTATCAATGTGAGTTTCGAATGAAAGACTGGGGTCACTCCGAGGTCTTTTACTGCTGCACGTGAAGAAACGGAAAGGCCATCCAGAGTCACTGTCTCATCTCATCTCATTATCTCTAGCCGCTTTATCCCTCTACAGGGTCGCAGGCAAGCTGGAGCCTATCCCAGCTGACTACGGGCGAAAGGCGGGGTACACCCCGGACAAGTCGCCAGGTCATCACAGGGCCGACACATAGACACAGACAACCATTCACACTCACACCTACGGTCAATTTAGAGTCACCAGTTAACCTAACCTGCATGTCTTTGGACTGTGGGGGAAACCGGAGCACCCGGAGGAAACCCACGCGGACACGGGGAGAACATGCAAACTCCACACAGGAAGGCCCTTGCCGGCCCCGGGGCTCGAACCCAGGACCTTCTTGCTGTGAGGCGACAGCGCTAACCACTACACCACCGTGCCGCCCCAGAGTCACTGTGTAATCAGAAAACTTACTTCTAGCTGTATGTGGTCCTAGTACAAGTACTTCAGTCTTGTCAGAGTTAAGCAGAAGGAAATTAATAAGCATCCAGTGTCTAATGTCCTTAACACATTCCTCAATTCTATTAAGCTGGTGTCTCTCATCAGGTTTTGCAGAGACATACAACTGCATGTCATCAGCATAACAGTGGAAACTAATACAATGTTTACGAATAATATCACCCAGAGGTAACATATATAGAGAAAAAAGCAGTGGACCCAAGACAGAACCTTGTGGAACACCAAACTTTACCTCAGTACGTCTAGAAATATCACCATTTATATCAACATACTGATAACGATCAGTTAGATAAGACCTGAGCCAGGAGAGGGCCATTCCCTTAACTCCCACAACATTTTTTAGTCTATCCAGAAGAATGGAATGATCAGTGGTATCAAATGCTGCACTAAGGTCAAGCAACACAAGTAGCGAGACACAGCCCTGATCAGACGCCAACAGTAGGTCGTTTACTACTTTAACCAGTGCTGTCTCTGTGCTATGATGAGGTCTAAATCCTGACTGATACATTTCATGGATGTTATTCCTATGTAAATATGAGCATAACTGCTGTGCCACAGCTTTTTCAAGGATCTTGGAGATAAAGGGGAGGTTTGATATTGGCCGATAATTGGACAGCTGACAGGGATCAAGGTCAGGTTTTTTAATCAGGGGTTTGATAACTGCTAGTTTAAAGGATTTGGGTACATAGCCAATCATAAGAGAATAATTTATTATTTTTAGAAGTGGTTCAATTACTCCAGGCATTATCTGTTTGAATAGATGTGTAGGTAAGGGATCTAGTACGCAAGTTGAGGCTTTTGATGTAGAGATTAATGAAAGTAATTCAGTTTCTTTAAAGGAACAGTCCACCGTACTTCCATAATGAAATATGTTCTTCTCTGAATTGAGACGAGCTGATCCGTAGCTCTCCGAGCTTTGTGCAACCTCCCAGTCAGTCAGACACGCTGTTACTCCTGTTAGCAATGTAGCTAGGCTCAGCATGGCCAATGGTATTTTTTGGGGCTGTAGTTAGATGTGACCAAACTCTTCCACGTTTTTCCTGTTTACATAGGTTTATATGACCAGTGACATGAAACAAAGTTCAGTTACACAAATTGAAACGTGGCGATTTTCTATGCTATGGAAAGTCCGCACTATAATGACAGGCGTACTAACACCTTCTGCGCGCTTCGACAGCGCATTGATACCTTCACTCCTGTTTTTCCCCTCTCCCCCGCCCCCCTGACTTCCATCAATACACAGCCAATGTGACTGGAAACATCAGTGCTGTGGTCAGTAATAGTCAGAGGTTAGTCGAGGGGCGGGGGAGAGAAAAAAAACAGGAGTGAAGGTATCAATGCGCTGTCGAAGCGCGCAGAAGGTACGCCTGTCATTATAGTGCGGACTTTCCATAGCATAGAAAATCACCACGTTTCAATTTGTGTAACTGAACTTTGTTTCATGTCACTGGTCATATAAACCTATGTAAACAGGAAAAACGTGGAAGAGTTTGGTCGCATCTAACTACAGCCCCAAAAAATACCATTGGCCATACTGAGCCTAGCTACATTGCTAACAGGAGTAACAGCGCGTCTGACTGACTGGGAGGTTGCACAAAGCTCAGAGAGGTACGGATCAGCTCGTCTCAATTCAGAGAAGAACATATGTCATTATGGAAGTACGGTGGACTGTTCCTTTAAGGGGAGTAAAACATTCTAACTGATGATCTGATACAGTTATATAGTTAACTACAAGGTCACTTTCATTGTCTGACCTTAAATTAGTAGTTTGAATTTTTTGTCGGATATTCTCAATTTTGTCATTAAAAAAATTCATGAAGTCGTTGCTACTACATACTGCAGGTGTGCATGTGTCGATAGTGGACTTATTCCTGGTTAATTTTGCTACAGTATTAAATAGGAATCTAGGATTATTTTTGTTATCTTCTATTACGGAGGAGAGATATGTTGATCTCGCAGCACTAAGAGCTTTTCTATACTTCAGGAAGCTCTCCTTCCAAGCTAATTTGAACACTACCAATTTTGTTTGACGCCATGTACGTTCCAATTTTCGAGTGGTCTGTTTTAATGTGCGAGTGTCATCATTATACCAGGGTGCTAATTTTTTGTCTCTGACCATTTTCCTTTTTAGAGGAGCTACATTATCTAATGTATGGCGGAATGTTGACTCTAACCATTCAGTTGCCTGATCAAGTTCTGCAGGGGCTGACAGTGACCCAATCAAAGTTGACAACTCTGGGAGATCATTTATAAAGCTCTGTGTAGTAGTTGACGTGAAAGTACGTTTAATACAGTAGCGTGGTGAGGTGCATATATTATTACTCAGGCATAGTTTGAATGAGATGAGATAATGATCTGAGATAACTTCAGACTGTGGAAGTGTGACTATACTGTCTACGTTTAATCTGAATGTTAGTATTAGATCAAGGGTGTGGCCACCATTATGGGTCGGTCCGATGACGTTCTGCTTAATCCCGACTGAATCTAAGATGGACACAAATGCTGTTTTTAAAGGGTCTTCTGGGTTATCGAAGTGAATATTAAAATCTCCGACAACTAAAGCTTTGCCTAAGGAAATAACCAGATCTGAGATAAAATCTGCAAATTCAGAAAGAAACTCAGAATATGGCCCCAGGGGCCTGTAAATAATAAGCAATGGAATTAACTGGGTAGACTTATTTTTCGAGGCTACATACATTATATGAGTATGAAGAACTTCAAATGTATTAAATTTATAACCAGGTTTTTGTGTTACACCTAGATAATCGTTATAAATAACCGCAACGCCTCCTCCTCTGCCAGTTAGACGAGGCTGGTGTATATAACTGTATCCAGGAGGACTCGCTTCATTTAATGCTATATATTCATTTGGCTTAATCCATGTTTCAGTTAAACAAAGTACATTAAACTCCTGATCAGTAATGAGTTCATTAACCATTAGCACTTTAGATATAAGAGATCTAATATTTAATAGCCCCACCTTTAGATCAAAGGTGCTGGCAGCAGCTGTACAGTCACTATGATCTAATTTTATATTGATTAGGTTACTGGAACAAATGCTCTGAAAATTTCTACCTTTTTGTTGAGCTCGGGGAACAGACACAGTCTCAATGTAGTGGACCCTGAGTGACGACTCTGTGCAGCTAGCAGACAGTCGGTTTAGCCTGTTCGTCTGCTCCCTGGCCTTGGCTCTGGATTGTCAGAAATTAACTAGGCCTGTTCTGAGACTATGACCTATGCTGCAGGAAATGAGAGCAGCACCTTCCCGAGTGGGATGGATACCGTCCCGCCCTAACAGGCCAGCAGTGCCCTCAAAATTAGCCCAATTATCTATAAAGCCCACACTGTTTTCAGAGCACCACCTGGACAGCCAGCAGTTCAGCGACCATAACCTGCTGTAAGCTACATCGCCACGCCGCATTGGGATGGGGCCAGAGCATACTACAGCATCGGACATCGCCTTCGCTAATTTAAACACCTCTACAAAGTTACTCTTAGTAACCTCAGACTGATGAAGGCGTATATCATTAGCTCCTGCATGGATAACTATCTTTGAGAACCTGTGCTTGCCTAGGACCCTAAGATTACCTGCTATGTCCGGCACCCTGGCTCCCGGTATACACCTGACTAAAGCTACTGGTGCCCCTAAAGGCTGAGCTAATTTCACATGCCGTCGGCCGTCAGACTTTCTGTTGCATGTCCCAGACCCGGTGAAATGTAACTGAATTGTCTTGGCCAGCCCTAAGGGTCCCATCTGCATCTCATCATTGCTGAGGAGTGTGCTCCTATCACCCAATCAAGCATCCAGCCAGAGCAGGTCATGATATATTTTTTACCATATTAACATGCCATTGTTGTGTGTTATGCCTGATGTAAAGACTCTCGTCTCTGCGAGCCTACCACACAGATTTAATACTTGTCATTTTTAGGGCATACCTAACAACATGTGTTTTCTTTCTCTCTCTCTTCCCCCCCAATCTGTCCCTCTGAGTTACATGTTGGTCCTGGGATTGAGATGCTGGCCTCTTCTGCCCCTCGGACCTGCTTGATCCATCCTGGTGCCCTGTGTCTGGTCGGAGTTTTATCGCACCGCTCCTGTGAAGGACGGCCCCATGAGGACAGTTGAGGGTTATACCTGGAGGATGCTCTGGACTCTTACAGTAATGCTTTTATGGCTGAGGACTACAGTTGTCTTGCTAACTTTAGGACTGCAGTTATCATGAACAGTTTTGCACTCAAGTTTCCATCAATGAAGAGTTATAACATCAACGAAACTGTCCTCATGTTAAAACTGTTAATATTATAGTCAGGCTGTCTGTTGTTGCCTAAATGAGGATGGGTTCCCTTTTGAGTCTGGTTCCTCTCGAGGTTTCTTCCTCATGTCGTCTGAGGGAGTTTTTCCTTGCCACCATCGCCACAGGCTTGCTCATTGGGGATAGATTAGGGATAAATTAGCTCATGTTTTAAGTCATTCAAATTCTGTAAAGCTGCTTTGCGACAATGTTTATTGTTAAAAGCGCTATACAAATAAACTTGACTTGACTTGACTCTACCAATCCACAGTCAGACAGATTGTGTACAAATGGAGAAAATTCAAGACCATTGTTACCCTCCCCAGGAGTGATTGACCAACAAAGATCACTCTAAGAGCAAGGTGTGTAATAGTTGGCGAGGTCACAAATGACTAAGCAACTGAAGGCCTCTCTCACATTGGCTAATGTTAATGTTCATGAGTCACCATCAGAAAAACACTGAACAACAATGGTGTGCATGGCAGGTTTGCAAGGAGAAAGCCACTGCTCTCCAAAAAGAACATTGCTGCTCATCTGCAGTTTGCTAAAGATCATGTGGACAAGCCAGAAGGCTATTGGAAAAATGTTTTGTGGACGGATGAGACCAAAATAGAACTTTTTGGTTTAAATGAGAAGTGTTATGTTTGGAGAAAGGAAAACACTGCATTCCAGCATAAGAACCTTATCCCATCTGTGAAACATGGTGGTGGTAGTATCATGATTTGGGCCTGTTTTGCTGCATCTGGGCCAGGATGGCTTGCCATCTTTGATGGAACAATGAATTCTGAATTATACCAGTGAATTCTAAAGGAAAATGTCAGGACATCTGTCCATGAACTGAATCTCAAGAGAAGGTGTGTCATGCAGCAAGACAACGAAACTAAGCACACAAGTCGTTCTACCAAAGAATGGTTAAAGAAGAATAAAGTTAATCTTTTGGAATGGCCAAGTCAAAGTCCTGACCTTAATCCAATTGAAATGTTGTGGAAGGACCTGAAGCAAGCATTTCATGTGAGGAAACCCACCAACATCCAAGAATTGAAGCTGTTCTGTACGGAGGAATGGGCTAAAATTCCTCCAAGCTGGTGTGCAGGACTGATCAATGGTTACCAAAAATGTTTAGTTGCAGTTATTGCTGCACAAGGGGGTCACACCAGATACTGAAAGCAAAGGTTCACATACTTTTGCCACTCACAGATATGTAATATTGGATCATTTTCCTCAATAAATAAATGACCAAGTATAATATTTTTGTCTCATTTGTTTAACTGGGTTCTCTTTATCTACTTTTAGGACTTGTGTGAAAATCTGATGATGTTTGAGGTCATATTTATATAGAAATATAGAAAATTCTAAAGGGTTCGCAAACTGTCAAGCACCACTGTATAACAAAAACAAAAGTATTGGCCTTGCCATTTCAATTCTTTCAGAGTGGACTGTGTATCAGAAATCTACACAAAATATCTCATAATATTAAAGAGGGGCTGTGATGACCTGGCGACTTGTCCAGGGTGTACCCCGCCTTTCGCCCGTAGTCAGCTGGGATAGGCTCCAGCTTGCCTGCGACCCTGTAGAACAGGATAAAGCGGCTACAGATAATGAGATGAGATGAGATTAAAGAGGGGAAATCAGCTTGTGTACTTTATACAAATAAATAATGTAAATTTTCTGTAGGCAGATTCAGAGGGGCTCCATTAAACTAATCTGACTTCTGATGGCAACTGGTTGCACCAAAACTAATTTAGGAGTTTACAGCAACTGGGATGAATTCTTATGCACTCTCAACCTTTATGCTTCATTTGTATACAGTTTTGCAAATTGCATTGATTTTTCCTTTTTTTTCAATATTTTGAGCTATTCTGAGAACATTCATGACAATTATCTGTCAACAAATGCTACAAAATGTGGGAAAAGTTCAAAAGGGCTGAATACTTAAGAACTGTAATGTGTTGTATTCAAAGGAGTAAATACTTATGCACTGTAAGGCATTGTAAATAATGTTTATGTGAAGGTGAATGTCAAATTCATCACTAAACTTTTGGGGTTTGCAAAGTGTGTTTGCATACCCTTAAGGACAAATAAATGTTTTGCCTTTTTTAATTTAAATAGAGAAACTGTTCTCAGAAAGTGATCAATCTGGGGTAAATTCAGTTTGTTCCCAGGACATTCATGATTCAAATAATATTTTATAAAAAAAGGTCTTCCTGATCCAATCATTTCTGAGTAATGTTTATAGTGTTCTCAGTTACAAAAGCAGGTGTGCACTGCTGAATGATGGAGTGTGTACTGTGCGTATGTGTTGAATTCGAAGGACTACCCTCAGCTTTTCAACATTTTGTAATTAAAAGCTGTTCTCTACACATGTGGCTCATCAGATAATCACCACTACACTGTTGGCACAAGTACTCGGGTGTGTACTAACCAAGCTCCACCATGTCAGTGACAAGGAAATATCTTTGGAGATGTTTTGCAGTACAAAGAAGTGATTCATCCATTCAGCCTAGGCCCCTATGACCCCGACATAAAACAACAGGCTCATTCTTTGCTACACTGCTGACCTCATTATTTCTTTTTAAAACAAAAATCCCGAGTTGCATTCTCCTAAATGGCCATGTACCGGGCAGCAAGAGAATGTGACAGTGATGGAAATGCAAAGGTGAAGAAGAGCAGGAGCTGCTAGACTTGTACCACACTTGGTACTTACACCATACAACCAGGGAGGAAAAAAACACGGTGAGATTTCTCATGGTTATCCTTTTGAAATGGCATTGCCTTTTTAAATTTAAATTGATATAATAATATAGCACATGCATAGGCAGGAAATAGTGCAAATGAAATTGGTTAAAAATGATCTTAAAAGTGTATGGGTATTTATTTTCTAATGACCTGCATGTATTATTTACTGTTATTCCAAAAAGCTATTAGTATCATTTGAGGTCTTAAAATTATTGTTTTAAATTTAGTATAGGCATGCACTTAATTAGAAGATTTTTATTTATAAGCAAACTTCTAATCTCAATATATTTATTCAGTGTCTTGCAGCAGAATTGGTATATTTGATATAGTGCAAAAAATGTATAACATTAGTAAATCTTCATAATACTAATGATGTAAAAAGATATCTGCTGTAATAGTCAAATATCACACATTCGATTTAACTTTACCCAGTGAGTAGGGGATCAGAGTTGGAGTGTTGAGCAGAGCAAAACAATGGTATGTGGCTGGGTAGTATATATGGCAGTAAAAATAATTACATTACAATAATTGCAATAATTTTACATTAATTAAAAAAATTATATTAAAAGTAGACAGCCTTTCAATTTCATAAAGTCAGTGAAATTTAGTTCCCTCTGAAATTTGGTCATTGTGATATATGTTTATTTCTGTAATATCTAAAAATAAAAACCAGGCCATTCTGTGGCTGGGAAGTTATTTAATTTGAGGGGATTCCCGAGCAAATAATGTGCATGAAATCGCTTGCTTTGCACAGTCAAGCAGACAGAGGAAGTCCAGCATGCGCAGGTTTACCTGCTTCCTCTTCTTTTTCTTCTTCTGTTGGGTTTTCTGTCATGCGGCATCCAGTGCTGCATTACTGCCATCTACAGGTTTACCTTTGAGCATGCACTGACAGTTCCATCATTCTGTCGCTAAACGAACAGCTGATCACACCAAGGTGCTCGCTGACCACCAATATTTATTAGTTTGATCCTGCATTTCCTTTCCTTCGCAACATAACATCTTTTCTTCTCGCTATCCGTTACTGTAGTCGGTCTTTCACGTTTCATTCGCACACTCACATCCTCCATTTTTCTCTCTTGTTTCAAATTTGTATCCCACAATGCCTTGCGCGAACGGGGAAAGCCCACTACGTGATGCATGACGTAGTATCTTGAATCAGGTCATGGTGAAGCAGGAAAAAATAGCCGAGAATTTAGGGCCACGTGGCTCTAAATTCATTAATTGTTCTATTTTAAAAAACTAATAAAATCGGAAGTCTGTGATTTGAATTCAGTAGCTTTCGGTCCACTAAACAAAAATAATTGGGTGTTGGGGAAAATTCTTTTTATGACCTAAACTTGAAAAATCTGAAAGTCAGTCTACCTTTAAGGTCACTGACCAGAAAACTCTTGGAGAAAGTTCTGTGATGGTAAATGAGAACCCTGTAGAGGTCACACATTCTTTCTGGGCCAAGAGGAAGATGAGTAGAAAAGTAGAGAGGTACAGTTCCTGGTTCAGGGAGCTGCAGTCTTCACACCCAGGTACATGCATTGCACATTACTAACATACAAATTCTGATGTAAACAGCTCACATAATTAAGATGACTGTATTGTGCCATTTTAACAATGCTTTATACAATAACCTTGCTGATATAATATAATGCATGTGCATAAACAGGCCAATGTTATGTTGTGATCATTTTGGTGTTCCCATTTTTTATCTTGAGCAGTTTTGTTTGTTTGTGGGGTTTTTTTTTCCAAAAGTTTCCATTCAAAAAGCTATCCGAGTTTTGGCAACTCTTTGTGCTCTGGGTCTACTTGGAGGTATTACAATAAGTGTGTGGTTTGTAGGTAAGACTTTATTCACACTCTTGTTTTAAATATAGACAGGTTCCTTGTGAATATATGATTCAAACATGGACATTTACCATATTTTATTTGTCTATTTCTCTATAGTCAAACTACTCTTAAAGCCTACCTCAAATAGTCCTACAGGGTTAGAGGACACCAAGGAAACTTCATTCTGTAACATATCAGATGACAGCAGTGTGACTGACCCCAGGAAAGGTACACTCAAGAGCCATAAAACTTACTGTGATAACAGTGGCACAGACAATGGTGTTGGAACAATAGACTTTATTATAGAGGAAAAAAAAGCTAGAGACAATGAAAAAAGTAACATCAATAGAGATAAATACTATGAACAGGATTAAAAGTATGTAAATATGTAAATAAATGCTGTGATTTCACAGCATGGATAAATTCACAAATCTGATTGGTAAGGAGGTGTGCATTATTTTCATGTAACAGCACTTCACTTCAAATTGGGCTTCTGCATCACCCTGTTGGGGTTTATTTTGCATTAATAACTGGCCCCCTGTACATTATCCCTTACATTGCTACAGTTCATACACAGGGACCTGTATGATGGTTGCTCCAAATAATCTAAATTAATCTAACGCTAATATAAAATAGAGTTAAAAACATGTTGTTGTTGTTGTTGTTGTTTAACAAAATATTCTTAAAATCATTGATGTGGTGAAGTTTTTTATTAGGAGACTTCTATATTTATTCCTTCCATATTTATGGAAGGAATCTCAGTTGTAAGCACTGGCAGTCTCGGTTACAGTGTCCTGCAAAAGTATTCATCCCCCTTCGTGTTTGTCCTGTTTTGTTGTATTACAAGCTGGAATTAAAATGGATTTTTGGAGGGTTAGCACCATTTGATTTACATAAAATGCCTACCACTTTAAAGGTGCAAATTGTTTTATTGTGGCACAAACAATAATTAAGATGAATAAAACAGAAATCTGGAGTGTGCATAGGTATTCACCCCCAAAGTCAATACTTTGTTGAGCCACCTTTTGCTATAATTACAGCTGCAAGTCTCCTGGGGTATGTCTCTATTAGCTTAGCACATCTAGTCACTGGGATTTTTTCCCATTCCTCAAGGCAAAATTGCTCCAACTGCTTCAAGTTAGATGGGTTGCATTGGTGTACAGCAATCTTCAACTTATGCCACAGATTCTCATTTGGATTGAGGTCTGGGCTTTGACGAGGCCATTCTAAAACATTTAAATATTTCATTTTAAACCACTTCAGTGTAGCTTTAGCAGTATGTTTAGGGTCATTGCCCTGCTGGAACGTGAACATTCATCCCAGTCTCAAACCTCTGGCTGACTCAAACAGGTTTTCCTCCAGAATTGCCCTGTATTTAGTGCCATCCATCTTTCCTTCAATCCTGACCAGCTTTCCTGTCCCTGCAGATGTAAAACATCACCTCAGCATGATGCTGCCACCACCATGCTTCACTGTAGGAATGGTGTTCTCAGGGTGACAGGTTGGGTTTGCGCCACACATGGCATTTCCCATGATGGCCAAAATGTTCAATTTTAGTCTCATCTGACAAGAGAATCTTCTTCCATGTTTTTGGGGAGTTTGCCACATGCTGTTGGATGTGTTGGGCAAACGTGTTTTCTTATTATTTTTTTTCTTTAAACACTGGCTTTTTTCTGGCTACTCTTCCATAAAACCCCACTCTGTGGAGTGTATGGCTTAAAGTGGTCCTATGGACAGATACTCCCATCTCCACTGTGGCTCTTTGCAGCTCCTTCAGTGTTATCTTTGGTGTCTTTGTTGCATCTCTGATTAATGCCCTCCTTGCCCGGTCTGTGAGTTTTGGTGGGCAGGGCCTTCTCTTGTCTGGTTTATAGTGGTGCCATATTATTTCCATTTTGCGATAATGGATTTAATGGTGCTCCCTGAGATATTAAAGTTTGGGATATTTTTTTATAACCCAACCCTGATCTATACTTCTCCACAACTTTGTCTCTGTTTGGCATGCGCCCTGGTTTTCATGTTGCTTGCTTAGTCGTGTTACAGAGTCAGGGTCCTTCCAGAGCAGGTTGATTTATACAGACATCATGTGACAGATCATGTGACACTTTGATTGCACACAGGTGGATCTTAAGCAACTAATTTTGTGACTTATGAAGTGAATTGGTTGGACCAGCTCTTATTTAGGGGGTTCATATGAAAGGGGGTGAATACTTATGCACACTCCAGATTTCTGGGGGGGGGGTTTCATCTGATTTATTGTTTGTGTCACAATAAAACAACAATTTGCACCTTTAAAGTGGTAGGCATGCTGTGTAAATGAAATGGCGCTAACCTCCCAAAAATCCATTTTAATTCCAGCTTGTAATGCAACAAAACAGGATAAACACCAAGGGGATGAATACTTTTGCAAGACACTGTATGTCTTCCTTTTTCTCGCATTTCTTTTTCTGTTTTCTTGGTAAAATTCACTGTTTTAGAGAGAGAGAGAGAGAGAGAGAGACTGGTGAGGGAATGACTGTTGATCGCAGCTGTAAGTGATAACATTAACTTATCTCTTGTATGTTTCACGATATAAATCTAGCTATAAACTGTTAAAATGTGTGGTATTTCATTCACTAATCATTGGCAAACCATTGTAGTATAAGTTGAATAACACTCCAGGCTATGCTGTTGTAGGAAGATAATGTACTTTGTAGTGTAGCCCCATATTAGCCTTCATATGAAAAATGTTATTACTAAAAATCTTATTACTATAACTAAAAAGTGATATTACTATTGTAAGTGACTTTATGTGTAATTCTTTTCATAATAGTTTTGCCAGTGTGAACCTGTTTACCCTTAATCACACAACTTTCAGTTTTCACCACCCTTACCCTCGGTCCAATTTTTAAAATTTATTTATTTATTTATTACCAAATTGATACCAATGAATTTTCTGTTGCCAAATTTTTTGTATAATCTCCACAGTGCTGGACAGTGCTTGGAGAGGTTTTGACTGAAAAGGGCTCAGTGTTTTACAGAATCAGTGCTGAAAACTCTTTGCTAGAGATCCAGCTGGAGAAACTGCAAACGTGGTTGCCCGTGTGTTACGAGCGCTGGAACGCTTCATTAGGCACACTTGTGTGTCGACAGCTGGGTCTTCTGAGGTGGGCAAAGCTGACAGCTCCATCACACACACTTCTAGCTATCAACACCTTTTATTTGTCAGGCAGCTGTGATTACTTTCTGTGGCTTTTTTTTTTTTTACAGCAGTGGAAAGGTTTCTGGCAATGTCAGCAGTTATGTTGTTGCTCATGCTTGGGTGAGACAGAATGAAAGCGCATCAAGGCATGAGATTCAACCCAGATCGTAATCTGTTGTTAATCTCTTGTACTTTTGTGACCGACAATCTCAAATCAGAAAAAGTTAGGACAATATGTTGAAACTGAAATTAAAACTGAAAACAATGATTTGTAAATAATCTTTGACCTGTCTTGCAGACAAAACAATACAATGGCACATTATTTAAGGTTTTACCTCATTTTTTTTTTTCTTCAAAATAAACACATTGCAATTTTGATTCTTGCAACACATAAAAAAAAGTTGGGACAGTAAAGCATTTACCACTTTGTAATGTTACCATTCCTTCTCACAACACAAAAGAAGTTTATGGACTGAAGACCCAAATTGATTTAGTGTTTCAGGTATTATTTTGTCCCATTCCTTCTGTCAACAGGTCTTAAGGTGTGCAACAGTATGAGGTTATCATTGTCATATTTTTCATTTCAAAATTCACCACTCATTCTCTATTGGGGACAGAGGGGACACACCCTCTTCTTCCACAGCCATGCCTTTGTAATGTGTGCAGAATGTGGTTTTGCATTGTCTTGTTGAAATATCCTTGGAAAATATGTCCTGAAGGCAGCATATATTGCTCTAAAATCTCAATGTACTTTTCTGCATTAATGCTGCCACCACAGTAGTGTAAGTTACCTTTCCGAAGGCCACTGACACAACCCCATACGATGACAGACTCTGGCTTCTGGACTCATTGCTGGTAACAGTCTGGATGGTCCTTTTTGTCTTTGGTCTGGAGCACACGGCATCCATTTCTTACAAAAAAGATCTGGAATAATGATTTGTCTGGCCACAATGCAAGTTTCCATTGTGTGATGGTCCATCTCAGATGCCTCCAAACCCAGAGAAGCTGCCAGAGCTTCTGGACACAATTAACATAAGGCTTCCTTTTTGCACAGTAAAGTTTTCACTAGTGTTTGTGGAAGTAACTCCATATTGTTGTGCTTGACAAAGTTTTGCCAAAGTCATCCCGAGCCCATGTGGTTATATCAGCTATAGATAACTGTCGGTTCTTGATGCAGTGCCGTCTGAGGGATCAGAGTGTTCAGCTTAGGCTTGCGCCCTTACCCTTTATGCACCAAAATTCCTCCAGATTCCTTGAATTGTTGCATGATATTATGCACCATAGAGGGTGAACTATCCAAATCCCTTCCTATTTTCTCTGAAGAACATTGTTTTTAAACATTTCAATAATTTTCTCATGCATTTGTTGACAAACTAGAGATCCTTGGCCCATCTTTGCTCCTCAAAGACTAGGCCATTCCTGGATACTGATTTTGTACCAAATCATGATGACATCACCTGTTTCAAATAACATCATTATTGAATTGTTTTACCTCATTACTAGCCCTAAATTGCCCCGTCCCAACTATTTCTGGCCCGAAGCACAGGAATGGATGTATATTAAAAAATGAAATGAAGTTGACCAGACAAAACGTGAAATATTGGGTTCATTCTGTCTGCAATGAAATACAAGCCAAAGTAAATTTAGAAATCACTGATTTCTTTTTATATTTGCATTTTCTATGCCAGGGGTTCTCAACCTTTTCTACTTTGAGGCTTACTTATTCATACTTGTAACGAGTCCGGGCCCATTAAAAAGATCCCCAATTATTTTGGCTTATCTATTCTATTAGAATCTATTAATCTATTGTAAAGTGTTTTAATGGGATGCAACATGCCCAGGAATTAAATAAATGCAATAAAAACAAACTGTTTTTAATTGTAGGTATTGTATTTAAAACTGTATGGATGTGCCAGAAGCCAACATAAAACCATGCATGCAGGGCATTCTCAGTCAAAAGGGATTAATGATCCAAAAGTGGAGTCTGGGCGATTAACACAAACAAACAAGCTATTAAAACCAAGAAGTACACTCAAAAGAAGTGGATATAGAAACCACTCAGTTGGATAGATCCTTATGCTAACAAAGAAGGATTTTTACTATGAGTTGGAAAATTATCCATCCATTGAGTTCCATCCATCCATTCATTATCTGTAGTCGCTTATCCTGTACAGGGTCGCAGGCAAGCTGGAGCCTATCCCAGCTGACTATGGGTGAGAGGCGGTCATCGCCAGGTCATCGCAGGGCTCTGTTGAGTTCCCCAACATCTCAAACTACCTGGTGCTACAGACATCATTCTACATGGACAAACAGATGAAAACCAGGAAGAGCATGGAGGCGTGCAACTTTTTATATGTGGCTGGGTTCAAGATCTGGGGATCAGGACACTACAAGATAGATGGCAGTAGACGGATCTAAGTGCAGGAAGAGTGTTTATTAGCAGACGTGATATTTACAAAAACGAAAGCAAAACAGAAAGCAGAATCATAAAGCAGAGTATTTAAACAGTATTATAAACATGGCTAGAAACAAACGTAACAGTGATAATGATAATACTTCGCAAAGCCTCTGTGAAAACAGTATCTGTATCGGGGTGTGCTGATTGCACTCAAATCAGTATCAGGTGTTTCCCATAACAACTGGGTCCCAAGAGCACGCGTGACTGCTCGAGCTGCGCCAAACTCAATTGTGCAAAGGTATGACAGTCAAGTGTTCACCTGCTGTGTGACCACAAATTTTAGCTCGTGTGTATATTGCCAAGCATCGCTGCCAAACTGCCTCATTTTCATCGATAACCCATTGCAAAGCATCGTGAGCCATAGTGTGACCGTAGCTTAATGAGGCGGATGTGACATCAGATGCAACCCAGCAATTGTACTCTACTACAAATAAAAATTAGCTTCAACTTGAAAAAAAATGTGCGGTCCACTAGATGGTGGGCCGCGGCCCAGTGGTTGAGAAACACTGCTCTATACCATCCCAGCTTTTTTCTAATTGGGATTGTGTAGTGTAACCTGGCAAAGAGCACCACAATTGTAGAATTGATTGGAGTCATAATATATACATCATCAAATATTTTTATTTCACAAAACTTGTAAGAAGTGGGACAGGACTTCTGTTAAAAATAGTCATTTTCCTCTAGTGCATGTACACTAAGCAGAGGTCCCCAGAGTCACTAATGTACATACAATTTTGGACCAAAGAAAAAATGAAAATGAGAGTCGGTTTTCAAAAAAGTCGGTTGAGAGAATGAAAGTCGATTTTCAAAGATTCTGTAAATTAAAAAGGGGTTAAGGGTCTATGTCTCACAGTTCACACAGAGTGGAAACCTTGTGTGTCTCAAAGCCCAAAGTGAGTACTAAAATTACTTTCCAGCTAACAGTGAGGAGAAAGCACCCCATGACAAATGTAGTCCTGTAAAGGTCCTTTTTTAGGCTTAAACAGTCAATAAGGATGAATCTAGAAAACAAAAACAAATCCCAAACACAGTAGCATGTGAAGCTCAAAATGTATTGCCTACACAAATCCAAATGTCCAGAATTTAATAAGTATCTTAAATATTGAAATAAAACATGTTCAGAACAACATAATGATTCAGTTAAAAATTAAGTGTCATTATCAGATGGAGCTATTATAATACTGGAGTGTTGTCACAGTATAGTATATCACAACCAAATGAACACATCTGACTTGATTAAATTATCCTCACTCTTGGCACAGAGGGCCAGGAAAACATGGGCTTTTATATTTGGTTATGACCTTGTGCCAAAAATGACCATATTCTCGCGCTTGGTTAGGCATGTGTACCTTTTTGACAGTCAGTGGCTGTTTTGAGTCATACTGACTAACATCTTAAAGTGTCTAACCAATGAGAATATAGATAAAAGTTACAGAGCATCTCCCACACATGTCTCAGTTTTCAGGAACCGTGGCATGAATTTTGTAAGCTGATTTTTTCTATATTGTAAGCAGTGCTAATTAGTGTTGTAGTCAAGACCACCTAAACCGAGACCAAGTCATGACCAAGACTAGAGTGTATCAAGACTGAGACAAGACCAAGACTTTGAGGGGTTGAGACCAAGTCAAGACCAAGACCAGACCAGCGAGTCTGAAGGAGGCGGGGAGGGATGATGGTCGTTGATAGTAACAAAAATTTCAAATTAGCAAAGAGCAATCACATTATTGGTTGCATTTGAAGCAGGAAGTTTTACATCCAATCACAGTAATGATGTTAACAAATAAATTGGACAATACATAGACGATTTAGTTGAAATCCCCACAGTTGTGGCCTTGATCGGTCTTGAAATAAAATCCCGAGTCTCTATGTCTGAAACTGAGACAAGACCGAGTAAAAATGCAATCAATTCCAAGACGAGACCAAGACCTTCAAAAAGTGGTCCTGAGACCGGTTTTGAGTCCAACACCGGTCTCATGTACTACATAACTAATGCTAATAGTTCTTTCAAATGTTGTACATCAATTGTATAATACAGAATCATTTGGTGACGTGTATAGCATGTACAGACTTTCAAAGTCTCATAGTGTCATTTATTTGGTGTAAACCCTGTCACTGACCTAAATGACCACTGTTTATAGATTAACCAAACACAAAGGTGTGAATGTGACGGACATTGGCAAAAGCTACACAGATGGATTTGTTCAAATCACCTCAGAACATCAAAGCAAATTGGAACATTTATGGCAATTCAGGTACTTATTTTTGTGTACAAACTATGACACATAATTAGACATTATGAAAAAATTGATCCAAGATACTGTATACAACATAATATCTATTTATTTATTTTAGGGGAAGCTGCAGCACAGGGAAGATTATAGCTTTGAAATGTTTTGGTAATACCTAAATTGAAATGATCTACAGCCAGAAGAAGTACATGAAATATTTTGGTGAAGCAACAAAAATGTTGAACTGAAATTGAGGTTCGTTTGTTTACTCCAAGTAGATTGTGGCATCAGGGCAAAGGTACCCAAGATAATTGGTGGTCTAGAAGCCACACTAGGCAGATGGCCATGGCAAGTGAGTCTCTACTACAGCAATCATCACACCTGTGGAGGAACCATCATAACAAGCGAGTGGATCATTACAGCAGCTCACTGTGTGTCCACGTAAGATCCCTCTTTAACAAATACATTACCACTTACCAAATCCTGCTGAAACTCACATATGCATTCTGCTACAACTGGTATCCTTTCTGATTATTTTTCTTATTTAAGCTACAGGCTGCATCAGGTTTCCAGTTGGGTGGTCTACGCTGGGATTGTTACACATAATGTAGATAAGTTGGCTCAGTATATGGGCTACACTGTGGAAAAAATAATCTACAATGAGCATTACAATCACAGGAGTCATGACAGTGATATTGCACTGATGAAGTTGAGGAATCCTTTGAATTTTTCAGGTGACAGTCCCTCATGAGTAGTCCCTATATTACACTTTTTATATGGATCCTATTTGATATCTGGGGCTGCAATGACTCATTGACAAAATGGATAACAAATTATCATAAAAATAGTTGGCAACAAATTTCATTATCAGCTAGTTGTACTGTGTTATGAAGCATGCTGTTGTGTGCTACATGACTTTGTATACAGTACCAGTCAAAAGGACACACCTTCCAATTCAATGTTTTTTTCTTTATTTTTATTAATTAAGACACTTTATGTCTTAAAGTAATGATGGATGTTGTTTCTCTTTACTTAGTTGCATGACTCTTGACATAATATTGTTTACTACACGTTTGGAATAGGGCTATTTACTGTATTTTTATTATTTACTATTTACCGTTTGAGCTCAAACACATTAAGAAGGCAAAAAATTGTATTTATTAACTTTTGACAAGGCACACCTGTTAATTGAAAAGCATTCCAGCTGACTACCTCATGAGGCTGGTTAAGATAATGCAAGTGAGTCTAATAATGCAGGTTGCTTCATGAGTGTACAAAGTGCCATCAAGGTAAATGGTGACTACTTTGAAGAATCTAAAATATGAAAAGTTATTTTAAATTTTAAATTATTTCATAGTTTTGGTGAACAACTACTGTTGAGTTACAAGTCACTCATGAGATATCAGTGGTGTTGACCTCTCCTGCTCTTTGGGCCTGCCTGATCCATCCTGACGGCCTACTTTTAGCTCAGGTCCTCATTGCTTCACTTCACCCCATATGGACAGTCTAAAGGTACATTTAGAAGCTGGCTCTGGACACTTACAGTTTGGTTACAATGCCTTAAGACTACAATTGCCATAACTTTGGGACTACAGTTGCCATGAACAGTTTTACACTCAAGTCTCCATCAATAAACAATTATTAACTTCAATAAAATAGACTTCATGTCAAAACTTTAATGAATTTCCTGGTTATACAATTGCATTTCTTGACTACATAGGACACATTTTTCAAAGTGAGTTATTTATAATCACGCTATCTGTTATCACCTAATTGTGTGATAACTTTCGAGTTATCCTTTGAGTTTTGAGTTAACTTTTGGTTCCCTTTTGAGTCTGGTTCATCTCAAGGTTTCTTCCTCATGTCATCTCAGGGAGATGCCTGAGATGCCACCGTAACCTCAGGCAGGGCTGCCAACTTTTCGAAATTCCTTGGAGTGAGGTTTTGTTTTTTTTTTTGGGGGGGTCGACGGCAAAATTTTTCTGCACACCATGCAGTAAGTGGGGAATTTTGTATTCAGTTTGATATTCACTTGGCCCCCAGCATTCTGGTGTTTTGTTTGTGGGTCGTCCAGCTGGAGATGGACAATGGGGGGATGTTGAGATTTTGGATTTAGTAGATGTTCCTGCATTCTGGTGGATTTTTGGAGTGGCCTGCCGTGCCATACCTACATTCTTACACACCCTGACTTGCCAGGCCTTCAGCTTATGGCCAACAAAAGCACCAAGTTTTGGCTTAAAAGCCCCCACACTAGAAAACTACAGATGACTGCCAATGTTCTTGTAGCCCTATAGACCTGTGTTTCAGATTTAAAGGCAAGTTCATGTTTGAAAATATTTCATCAGCTAAGCCTAAACACCTTCTGAATTGAAACTAAATGTTAAGTTTTTAATAACTGTTGCAAAAAATAAGATTGTCCCTCACTGACTATTCATTATGCATTTAAGGGCTTTCCCCACCACTGGGTTCAGCAGAAGATTGGCATGGGGAAAAATATCAACAGCAAAAGAACAAATAAAATGCTTAAACAGTAAGCAAAATGTGCATGTGCTACAAGAAACATTAAAATGATTAAGTTTGAACAGTATTGAAACACAAAAAGCTGAACCTTGGCCATAGGTGGGAATGTGCACACAAAGTTGGGCTTAAAAATTTTGGTCATACTTAAATAAGCTATATTAATATATTTCTTAATAATTTATTTCTTATCTATGTTTCTTATTAGTAATAGAGCATTCGTCAGGGCCTGTTATCTGACAAATATTCTCTACCTGTCTTGCCCTCTTTGAAACCCTGTCTCCTCAGTATACTGTTCTCTATCTTTTTTTTTAATTATTCACAAGTTCAAGTTCTTTGATATTACAGGTGACCATGCTTTATTTACTTTAACTGAGCAATTACATACATCATACATAATTAAAAATAAAGACCCTGTAAATAAACAATAGGTATGGTGGCTAATGGCTCTTCTTGCATTTGTAATATTATCTCTTACTTGCTTTATTTTACAACATTTCCAGTATGGCTTCAAATAAAGTCATAAAGTATGATAACATACAGTAAACAAGCTAAAAATACGCCTTAATAAACGTGTGCTAAGGAGGTGCTCTCCCGTGCTGCTTGTTGGGGAAGATAGAGGCTGTGGCACGGCAGGAGGCCTATAATGATTTAGCATGCCTAGTACACAGCTCTCGATATGGCATTAAATATTCTCACAACACTTATAGGCTAAAACGATTCAGAAACTTTATACAAGTTCATAATTACACCAGTAACACCACACATTGGCGTGCATATGTACAAACCTGTCTGAGACACCCGTCTTCAACTCGGATACCTTCTTCTCTCTCCTCTTCCTCTAAATTGACGATAGGCAATTATCCAACTTCCGGCGAGTGCATCATCATTAGATGCGCCACCTACCATAGGGGAGTGTGTACAGAAGGGAACACCTCTCTGCCTGTTTAGCCATGCGTAAGGCGTAATTGATCAATCGCAAGTGGTTGGCGCGACACCATGGGTAGCCTAGATTAGATAGCTAAACTAGATTTTTTTCTAGCGTGAGAAATCGGAGGTATGGCGTGTGAGCGTGTGAAGACAATCAAATGCGTGTGTCTCACGCTCATTGCATGAGAGATGGCAGCCCAGCCTCAGGCTTGCTCATTAGGGATAAGTTTATTAATTACTATGTTTAAAATCTATATTCTTCTGTAAAGCTGCTTTGCAAAAATGTCTCTTGTTAAAATTACTCTACAGATAAATTGATTTGATTTTGCTTTGATGTCTTCAGGATTGTTCTACAATGAAGAAATAGTCAAAATACAGAAAAGCCTATGAATGAGTAGGTGTGTCCAAACTTTTGACTGGTTCTGTAGACTGAAAACACATTTGTAATGGCACCTATTACACTAAGCTATTGGCCTCATGACTTAATGTGTTTTCATGTGAGCAATATTTCAGTTTCTTTTCAT
This sequence comes from Neoarius graeffei, assembly GCF_027579695.1. Lineage (NCBI taxonomy): Eukaryota > Metazoa > Chordata > Actinopteri > Siluriformes > Ariidae > Neoarius > Neoarius graeffei. Next base: position 19,462,850 of record NC_083585.1, read on the forward strand.
TCAATATACCTGCTTAAATCATACTTATGAATCACAGTGTATTGAGTTGTCCTATCCAGTTTTCTAGCTATGTATATCACATATTTGTGGCTATATTAATCTATCTTTCCTGTCCTATCAGAATACATTATCTTGTGCTAATTTAGCCAAAGCATTAGTAGTTCATTTGACGATTCAATGGGGTTCAAATGAATGCAAGAAAAAAAATTCTCATTTCAAAACTCATGTCATGGGGTGTGTGAATTATTCAGTGTTGGGCAGTGAATAAGTTATTTGCGTCATTTAGCCTATAAGCAATCAAACTGACTTTTATTGGTGTCTTTAAGTTAGCAAGACAGCCAGATTTTGATTTTGTCTAGATTTCATTAAACACATTATAATCATATTTTTGTATTTTAAAATATTTAAAAAATTCAACTAATAAATTAGTCAAGAAAATTATAAATAGATTAACCAATTATCACAATTATTTGCAGCCTTAATCATAGCACAAAGAAGACAAATAATATACTCCAGAAGTATTGGCATTGGTATAATTGTGTGGCTATACGTTTTCATGATACTTTATTATCAGATACATGGTACAGTAAAACCTTTAAACTAGCCAAATATGCACATTTTGTTGTTTGCACCTGTTATATGTATTTATATATACAGTCCCCTCAGAAAGTACTGGAACAGTGATCAAAAATAATGGAACATATGACTGACGGGTGTTTCTTGATGCTCAGGTGTGCCCTGTTAGACTGATTATTTAGATACATTATAGCTCTAAATGTCTACTGTTGGTTTGAGCCCTGAGTGTCACTTGTGGAATCGACCCAAGAGCTGTCTATTGGAGAAAAGCAAGCCATTCTGAATCTGAGAAAAGAGGGAAAATTTATTGATGTTCTGATTGATTTTGTGCATAGCATTGGGCATAGCCAATACAACAATTTGTAATGTTCTGAGAAAAAAAAAGGGTTGGTTCAAACAAAAGGTGCCATGTTCTAAGTTTAACACATCTAGATGTAAATGAGGAAATTATCTCAAACCCAAATGTCTTCAGTGTTGAGTAAGAACAAAAGAATTGGCTTTGCCATTTCAGTACTATCAGAGGGGACTATAATGTTGTTAGACATTACATGAAGAGGCTCTGCTGTTATCTTAAGGGAAAGCTTCACCAAATATTGGTTATAGGGTTGCTGATTATTTTGAAACCAGTGTTTTGTGGGGGAAATATTTATTGTTCAAAAAAGTTAGGGTATAAAGGGTACCAATAATTCAGGAGTGGCCTGTAAATGTAGTCATTTAATCTTTCATCTAAAGGAATATAACGGAATATTACACATTTTTCATTTAATTACAGATACCATCAGGCCAGTATGCCTACCACAGTATGACTATGAACTTCCAGGAGGAACACTGTGTTGGATTACTGGTTGGGGAGTTACACAGCCTGACACTGGTAAGGGTAAGAGTAGTTGTAAAAGCCTAATATATGCACATGGAAGCAGGGTGACTGAAGCAGATAAACAAATGTCAGTTTATTTTGTTCTGCACAGTTCATATTCCTGACTCACTGAAAGAAGCTCAAGTGCCTTTGATAAGCACAAAGATATGCAATAGCTCTTGTATGTATAATGGAGAGATAACACCACGGATGCTCTGTGCTGGCCACACACAGGGTAATGTTGATGCCTGTCAGGTAACGTTTTGATGAGAACAGATTTCAGCAATCTCCTTTTGAATAGCAAAAGAGAAGATGGTAAAAATTTTGTTCTTTCCTACAGGGAGACAGTGGAGGCCCACTGGTTTGCCAGGATGATAATGTTTGGAGGCTGGTTGGAGTTATTAGTTGGGGAACAGGCTGTGCAGAGCCTAATCACCCTGGTGTATACACCAAAGTGGCTGAGTTTTTAGGCTGGATTTATGAGATAATAGAGGTATGTTGCAGTAATGAGCATAGGGGCTGGTGATTACTCATCTGTGCAAACATTATTAACTATTGATGCAATTCTGATTTTTGTTGTTATTTTTAAACTGTTTTCCCCCCCTCCATGTAGACTTACTAAGAAACTGAGTGAAATTCTACTGTAACAGAGCACAATCTCCTGAGTTGCATGTTCAACATATTATGGACATTTTTTGAGATTTATTTTTGTAAACCTGTCACCACTTGAATGTAATCATCAGGGACAATTTACAGCCAAGGCACCAGAGGGACCCTTCCCCCAAATTCGAAGACACTTCTTGTACCTTTTGCTGTTTCCTCTTCATAGACTATTTAAAGCTCTGCATAACTCAATATAAAGCCTTACTGATATTGCTTATCGTGTAAGTTCAGAGATGTTTCCTGTGTATACCTTGTCATGTTTCTGACGCTTCCCTAGTTTTGACTATTTTTTGCATTTTCTCTGCTGGTTTTGATTTTTGTGGATTTTCTTACGATCTTAGCCTTTTTACCTTCTGACTTTGATTTGTTGGCTTAGATTTTTATAATAAACACTGTGGTTTGTATGTTAAACCTACTCATAATTGTTTTATTTTAGTTTCTTACTTCATTTTAGCAGAACCTACATCTCAAAGACTATGTACACTGATCAGCCATAACATTAAAACCACTGACAGGTTAAGTGGATAACATTGATTATCTCCTTACAATGGCACTTGCAAAGGGGTGGGATATATTAGGCAGCAATGAAATAGTCAGTTCTTGAAGTTGATGTATTGGAAGTGGGATAAATGGGCAAGCATAATGATCTGTGTGACTTTGATAAGGGCCAAAGAAGACGAAGCCTTTATTTGTCACATGCACAGTCAAGCACAGTGAAATTCATCCTCTGCATTTAACCCATCTGAAGCAGTGAACACACACACATACCCAGAGCAGTGGACAGCTATGCTACAGCACCCAGGGAACAGTTGGGGGTTAGGTGCCTTGCTCAAGGGCACTTCAGCCCAAGGCCGCCCCATGTTTACCTAACCACACGTCTTTGAACTGTGGGGGAAACCAGAGCACTCGGAGGAAACTCACGCAGACACAGGGAAAACATGCAAACTCCACTCAGAAAGGCCCCCATCAGCTGCTGGGCTCAAACCCAGAACCTTCTTGCTGTGAGGCAACAGTACTAACCACTACACCATCGTGCCACCCAGAGTGACACAAAGCCACCAAGGATCTCTCTGAAGAGGCAGAGAAGGCCAGCTTCTGGCTATGGCTCAGAAAACAGGATAAGATTTGGGGAACTGGCAGCTCCTGAGAAAGGTTAGCTGTGAGGAGTGTCAGGGAGACGTCCATGCTGGCTGCCCCACCACCAGGAGATGTTCCGGGATAAGGGGCAAAACATCTAGGAATGGTGGTCCCTGGCTGATGACCCCACAGCTAACTAGACAGGTACCGGTAGAGGTGCGACAGGCCTAGAACCTATCAGGTGAACATCTACCTGTACAAATCGATGTCTATTCTCAATTTTTAGAGTAAGTATAACAAATAAGCAACACAAAATGACAATTACATGATATTTTTGGCCTTTCACAAATATTTAGTGACTAATATAGCTGCCCTTCTTTTCAATAGCTGCCATGAGCCTTCCATCCATGAAATCTGTCAGTTTCTTGATCTGTTCACAATCAACTTTTGCTGAAGCAGCAACCACAGCCTCCCAAATGCAGTTTGTCTTCCTTCACTATCGATCTCATTTGAAAATGGCCCACAAGTTCTCAATAGGATTTAAGTCAGGCAAGGAAGGGGGCCAGGCCATTATTCTGTCCTCTTTGACGCCTTTGCTGGCTACCCAAGCAATGGAGTACTTGGAAGCAAGTGATGGAGCATATATAAAAGGGCAATTCCATGTAAATGTCAACCTCACCATGCAAAAATAAAGCAACATGTAATACATCAAAACCACTCCCAGAGATATCACCTAGGCCTGTATTTTACAGATGTGAATAAGTTGAACCAATTTGTAACCAACCTAATGTGTCACTGTCAGTCTTTCTTTCTTATAATGTAAAACCCAAGCTAAAATCAACTATGATCATGTACAATTCTATATTATTGCCACAAGCCACAGAAATGTATGCTAAAATCCACAAAACAGCAAAACAATAGCCATCCTAAATATTATTTAAGAACTTTGATAGTTTTAGCTGATATTTAGAGAGTTTTTCAAAGGGTTATGGTGGTTAAATTGCTGATTTTCTAAACATATGCCATGTCTATTTCAGACGCGTCACATCCATAACGGAATTTCGTCACATCCATAACGCTGACTTTTCCTTCCGAAACTCTGCATGAAATACAAAATATTTTAAACAAAGATTTTTTAATATTCACCTTGGACCCCTCTATCAAATGGATATCTCCATTTCAACATTAGGTTTACAATTTCACAGAGTTTGATAAAAATGTACAGTCACCCAAGAAAAGTGATACTTTTTCTGTCACGTCCATAACGCATCTTTTATTGGCGTTTTCTGGCATGCCCTAGATGTACTATGGGAATTGTTCTTGTTCTATCACTTCTCCAGTATGGTACAGCCTTAAAATATGCAACACCTGTTTAAACACTGGGAGACAATAAAACATGCACTGGGTCATTTGTTGCCATTTTGAGTTCAAGTGTCACGTCCATAACGCTGGAATTGCTCAAAACAGTTATTCCACAAAATCAACTCATACATGAGCTAACAGTTGACTAGGCGCATAGCACCGAGTTGGCTATAAGCCATGTATGACGAGATTGAGTGGAATAACTGTTTTATTCTATCTACATTCACTGGATTTTGAGAAACAGAGCATTTTTATTTTTTGCAAATTTGATAAATAAAAACTTTATACAAAACATCTGACAAAAATAATTTCTGCTTAGAATGTAAACAAACTGGCAAAATAAGTCACAGTTTGTGAAAAATGCTATAATAATAATTCTTGAAAAATAAAAAGATACATTCTTACCCTCAAATACTTTTATTTCATACTTTTATTGTTGCTTTTTTTGTATTTTTTTGGGTTTTGTTTTTGAGTAGAGTTTTTTTCATCCTCGGTTGGTTCAGCAACAGGCGCCACCATTTTGTTTTTCTCTACCCACGGTATACGAGCTGATAGCCTCATAGTAAAATAGCCAATCATAGCATGCGATTGCTCATATCTAGTGAATGTGGATAGAAATATACAGGGTATTTCAAAAAATTTGATATCATTTCAAAATCTAATAACTTTGCCAATTCTTGAAAATTTGAGGTTCAATTGACCTCAAATTTTAACAGCATGTGCAGAAACAGGCCAAGATTTTACATTTAATGTTTTTTGTTTTTATCTTTTTAGGCATAGAAATATCATTCACTGGAAAAGAAAAGGCATTTTGTGTGTTAGAGTACGCTTGAACACAGTCAAACAAGACTGTGTAGCATGCATTTATGAAAGAATTCTCTAAAAATGCACCAGGTTTGGATATGGCACAAAAAGTTCAAAAAGGAAGGCTGTGTGTGCAGGGCAAAAGGATCTGGACAACCACCAGAATTGGAAGAGACAGTCGAGCGGGTTCGCGAATATTGAAAATTTGTGAAATTGTTCATGGAATCCACATACCTTTGAATTTCTCATTCAAGTTTTGAGGAATAAATTTTATATTGCTCAACATTAAGTCTGTTCAGTTTCATTTGCCTGGACTCTGTAGTTTCTGGGATATTTATATCTCAAATAATATCAGATTTTTTGAAACACCCTATATATATATATATATATATATATATATATCTCATCTCATTATCTCTAGCCGCTTTATCCTGTTCTACAGGGTCGCAGGCAAGCTGGAGCCTATCCCAGCTGACTACGGGCGAAAGGCGGGGTACACCCTGGACAAGTCGCCAGGTCATCACAGGGCTGACACATAGACACAGACAACCATTCACACTCACATTCACACCTACGGTCAATTTAGAGTCACCAGTTAACCTAACCTGCATGTCTTTGGACTGTGGGGGAAACCGGAGCACCCGGAGGAAACCCATGCAGACACGGGGAGAACATGCAAACTCCACACAGAAAGGCCCTCGTTGGCCATGGGACTCGAACCCGGACCTTCTTGCTGTGAGGCGACAGCGCTAACCACTACACCACCGTGCCGCCCTGTGTGTGTGTGGGGGGGGTATATATGTACTGTATATATATGGGTCTGTCTCAGAAACTGGGTACTGTGGGGTACCCCACTAAACATACTCACAGTCAATGGTGATGGTTTTAATTTGAAATAAAATGATGAAAGAAATAATACAGATAAAACTAAATCTTTGATGTGAATATTCAGAATTTGGCAAAAATTCTGGGGGAAACCAGAGCACCTGGAGGAAACCCACGCAGACACGAGGAGAACATGCAAACTCCACACAGAAAAGCCCCCGTCAGCCACTGGGTTCGAACCCAGAACCTTCTTCCTGTGAGGCGACCATGCTAACCACTGCACCACCGTGCTGCCCCAATTGTATAATTGGGGGCGGAAATTATAATTGTATTTTAAGTTGTAACTTTATACACCTAAGGATTGGTTCACTCACAGAATAATCATAACCGTAATAAAACATCATGCAAAATATTTGATTACCATCGTAACTCCATCTTCCGCATACCCAAAACCAATACGATCGTGTGTTTTGATCTAAACGGAAAGCCTCAGGGTCAAGATCACTACCTCACCAAAAGTAGGAACTTAAAATCACTACGCCATATAAAAATTTTGTTATAAAGCTACGATTTTGTTTTTTAAAATGAAAGCTGAAAGTTAGGTATAGAATATGTTTCTTACAGAATATGTTACGATGGTAGCTGGTCTTATATGGATTTCTGAGCTATAAAATGAGTTGTGGTCTATTTTTTACCGTAGCGTGTTATTTGTGTGCGGGGAAGGAAACACATTAACAATTTGCATGTGTAGAATGGAATTTTCCACTCCAACAGTTAGAAGTTGATCGTGCTTCCATTTGCGGTCTTTCTGTTATGCGGGTGATCTGTTCGGACGTCATCACTGAAAAGGTGAGGTTTGACAGTTTTATTTTGTTTTAGTCTTGCAGTATAAGGCAATAGAATGTTTCTTTTTTTAGATCGAACCTACGGCCAGTCATTTTGCCCCGCCTCCGTCCGGTGCGGTAGTGATGTCCCGTTGCTCGTGCACTGCAGCAGAGACCCGCGCGACCTTCAGCCAGTACAGTTGCTGTTCCTTTACCACCGCCGTTATTCTCATCTTTCCGGTGTGTTCTTGATTTTTCCATTGTGTCCTATTTCACCATATCAAATCCCCAAAATGTATCATATTATTCATATTTAAGTGAATAATCAATTCAGTCATCATAACTTGGCATTTTTAACCCAAGAAATCAAAAAGAGGAAATTTATTCAATATTTTCACTCATCTGTGAAAGAGGGGCTTTAATTCTTCATGATGTAGTTATTTTATATGTAAATCAATTTTACAAGAGCATTTGAATTGTAATCAAAAACATTTTCCACAGTAGAGGCCAGATAAAGCAAGATGCTATCTTTATTCTTATTAAACATGACAAAAGAAACACTGAGTGTTAGGTAAATGCAAAAAAAAAGTAAAATTAGAAAATGTATTTTTTGACCATAATGTCCCAAATGAGAGACCGGTTTCTGAGACAGATCCAAATATACAATGCTGAGCGTAAATGAGTACACCCCCATTGAAAAGTAACATTTTAAACAATATCTCAATGAACACAAACAATTTCCAAAATGTTGACAAGACAAAGTTTAATATAACATCTGTTTAACTTATAACGGGAAAGTAAGGTTAATAATATAAACTTAGATTACACATTTTTTCAGTTTTATTCAAATTAGGGTGGTGCAAAAATGAGTACACCCCACAACAAAAAGTACTACATCTAGTACTTTGTATGGCCTCCATGATTTTTAATGACAGCACCAAGTCTTCTAGGCATGGAATGAACAAGTTGGCGACATTTTGCAACATCAATCTTTTTCCATTCTTCAACAACGACCTCTTTTAGTGACTGGATGCTGGATGGAGAGTGATGCTCAACTTGTCTCTTCAGAATTCCCCATCGGTGTTCGATTGGGTTCAGATCAGGAGACATACTTGGCCATTGAATCACTTTCACCCTGTTCTTCTTCAGAAATCCAACAGTGGCCTTAGATGTGTGTTTAGTCATGTTGGAAAAGTGCATGACGACCAAGGGCACGTAGTGATGGTAGCATCTTCTCTTTCAGTATAGAGCAATACGTCTGTGAATTCATGATGCCATCAATGAAATGCAGCTCCCCGACACCAGCAGCACTCATGCAGCCCCACATAAGGACACTGCCACCACCATGTTTCACTGTAGGCACCATGCATTTTATTTGCAACGCCATACAGTTTTGAAACCATCAGTTCCAAAAACATTTATCTTGGTCTCATCACTCCAGAGTATAGAGTCCCAGTAGTCTTCATCTTTGTCAGCATGGGCCCTGGCAAACTCTAGGCGGGCTTTTTAATGCCTGGGCTTTAGGAGAGGCTTCTTTCATGGACGGCATCCATGCATGCCATTCCTCTGCAGTGTACGCCGTATTGTGTCACAGGAAATAGTCACCCCAGTTTGGCTTTCTACTTCTTTAGATAACTGCAGTGAACTCGCATGCCGATTTTCTTCAACCCTTCTCATCAGAAGACGCTCCTGTCGAGGTGTAAACTTCCATGGACGACCTGGACGTCTCTGTGAGATGGTTGCAGTTCCATCCTTCTTAAATTTTTGTACCACTTTTGCTACAGTATTCTGACTGATAAGTAAAGCTTTGCTGATCTTCTTGTAGCCTTCACCTTTGTGGTGTAAAGAAATTATTTGCTTTGGGGAATTCTGAAGAGACAAGTTGAGCGTCACTCTCCATCCAGCATCCAGTCACTAAAAGAGGTCATTGCTGAAGAATGGAAAAAGATTGATGTTGCAAAATGTTGCCAACTTGTTCATTCCATGCCTAGAAGACTTAGTGCTGTCATTAAAAATCATGGAGGCCATACAAAGTACTAGATGGAGTATGTTTTGTTGTGGGGTGTACTCATTTTTGCACCACCCTAATTTGAATAAAACTGAAAAAATGTGTAATCTAAGTTTATATTATTAACCTTCACATTATAAGTTAAACAGATGTTATATTAAACTTTGTCTTGTCAACATTTTGGAAATTGTTTGTGTTCATTGAGATATTGTTTAAAATGTTACTTTTCAATGGGGGTGTACTCATTTACGCTGAGCACTGGATATACAGTGGTGCTTGAGAGTTTGTGAACCCTTTAGAATTGTCTATATTTCTACATAAATATGACCTAAAACATCAGATTTTCACACAAGTCCTAAAAGTAGATAAAGAGAACCCAGTTAAACAAATGAGACAAAAATTTTATACTTGGTCATTTATGGCCCTTTTCCACTACCCTTTTTCAGCTCACTTCAGCTCGCTTCAGCTCACTTCAGCCCGACACGGCTCGCGTTTCGACTACCAAAAACCAGCACGACTCAGCTCGCTTCAGCCCCTAAAACTCGCACCGTTTTGGAGAGGGGCTGAAGCGAGCCAAGCCGTGCCGAGTGAGGCTGGAGGCGTGAGCAGACACTCCCCTGTGCACTGATTGGTGAGGAGGCGTGTCCTCACATGCCCACACACGCCCCGCGAGCGCGTTGGGATCTGTAAACACCGCAAACCCGGAAGAAGAATAATTACAAATTAAAGCCGCAAGCGGCCTCGACGGGCCCTCGCGCCAGCGGCCAAGGGGGGCGGGGGCATGCGTCCCCGCGAAAGACCTTCCACAGCTTCGTCGGCAAGAGACATTACTCCCACAATGGCGACAAAGCACAGAATTGGACACATGGTAACAATAGGGTCTCGCACTGTACGGTGCTCGGGGGGTGCTATAGAGGCCCTGAGGCCCGCCTGGATCTGGGCCTCTGGTTCTCAGTAGCGGTGGCTGTCTAAGAAAAAGGAGCCAAATTTCGTGCGTTGTCGACCATGGCAAGCGCCCCAATAAGGGTCTTGAAAAGAGTTTGCTTGCCAAGTATGACAAATCAGAAGCTGCAATATCATTTGTGCCATAACCAGCACCCCCAGGGGCGAAAGTGCACAAAATTTGGCGTATATGTCAGGTGAGCTATGAAGAGTTTGCGTATGAAGTATGATGACAATTGTGTAAATAGAAGATGAGATATAGATTTTTGAAGAATAAATTTTTTGGTTTTTCCCATGTCAGTAGGTGGCGCAATGCTGTACATGAGCGATTATGAGTTGGAAAAATAAGTGTCCACAACAGCAACGTACTATCACAAGGTAGTGGTGTGAAGGAAAAGCATTATGGAATTATTTACCAAAAACCCGTTTTGGAGCAATTGCGTCAGCCAAAAACAGCGCCCCCCATGGACGAAAATTCCCAAAATGTGGTATACATGACATGGGAGGTAGTAAGAGGGTGGCCGTGAAGTTTGACCAAATTTGAGGAAAGATTGGATTTTTCGCCCAAAAATAGCGCCCCCAGGGGCGAAAGTGCACAAAATTTGGCGTATATGTCAGGTGAGCTATGAAGAGTTTGCGTATGAAGTTTGATGACAATTGAGTAAATAGAAGATGAGATATAGATTTTTGAAGAATAAATTTTTTGGTTTTTCCCATGTAAGTAGGTGGCGCTATGCTGTACATGAGCGATTATGAGTTGGAAAAATAAGTGTCTACAACAGCAACGTACTATCACAAGGTAGTGGTGTGAAGGAAAAGCATTATGGAATAATTTACCAAAAACCCGTTTTGGAGCAATTGCGTCGGCCAAAAACAGCGCCCCCCATGGACGAAAATTTCCAAAATGTGGTATACATGACATGGGAGGTAGAAAGAGGGTGGCCGTGAAGTTTGACCAAATTTGAGGAAAGATTGGAATTTTTGCCCAAAAATAGCGCCCCCTGTGGTGAAATATCACAGAAATTGGGTAACATGTCAGAAGCCCAATGAGTGATTTGCGTGTGAAGTATGAGCAGTTTTGAGCAATCAGAAGATTTGTTATGAATTTTTAAGCATGTAAAATTTTGCATCGAAAATTGATTGACGTATAACTTCTGAACGGATTATCCTACGTGAAACGTATTTAGTAACTTTTGTCAGCCATGTCTGTAGATGAGGGCGGCACGGTGGTGTAGTGGTTAGCGCTGTCGCCTCACAGCAAGAAGGTCCTGGGTTCGAGCCCCGGGGCCGGCGAGGGCCTTTCTGTGCGGAGTTTGCATGTTCTCCCCGTGTCCGCGTGGGTTTCCTCCGGGTGCTCCGGTTTCCCCCACAGTCCAAAGACATGCAGGTTAGGTTAACTGGTGACTCTAAATTGACCGTAGGTGTGAATGTGAGTGTGAATGGTTGTCTGTGTCTATGTGTCAGCCCTGTGATGACCTGGCGACTTGTCCAGGGTGTACCCCGCCTTTCGCCCATAGTCAGCTGGGATAGGCTCCAGCTTGCCTGCGACCCTGTAGAAGGATAAAGCGGCTTGAGATAATGAGATGAGAGATGAGATGTCTGTAGATGATGTGTATCAATTTTGGTGACATTCCTATGAACGGTCTAGGAGGAGTTGCGCCGTCTTCGTGGCCATGCATTTCGCACAAAAGTGAAATTACCTCACTTCCTGTTGGGCGTGGCTAATGCATTGGCATTACATTTTTGTCCGGCTTAGTGAGATACATATGCGTACCAAATGGCATGCCACTACTACAAACTACATGGCACCCAGGCACCGTAATGCGGGAGGCCAAAATCACAACGACTTAGGGGGCGCTATAGAGGCCCTGAGCCCCGGCCAAGTTTGGGCTTCTGGTTCTGAGTAGCGGTGGCAATTCTCGGAACTGGTGCCAAATTTCGTGCGTTTTCGCCCATGGCAAGCGCCCCAAAAATGGCCCAACAGCGGAGAAAAATAAAGAAGAAGAAGAAGAAGACGGAAGAAGAAGAAGAAGACGGAAGAATAATTAAAGCCGCAAGCGGCCTCGACGGGCCCTCGCGCCAGCGGCCAAGGGGGGCGGGGGCATGCGTCCCCGCGAAATACCTTCCACAGCTTCTTCGGCAAGAGACATTACTCCCACAATGGCGACAAACCACAGAAATGGACACATGGCAACAATAGGGTCTCGCACTGAACGGTGCGCGGGGGGCGCTGTAGAGGCCCTGAGGCCGGCCTGGATCTGGGCTTCTGGTTCTCAGTAGCGGTGGCAGTCTAAGAAAAAGGAGCCAAATTTCGTGCGTTGTCGACCATGGCAAGCGCCCCAATAAGGGTCTTGTAAAGAGTTTGCTTGCCAAGTTTGACAAATCAGAAGCTGCAATATCATTTCTGCCATAACCAGCACCCCCAGGGGCGAAAGTGCACAAAATTTGGCGTATATGTCAGGTGAGCTATGAAGAGCTTGCGTATGAAGTTTGATGACAATTGAGTAAATAGAAAATGAGAGATAGATTTTTGAAGAATAAATTTTTTGGTTTTTCCCCATGTCAGTAGGTGGCGCTATGCTGAACATGAGCGATTATGAGTTGGAAAAATAAGTGTCTACAACAGCAACGTACTTTCACAAGGTAGTGGTGTGAAGGAAAAGCATTATGGAATTATTTACCAAAAACCCGTTTTGGAGCAATTGCGTCGGCCAAAAACAGCGCCCCCCATGGACGAAAATTCCCAAAATGAGGTATACATGACATGGGAGGTAGGAAGAGGGTGGCCGTGAAGTTTGACCAGATTTGAGGAAAGAGTGGATTTTTTGCCCAAAAATAGCGCCCCCAGTGGCGAAAGTGCACAAAATTTGGCGTAAATGTCAGGTGAGCTATGAAGAGTTTGCGTATGAAGTTTGATGACAATTGAGTAAATAGAAGATGAGATATAGATTTTTGAAGAATAAATTTTTTGGTTTTTGCTATGTCAGTAGGTGGCGCTATGCTGTACATGAGCGATGATGAGTTGGAAAAGTAAGTGTCTACAACAGCAACGTACTATCACAAGGTAGTGGTGTGAAGGAAAAGCATTATGGAAGTATTTACCAAAAACCCGTTTTGGAGCAATTGCGTCGGCCAAAAACAGCGCCCCCCATGGACGAAAATTCCCAAAACGTGGTATACATGACATGGGAGGTAGTAAGAGGGTGGCCGTGAAGTTTGACCAAATTTGAGGAAAGATTGGAATTTTTGCCCAAAAATAGCGCCCCCAGTGGCGAAATATCACAGAAATTGGGTAACATGTCAGAAGCCCAATGAGTGATTTGCGTGTGAAGTATGAGCAGTTTTGAGCAATCAGAGGATTTGTTATGAATTTTTAAGCATGTAAAATTTTGCATCGAAAATTGATTGACGTATAACTTCTGAACGGTTTATCCTACGTGAAACCTATTTAGTAACTTTTGTTAGCCATGTGTGTAGATGATGTGTATCAATTTTGGTGACATTCCTATGAACGGTCTAGGAGGAGTTGCGCCGTCTTCGTGGCCATGCATTTCGCACAAAAGTGAAATTACCTCACTTCCTGTTGGGCGTGGCTAATGCATTGGCATTACATTTTTGTCCGGCTTAGTGAGATACATATGCGTACCAAATGGCATGCCACTACTACAAACTACATGGCACCCAGGCACCTTAATGCGGGAGGCCAAAATCACAACGACTTAGGGGGCGCTATAGAGGCCCTGAGCCCCGGCCAAGTTTGGGCTTCTGGTTCTGAGTAGCGGTGGCAATTCTCGGAACTGGTGCCAAATTTCGTGCGTTTTCGCCCATGGCAAGCGCCCCGAAAATGGCCCAACAGCGGAGAAAAATAAAGAAGAAGAGGAAGAAGAAGAAGAAGAAGAAGAAGAAGAAGACGGAAGAATAATTAAAGCCGCAAGCGGCCTCGACGGGCCCTCGCGCCAGCGGCCAAGGGGGGCGGGGGCATGCGTCCCCGCGAAATACCTTCCACAGCTTCTGCGGCAAGAGACATTACTCCCACAATGGCGACAAAGCACAGAATTGGACACATGGCAACAATAGAGTCTCGCACTGTACGGTCCTCGGGGCCTAATAATAATAATGCCATGACTGCCTGACGGATGAGAGACAGACAGACAAACACTAAAGTATGTGTGTGTGTGTGTGTGTGTGTGTGTGTGTGTGTGTGTGTGTGTGTGTTTCTCTGGTGTGAAAATGTACATTTATGTATGTACAAAACTATACATGTGTCCCATCCTTATCTCCATCTCACGCTGTAATCTTAAGTCATCTTAGCTTCCCCGTGTCTGCAGTGTGTGTGTGTGTGTGTGTTGCTAGGACAACTATCATGATTCATGTCATTTTTGTACTGATCTAAGGGTTCTGAGTAAGGTTCTGGCCATAAGTTCTGAAGAGTTTTGTTTCAATTAGGGGGCGCTCTGAAGGGCCTGGGCCACGCCCGGGCCAAACGTCTGTGGCTGAGAAGCGGTTACAATGACTGATGTGTGTATCAAATTTCATGAGTTTTCGTGCATGGGGAAATGCCTCAAAGAAGGTCAAAAGCGACAGAAAAATAATAATAATAACCCCCAGGGGCCAAAGTGCACAAAATTTGGCGTACATGTCAGGTGAGCTATGAAGAGTTTGCGTATGAAGTTTGATGACAATTGAGTAAAGAGAAGATGAGATATAGATTTTTGAAGAATAAATTTTTTGGTTTTTCCCATGCCAGTAGGTGGCGCTATGCTGTACATGAGCGATTATGAGTTGGAGAAATAAGTGTCGACAACAGCAACGCACTATCACAAGGTAGTGGTGTGAAGGAAAAGCGTTATGGAATTATTTACCAAAAACCCGTTTTGGAGCAATAGCGTCGGCCAAAAACAGCGCCCCCCATGGACGAAAATTCCCAAAATGTGGTATACATGACATGGGAGGCAGTAAGAGGGTGGCCGTGAAGTTTGACCAAATTTGAGGAAAGATTGGATTTTTTGCCCAAAAATAGCGCCCCCAGTGGCGAAATATCACAGAAATTGGGTAACATGTCAGAAGCCCAATGAGTGATTTGCGTGTGAAGTATGAGCAGTTTTGAGCAATTAGAAGATTTCTTATGAATTTTTAAGCATGTAAAATTTTGCATTGAAAATTGATTGACGTATAACTTCTGAACGGTATAGGCTACGTGAAACTTATTGAGTAACTTTTGTCAGCCATGTCTGTAGATGATGTGTATCAATTTTGGCGACATTCCTATGAACGGTCTAGGAGGAGTTGCGCCGTCTTCGTGGCCATGCATTTCGCACAAAAGTGAAAGTACCTCACTTCCTGTTGGGCGTGGCTAATGCATTGGCATTACATTTTTGTCCGGCTTAGAGAGATACATATGCGTACCAAATGGCATGCCACTACTACAAACTACATGGCAACCAGGCACCTTAATGCGGGAGGCCAAAATCACAACGAGTTAGGGGGCGCTAAAGAGGCCCAGAGGCCCACCTGGATCTGGGCTTCTGGTTCTGAGTAGCGGTGGCAGTGTAAGAAAAAGGAGCCAAATTTCGTGCGTTGTCGACCATGGCAAGCGCCCCAATAAGGGTCTTGTAAAGAGTTTGCTTGCCAAGTTTGACAAATCAGAAGCTGCAATATCATTTCTGCTATAACCAGCACCCCCAGTGGCGAACGTGCACAAAATTTGGCGTACATGTCAGGTGAGCTATGAAGAGTTTGCGTATGAAGTTTGATGACAATTGAGTAAATAGAAGATGAGATATAGATTTTTGAAGAATAAATTTTTTGGTTTTTCCCATGTCAGTAGGTGGCGCTATGCTGTACATGAGCGATTATGAGTTGGAAAAATAAGTGTCTACAACAGCAACGCACTATCACAAGTTAGTGGTGTGAAGGAAAAGCATTATGGAATTATTGACCAAAAACCCGTTTTGGAGAAATTGCGTCGGCCAAAAACAGCGTCCCCCATGGACGAAAATTCCCAAAATGTGGTATACATGACATGGGAGGTAGTAAGAGGGTGGCCGTGAAGTTTGACCAAATTTGAGGAAAGATTGGAATTTTTGCCCAAAAATAGCGCCCCCAGTGGCGAAACATCACAGAAATTGGGTAACATGTCAGAAGCCCAATGAGTGATTTGCGTGTGAAGTATGAGCAGTTTTGATCAATCAGAAGATTTGTTATGAATTTTTAAGCATGTAAAATTTTGAAGTGAAAATTGATTGACGTATAACTTCTGAACGGTTGATCCTACGTAAAACGTATTTAGTAACTTTTGTCAGCCATGTCTGTAGATGATGTGTATCAATTTTGGTGACATTCCTATGAACGGTCTAGGAGGAGTTGCGCCCTCTTCGTGGCCATGCATTTCACACAAAAGTGAAATTACCTCACTTCCTGTTGGGCGTGGCTAATGCATTGACATAACATTTTTGTCCGGCTTAGTGAGATACATATGCGTACCAAATGGCATGCCACTACTACAAACTATACGGCAACCAGGCACCTTAATGCGGGAGACCAAAATCACAACGACTTAGGGGGCGCTATAGAGGCCCTGAGCCCCGGCCAAGTTTGGGCTTTTAGTTCTGAGTAGCGGTGGCAATTCTCGGAACTGGTGCCAAATTTCGTGCGTTCTCGCCCATGGCAAGCGCCCCGAAAATGGCCCAACAGCGGAGAAAAATAAAGAAGAAGAAGAAGACGGAAGAAGAAGAATAATAATAGTGAACTCTTACAAGAACAATAGGGCCTTCGCCCATAGGGCTCGGGCCCTAATAATAGTGAACTCTTACAAGAACAATAGGGCCTTCGCCCATAGGGCTCGGGCCCTAATAATAGTGAACTCTTACAAGAACAATAGGGCCTTCGCCCATAGGGCTCGGGCCCTAATTACGAGAATTTCGGAAGCCTTATGCGCCTCGCCTCATCTATACGCTCTTGCCAGTATCTGTTCGCGTTGTCGGTGACAACAAGCCACAGCACCAAGACCAGCAACACTAACGACTCCATGTCCTCCATGTTTATTGTTTACTATTCGGGTCGTGAGACTACCGCTGAAAAGCTCACTGAATCAGTGACATACAGAGCATCGTGGACGAGTTCGCGGAGCGCAAGGCTCGCCGTATGCCCTTCAAATAATGCGCGCAGTAGGCTATTGATGTTTTATTATGAGCCATGTACAGTATGTCGCCTAATGTTTTTTTGTTTCTGAGTTACATGTTCGTTTGAAGGACTCAATGTACAAAATAACATAGTTGCACCCCGTAGTGTTGAAATTGGTAAACACAGTGCATTCAGTGAGGTTTGCACCGCCCTCCTTTTATTTCTGACTCTTCCTGTCACCGTTGCAACCTCTGAGCGCTCATTCGTATGCCCTTCAAATAATGTGCGCAGTATAGGCTATTGATGTTTTATTATGAGCCATGTACAGTATCCTAATGTTTTTTGTTTCTGAGTTGCATGTTCGTTTGAAGGACTTGATGTACTAAATAACATAGTTGCACCCGGTAGTGTTGAAATTGGTAAACACCGCTGTTGCGGACATTTTGTAGCCTAAAATGATGTTATGATAAGCTTTAATAAAGGGCCCGGTCATTTGCCCCGCCCCCGGCCCGGCTCTGACTTGTTCCGCCACTGTCACTGATGTCACTGTTTGCGCTGCTTAACGACATCACATGACGTCCACCCACTTTCGCTAACTCCACCCAATGTGTCCACCCACTTCCAGCCAGCACGGTTCAGCGCGGTTGTAGTCGAAATGCAACTCCAACAGCCCCGCTCAGCCCGACTCAGCTCGACTCGGCACGGCATGGCTCAGCCGCGTTTGTAGTGGAAAAGCGGCATTATTTATTGAGGAAAATGATCCAATATTACATATCTGTGAGTGGCAAAAGTATGTGAACCTCTAGGATTAGCAGTTAATTTGAAGGTGAAGTTAGAGTCAGGTGTTTTCAATCGATTGGATGACAATCAGGTGTGAGTGGGCACCCTGTTTTATTTAAAGAACAGGGATCTATCAAAGTCTGATCTTCACAACACGTTTGTGGAAGTGTATCATGGCATGGACGAAGGAGATTTCTGAGGACTTTAGAAAAAGCATTGTTGATGCTCATCAGGCTGGAAAAGGTTACAAAACCATCTCTAAAGAGTTTGGACTCCACCAATCCACAGTCAAACAGATTGTGTACAAATGGAGGAAATTCAAGACCATTGTTACCCTCCCCAGGAGTGGTTGACCAACAAAGATCACTCCAATAGCAAGGCGTGTAATAGTCGGCGAGGTCACAAAGGATTACAGGGTAACTTCTAAGCAACTGAAGGCCTCTCTCACATTGGCTAATGTTCATGAGTCCACCATCAGGAGAACACTGAACAACAATGGTGTGCATGGCAGGGTTGCAAGGAGAAAGCCACTGCTCTCCAAAAAGAACATTGCTGCTTGTCTGCAGTTTGCTAAAGATCACGTGGACAAGCCAGAAGGCTACTGGAAAAATGTTTTGTGGACGGATGAGACCAAAATAGAACTTTTTGGTTTAAATGAGAAGCGTTATGTTTGGAGAAAGGAAAACACTGCATTCCAGCATAAGAACCTTATCCCATCTGTTAAACATGGTGGTGGTAGTATCATGATTTGGGCCTGTTTTGTTGCATCTGGGCCAGGATGGCTTGCCATCATTGATGGAACAATGAATTCTGAATTATACCAGTGAATTCTAAAGGAAAATGTCAGGACATCTGTCCATGAACTGAATCTCAAGAGAAGGTGGGTCATGCAGCAAGACAACGACCCTAAGCACACAAGTCGTTCTACCAAACGACTTCGGTTAAAGAAGAATAAAGTTAACGTTTTGGAATGGCCAAGTCAAAGTCCTGACCTTAATCCAATCGAAATGTTGTGGAAGGACCTGAAGCGAGCAGTTCATGTGAGGAAACCCACCATCATCCCAGAGTTGAAGCTGTTCTGTACGGAGGAATGGGCTAAAATTCCTCCAAGCTGGTGTGCAGGACTGATCAACAGTTACCAGAAACGTTTAGTTGCAGTTATTGCTGCACAAGGGGGTCACACTGTGGAATCAATTTTGTGCCAAAATGTTCATACAATACTTTTGAAATATCAAACAAAAACGACAAATCAAAATACAAAAAAAGTCAATTTTTTAGACTGGCAAACAAATTATTCGTGTAATCGTGCAAAATATCAGTCTATTACTCTTCAGAAACCTTTTATTTTTGTTCCGCGTCTTTCTCAGTTTTGTTTGACGTAATTTATTTTGGTTGCGATTCCAGCTTTCTCGTTTGCGCTCCCTGACTTTTTGCTTGCAGTTTTGGCACAAACTTCACGTGTGGGTGGGCTGTCCAGGAATGTATTCCCATTGGCTAACTTGTGTTTGACTGACAGCTACGCTCAGCCATTCCCCCGGAGGCTGTTGCGGCCATTTCCTACTCGGATTTTGTACGACTGCAACACATATAACACATTTGTCCCGCACTTACACTTTGTTGAATTAATTCAATATCATAGTCGCCACTGAAGTCCACTCGATCCTTGTTTACCGTCAATGGATCCAGGGGTGCAGATCCGATGTCAGGATTGGGGGGGGACACAAAAGTGATTTTTTTTTTTTTGCCCGTATGCAACTCATACCATGCAACCATAAATCATAACTTCATAGAGGCTCGCCACATCAGTCAAAAAGTACTGCACAGGTAATCATTTGTCTGAAAATACATTTGTTTGTACAATTTTTAATAATTTAGGGGATTTTTATTGGGGGGGACAATTCATGTTTTTCAGAAATTGGGGGGAGGGGGGGTCATGTCCCCCCCGGGATCTGCACCCATGAATGGATCGGTCACTCGCCAGAATCCGAGTCGGGAATGGCCGCAACCATAGATATACATAGAAGACTAGATGCCTCACCGCGTATAGATAGTTTTCACTGACGTCACGGCATTCCGGGGAACGCCCCCCAGCCGCCATCTTGGAGGGCAAACAAAACGGACCATCGCCACTACCGGCTACGTTATCTCGGACGAATTTATGAAGTTATATAGTCAGTTTTCTAAAATAAAGATCAATGTCGGCAAAATCAAGCAAACAGAAGTATATCGATACACATCTCACGGTATGCAGCCAAACTGGCCTTGATTGGGGGAATTGACCCCTACGAAGCGGACAAAGATGCATTTTCAAGTGACTATGCAGGGCTGCTCCAAAGCCTGAAACTGACTTCATCAAACTTTAAAGGCTGTCTGATATATACAACTTTATATATTCACAGCGCGCCTTTTGGCAGATGCCGCCTGAATCGCGCAGACCCGATTTTTTTTTTTTTTTTTTTTTGGGGGGGGGGGGGGGGGGGGGTTTGGAGTGTCTGATTATAATTCTCATCTCATTATCTCTAGCTGCTTTATCCTTCTACAGGGTCGCAGGCAAGCTGGAGCCTATCCCAGCTGACTACGGGCGAAAGGCGGGGTACACCCTGGACAAGTCGCCAGGTCATCACAGGGCTGACACATAGACACAGACAACCATTCACACTCACATTCACACCTATGGTCAATTTAGAGTCACCAGTTAACCTAACCTGCATGTCTTTGGACTGTGGGGGAAACCGGAGCACCCGGAGGAAACCCACGCGGACACGGGGAGAACATGTAAACTCCGCACAGAAAGGCCCTCGCCGGCCCCGGGGCTCGAACCCAGGACCTTCTTGCTGTGAGGCGACAGCGCTAACCACTACACCACCGTGCCGCCCTCTGATTATAATTTCAAAGTAAATTCTGTATTAAAATTACTAAATAAGCAAATCCGTTACAGTCCATGAAACAGGAAGTATAAGGATGAGAAAAAAACAGTTTAAATCAGGAACCTGCGCACATTTGCGCAGTCCTGCACACCGCTCGGGCTGCACAAATGTGCGCAGCTTCCCGATTTAAACTGTTTTTTTCTCATCCTTGTACTTCCTGTTTCATGGACTGTAACAGATTTGCTTATTTAGTAATTTTAATACAGAATTTACTTTGAAATTATAATCAGACACTCCAACCCCCCCCCCCCCAAAAAAAAAACAAAAACAAACGGATCTGCGCGATTCAGGCGGCATCCGCCAAAAGGCGCACTGTTTGCATCCCAAAAACAAATTAAATCATACAGAATAGACCTAAAATGTTTTTCAAAAATGACCCTTGCGTGAGTGAAGTGACAAGTTTCAAATAGAAACGTGACAAACGAGCGATATTAAGTGTACATTACAATGTAAACGTACACTCAGCGGTTCCAGTTAGGCATTCTCCAGAGATTGTTCACATGATGTTTTGGTTTCCAAAAACAAACTTAAACACAATTGATTGTTTATTTAAACAACTTACCACTTATAAAATGATCGGAGCAGACTTTGCTGTGTTTGGAAGGCTGATAATCCTTGCGGCTGATTCTCGCAAGCCATAGATTTCTCCTTTGTATGCTGAGTTTGTTTGCTTGCCCTCGTACTCCCGTACAGTGGGAATTCCATAAAAGCCCTGCTTGACGTCATCATCTGACCTATTACGACAGCCGTGAATACAACAGGTGTGCACCATTGCTAGCTTTAAATAGTAGTAATGTAACTATAAATGTAAATAATATATAAATGAATGTAACTCGCGCGCTACAATGTGTGCTCAGTGACCCGTACGGTAAGCTTGCCCTCCAAGATGGCCGCCACCAGGGAATCCCCGACTCTGTGACGTCATGTGAAAACTATCTATTCCAGAACGTCCGCACAGGGCGGCCATCTTACCACAGGCAAGCTTTTCCACAGAATTTGCGGTACACTGAGGTAAGACCATTGAGATGCTTAAATGTTTATACTCTTATCTCGCTGAAATTTTGACGTATATACAAATGGTTTGATTTCTTAAAACATTATTAATGTGGTTGTAATTCTGGGTGCTTGAACATGCTAAAATCGTACCTTTTCTCTTCAAAAACGACTTACTGCAGCTTTGTCAAAGTTGTGTTTCATGCTAGGCTAGCTCGTAGCACCAAGTAATTTTACATGGAAGGTCATGAGATAATATTTTCAATAACTGAAGTTGCACTTGCACATGGTTTTCGTTTTCGGGTTGGTTAATTTAAAACAACTTACATTATGATTTCTAGAGGAAATTAAATTACTGACTGTGACGAGATGCCAGACTTCTGCGCGGCTTTCGGTTGCTCGAACCGGCGATGTCTGGAAAGTAGGGCACGCGGGATCACCTTTCACCAGTAAGATAACACATTTTTTTAAGGATAATCGGTAGCGTTATTTACTTAGTGAAATAATGTCCAATACAGTTCCTGATATGAGCAGCCGGGCTTTTTTTGTCACAAACTACCGTGAGTCGCTGTCACTGTTTTATACTATTACTTACTCGGGCAGTGCATTTGTTATTATGCTATGATGTGAGTTTACATTTGTTATTATGCTATGCTGTGAGTGCATTAGGTTTTTGAGGTGGATGAAGTATTTCTGAAATTTCAGAAGTGAGTAAGCTGTTTATTTAACTTTAGCTTCCCCTACGGCCCTATCACGTAAAAATATTTTCACTAAAAATTGGAAATAAATTGTATGGTTATTTGTCCTAAGGCCGCAGTTATCCATATGCAGTGTTAGGTTTCTCACAGCATAGGAATTTCAGCATGTATTTTTTTTAAAGCATAAAATGATTATTCATCATTAATATCATAAATACATACTTCGGTTTGTTTTTATATATATATATATATATATATATATATATATATATATATATATATATATATATATATAAAAACAAACCAAACCGTTTGAATATCGATTGAAATTTGAGGAAGTTACGGTCATCTGAAAAGTACATATTGCTACCAACACAATGTACTGGGTAAGCCAGCTGTCTGAGGTAAGATGGCCGCCATGTGCGGACGTTCGACTTCGTTGACGGGCAACGGGGACGAGGCATCGAGTCTGCTTCCGGGGGAATGGCTGAGCGTAGCTGTCAGTCAAACACAAGTTAGCCAATGGGAATACATTCCTGGACAGCCCACCCACACGTGAAGTTTGTGCCAAAACTGCAAGCAAAAAGTCAGGGAGCGCAAACGAGAAAGCTGGAATCGCAACCAAAATAAATTACGTCAAACAAAACTGAGAAAGACGCGGAACAAAAATAAAAGGTTTCTGAAGAGTAATAGACTGATATTTTGCACGATTACACGAATAATTTGTTTGCCAGTCTAAAAAATTGACTTTTTTTTTTTGTATTTTGATTTGTCGTTTTTGTTTGATATTTCAAAAGTATTGTATGAACATTTTGGCACAAAATTGATTCCCATAGATACTGAAAGCAAAGGTTCACATACTTTTGCCACTCACAGATATGTAATATTGGATCATTTTCCTCAATAAATAAATGACCAAGTATAATATTTTTGTCTCATTTGTTTAACTGGGTTCTCTTTATCTACTTTTAGGACTTGTGTGAAAATCTGATGTTTTAGGTCATATTTATGCAGAAATATAGAAAATTCTAAAGGGTTCACAAACTTTCAAGCACCGAGAGAGAGAGAGAGAGAGAGAGAGAATCAATGTCATTGTCAGAAATAAGAATCAGAATCCGATTTATTTTGTTGTCATTGCACAGACTACAACGAAATTAGGTGTCAGGACTCGAACTCAGGTGGAAGAAGCTTTAATACCCTACATAGTGCACCAGTATAGTGAGCAGTGCTCTATTTGGGATTTAGCTGCTAGTCGAGACTCGTTTCTATGGAAACGGCTGGTTGTGTGTAGCCGCTGGTCAGGCTGTTTACTGGTTTAGTTTCATGAACCGAAGCAGATAAAACTCTGTTAACTTACTAGATATCGAATTTATCCAGTTATACGCGAAGTTTGTCCAAGCAGAGACGAGTATTAGCCAACTGAATCAGCTGATCACCAGTGCGGTGCTGGAGCATGGAGTCCTGCACGCCTCAGAACGCTGTTCTCGCTCAGGTGAGCCAGTTCTGGTCCATGCTGGATGAGATGGCGCAAAACAATGCTGAAGAGTACAAGCGTTTTATCGAGCGCCAGATGAGAGACAGTGCCGAATATTTTTCACCCCCTGAGCCGCACAGCTGCCTCCGCACATCTGTCGGCCTCCAGGTAAATAAATAAATAAATAAATAAGGGTTGTTTTACAATCAGGGTACGCAAGCTAAAAATCACATTTAACACTTATTATCTTCAATATCAAAAGGCTTGACTAAATAAACTTGGTTGCTTATTGTAGCCCTGTGATAGCTCTATTTATACACTACCGTTCAAAAGTTTGGGGTCAATTTTGTGTTTTCCATGAAAAGTCACACTTTTATTTCCCACCATAAGTTGTAAAATGAATAGAAAATATAGTCGAGACATTTTTCTGGCCATTTTGAGCATTTAATCGACCCCACAAATGTGATGCTCCAGAAACTCAATCTGCTCAAAGGAAGGTCAGTTTTATAGCTTCTCTAAAGAGCTCAACTGTTTTCAGCTGTGCTAACATGATTGTACAAGGGTTTTCTAATCATCCATTAGCCTTCTGAGGCAATGAGCAAACACATTGTACCATTAGAACACTGGAGTGAGAGTTGCTGGAAATGGGCCTCTATACACCTATGGAGATATTGCACCAAAAACCACACATTTGCAGCTAGAATAGT
Organism: Neoarius graeffei; assembly: GCF_027579695.1. NCBI lineage: Eukaryota > Metazoa > Chordata > Actinopteri > Siluriformes > Ariidae > Neoarius > Neoarius graeffei. Next base: position 19,487,488 of record NC_083585.1, read on the forward strand.
CATTTACCACATTAGCAATGTATAGAGTGGATTTCTGATTAGTTTAAAGTGACCTTCATTGAAAAGAACAGTGCTTTTCTTTCAAAAATAAGGACATTTCAAAGTGACCCCAAACTTTTGAATGGTAGTGTACATGTCACATTTAGCAAAATTACTCGTGTCATTTAGAAAAAGTGCTTTTTTGACCACTGGTAGCTCCAAAAGGGATGCACTTAAATCATTCTTTATACCATAAAACAAATATTTGGTTCCATATCGGGTGGCACGGTGGTGTAGTGGTTAGCGCTGTCGCCTCACAGCAAGAAGGTCCGGGTTCGAGCCCCGTGGCCGGCGAGGGCCTTTCTGTGTGGAGTTTGCATGTTCTCCCCGTGTCCGCGTGGGTTTCCTCCGGGTGCTCCGGTTTCCCCCACAGTCCAAAGACATGCAGGTTAGGTTAACTGGTGGCTCTATATTGACCATAGGTGTGAATGTGAGTGTGAATGGTTGTCTATGTATCAGCCCTGTGATGACCTGGCGACTTGTCCAGGGTGTACCCTGCCTTTCGCCCGTAGTCAGCTGGGATAGGCTCCAGCTTGCCTGCGACCCTGTAGAACAGGATAAAGCGGCTAGAGATAATGAGATGAGATGAGATGGTTCCATATCATTTGAAACATAGTTAAGTTTTAGTGTTGAATGCCAGTAAGTTTTCAGACTATTTTGATCAAATTAGTATGTAATTGTGTCAAAAAAACGTCCTCTCCGAGACAGCTAATTTTCTCATCCGTAGCCGCTTTATCCTGTTCTACAGGGTCACAGGCAAGCTGGAGCCTATCCCAGCTGACTACGGGCGAAAGGCAGGGTACACCCTGGACAAGTCGCCAGGTCATCACAGGGCCGACACATAGACAGCCATTCACACTCACATCTACGGTCAATTTAGAGCCACCAGTTAACCTAACCTGCATGTCTTTGGACTGTGGGGGAAACCAGAGCACCCAGAGGAAACCCACGCGGACACGGGGAGAACATGCAAACTCCGCACAGAAAGGCCCTCGCCGGCCACAGGGATCAAACCCGGACCCTCTTGCTGTGAGGCGACAGCGCTAACCGCTACACCACCATGCCGCCCCAGCTAATTTTTCAATATAAAATAACATATCTAAAATTATTATTTTCATCCTAAAATGTGGTCAAGATATTGGGACATAAATATTAGAGACAACTAACACAAAGCTTACAGCCTTATATTTAAAAGCACTATGGAAGTAGTGGATTCTGAATTGTCAAAAAAAATGTCCTCTCCGAGAATCACTTCATTTGTTTCTCCCAGCCCTGCTTAAAGTTACACTTAATCTTCTTTATCTTATAGCAGATTACACAAAACTACCATACACATATGTCAAAAAATTACCTGAAATCTGTCCTTTAACTTGTCCTTCACTTAAAAACTGGTACAAGAACCAGTTTGAATCAATTTGAATTTTGGACCCCTGTGACACAAACTTTGTACCCTGATTGTAAAACAACCCATAACTCAGAGCGGGGATGGAAGGTAAAGCATGTACAGCGGGGAACGCCATGTCTCTGAAGTGTGTATGATCCTTTTCAGAAGCCCCATGATGGGACACTGTACTTGAACATGTGTGGTTGGAAGCGAGTTCCTGCCCCGACCTCTCCTGCCCAGCCTGTCCCTGTGTGGGGGGGAGAACTGGAGAGGGGATCTCAACGCAAAGGTACACATGATCTGTCATCATATTTTCATCTGACATCTCATCTCGTATCATCTCTAGCCGCTTTATCCTGTTATCGCAGGCAAGCTGGAGCCTATCCCAGCTGACTACGGGCGAAAGGCGGGGTACACCCTGGACAAGTCGCCAGATCATCACAGGGCTGACACATAGACACAGACAACCATTCACACTCACATTCACACCTACGGTCAATTTAGAGTCACCAGTTAACCTAACCTGCATGTCTTTGGACTGTGGGGGAAACCGGAGCACCCGGAGGAAACCCACGGGGACACGGGGAGAACATGCAAACTCCACACAGAAAGGCCCTCGCCGGCCACGGGGCTCGAACCCGGACCTTCTTGCTGTGAGGCAACAGCACAAACCACTACACCACCGTGCTGCCCCCGGGGCTTGTATTTATTTATTTATTTAAAGTGAAATTGGCATAGATAGACCGTTTGCACATGACATCACATGCCCCATGAACCCTCTCTGATTTAGCTGTGTCCACCATGTTTGTGGTATCGCAATACGAAATACCACACATTTGCGCAGTTATCGGCTGCCCAAACAATTCCGCAAAGGCTGTAGTCCGATTGTTTAGTTTACCCACTGTTAAAATGCAAGAAAGACCCCAAATGGAAGATCTACCCTGTAGACGACAGAGACGGTGGCTTGCAAATCTGAACAGATCAGACATAAAAGAGACCTGTGACAAATATGTACAAGTATATACTTTTTTGGAATCGGGGTTGTATATACATACAAAACCCCGATTCCAAAAAACTTGGGACAAAGTACAAATTGTAAATAAAAACGGAATGCAATGATGTGGAAGCTTCAAAATTCCATATTTTATTCAGAATTGAACATAGATGACATATCAAATGTTTAAACTGAGAAAATGTATCATTTAAAGAGAAAAATTAGGTGATTTTAAATTTCATGACAATAACACATCTCAAAAAAGTTGGGACAAGGCCATGTTTCACACTGTGAGACATCCCCTTTTCTCTTTACAACAGTCTGTAAACGTCTGGGGACTGAGGAGACAAGTTGCTCAAGTTCAGGGATAGGAATGTTAACCCATTCTTGTCTAATGTAGGATTCTAGTTGCTCAACTGTCTTAGGTCTTTTTTGTCATATCTTCCGTTTTATGATGTGCCAAATGTTTTCTATGGGTGAAAGATCTGGACTGCAGGCTGGCCAGTTCAGTACCCGGACCCTTCTTCTACGCAGCCATGATGCTGTAATTGATGCAGTATGTGGTTTGGCATTGTCATGTTGGAAAATGCAAGGTCTTCCCTGAAAGAGACGTCATCTGGATGGGAGCATATGTTGCTCTAGAACCTGGATATACCTTTCAGCATTGATGGTGTCTTTCCAGATGTGTAAGCTACCCATGCCAAACGCACTAATGCAACCCCATACCATCAGAGATGCAGACTTCTGAACTGAGCGCTGATAACAACTTGGGTCGTCCTTCTCCTCTTTAGTCCGAATGACACGGCGTCCCTGATTTCCATAAAGAACTTCAAATTTTGGTTCGTCTGACCACAGAACAGTTTTCCACTTTGCCACAGTCCATTTTAAATGAGCCTTGGCCCAGAGAAGACGTCTGTGCTTCTGGATCATGTTTAGATACGGCTTCTTCTTTGAACTATAGCGTTTTAGCTGGCAACGGCGGATGGCACAGTGAATTGTGTTCACAGATAATGCTCTCTGGAAATATTCCTGAGCCCATTTTGTGATTTCCAATACAGAAGCATGCCTGTATGTGATGCAGTGCCGTCTAAGGGCCCGAAGATCACGGGCACCCAGTATAGTTTTCCGGCCTTGACCCTTATGCACAGAGATTCTTCTAGATTCTCTGAATCTTTTGATGATATTATGCACTGTAGATGATGATATGTGGCAGATCACAGAATCCAGGGACACATGTCTGCCCGGGGGCATTTTGAGTTATTGACAGATTCAGAAAGTACAGTTTCTAAGTAGAGGTCTGCGCAGGTCGGATTTTTCAGTCCCGCTCCCGCCCGCGCCCGCATTGTGCAGTCACACTCCCGCCCGCGCCCGCAAAGAATTATGATTTTCAGTCCCGCTCCCGCCCGCGCCTACAAAAAAATTATGATTTTCATTCCCGCTCCCGCCCGTGCCTGCCATATTTTGTCCCGCTCCTGCCCGCAAATCCCGCATGATGCAGACGTTCGCGTTATTTCTCAGGAAAGTTCTTGTCTTGACACAGCGTGATGGTGCCCCGCCCCCTACTTTGAGTGGATTTGAGCATAAATATCTACAGCTCACGTTCACGTTTGTTATTATTTACCTTGTTTCTGAATTCAGCATGTAGTGTCTCTAATAATAATAATTAGTGCTGTCAAGCGATTAAAATATTTAATCGCGAGTCGCACATTTTTATCACATGAGAAACCATTGTAATTCTCTGATCAGCATAAAAAAGTGAATGGGCTTGCTTTGTACCAATGATTTTTTTTTTTTTTTTTTATTGCAAAGCAGAGCTAGCAAGAGGAGTGAACTTCACTCTTCTTCCACTTCACTCTGAAGTGATTTACTGCTTGAGTTAGTCTACAACTTTCATCAGAGAAATACTGTAGGTTACACAGTGACGGTAGGCTTGACATGCTTGATTATAATATAAAGTACACTATTATGTTAACTAAGTTGTTCGTTGATAAATATTGCATTGAATCTGATCTTTACTGTTTCATCTCACTTAACACATTTCGTACTTTTACACTTTTTCTGCCTGTTGATGCGTCGCGCTGTCCAATCAGAGGCGGCCAAATTTGCATATTACAGGAAGGATTTCTGGGATAGCATTGAGTTTACAGACGCTGTCTTCTTAAAACTGAATAAATATTTAAAAAGAGCCAAATGAGCCAGTCTTTTAAACGGCTCTTTTCAAAGAACGGATCACAAAGATGCGGATCCCATCAAAGAGCCATAAATCCCATCTCTACTAGTTTCAAAAGCTTATGAAAAACCTACATCATGCCACAGAGCGTTAATCTCGCGATAAAAAAAAATGATCGCCGTTAAAATTGAGTCAAGTTAACGCGATAATAACGCGACATTTTTTACAGCACTCTAATAATAATAATAATAATAATAATAAAAGACAGGCGAGCACGTAATTCCAAGTGGAAATTTGGTATATTTATTGTTCAGCCATACAAAACATTAGGCTAACCCAGTTTACATTTGTTAAGCATTTCTAACTAGAATATCCTATAGAATACCCTATAAGCATAGCATATATAAATGTTATAACAAAACACAGTCCTAGCCTACAACAACAAAAAATCGACAGTATAGGCTACTGTAGCCATTATAGGGCTATGGTTGCACATTTCTAAAACTATTTGGGCTTGAGCCTCCGTGCAAGTGTTTAACTCAATATAACATAGCTGACCTTGTTTGAATATGAATAAGAAAAACGAGAAAATCAAACACAGGTAAACGAAACAACTAAGCCTATTGCTTAGGATATCGGGTTCTTTGAACAGCTATGGAGAAACAGCAAATTGTTCACTGTTGAGGGCTTCAACATACTGCGCCTTTCCTCCAGTATGCGACCACATATGCTGAATGCGCGCTCGGATGGTGTGCTGGAACCTGGAATGGCCAGTACATGCCGTGCCAGTTTGGCAAGTGTGGGAAAGTCATAGCAGTGATTTTTCCACCACAGCAGGATATCTTTAGATTGGTGTGATTCGGATCCAATGAGTTTCACTTTCAGATAATCATCAATCTCAGAGTTTACAGACTTCGATTCAGCACCCGTAGCACCGACATCCTCCCATTCCTCAAACTCACAAAAAGTGACCTTTTTAGGTGGAGGTGGCTCCGCGCTTTCATCAGTTTGGACATCAAACCCCAACTCCTCGGTCATCTCTTTCACAGCTTCCGTCACGTATTGTCTTTCATTTGCATTGATCATCCTAATATGACGCAGCTTTGGAGTAAGGAAAGTTGCTACTTTATACAGCATGTCAATTCCATTTGGGACAAGGTGACTTAGTGACAGCAGTGCATCTAGGTGTTGCGCACACGCAGATGCGATGACAGGTCTGATGTACCTGATTTATGGCCGTTGTATGTCAGAACCTTTTGGCACTTATCACAGCAAGCAAAGGGCAGCTGATTTCCATCCGCGTCGTACACGAGTGAGAACGACTTCCAAATGTCCGATTTCAGGACTCTTGACTTTTTAACGGTAAATGTACCTCTTTTTAAACCAGCACTTACTTTTGAAGCACTGTGAGATTCAGTAAAGGAGCTCTGCTCTTCTGCCATGATCGGAGATCTCAAACACGGAAGAGGAAAAGAATCGAGAAACGAACGAGAGATATTTATCCTCTCCTGGATCAGAATCAGAATTCTGATGACCAGCTCATCGAAGGTGTCATTGAGGCATCATGTTAGTGTGGGTCACTGGAGGCTGGGTGTGAACGGCGAGTCATTAGAGTGATCAAAGGATTTCCCGTTAGGGTGATCAATGGCAAATTTAAGATGCCATTCCTCACTCAATCTGGCAATCTGACTCTCTCTGCAAATTTAGGCATCTTAAAATGTTTTTATTAATGCCAAATAAAATATCCAGCACAAATTATATATGATAGACATAAATTAATAATTTATAAATTTTATTTCAAACACGTTTTTAGTTAGCGGGACTGTAGCTTATCACCACTCCCGCCCGCGCCGCATATGTGCACTCCCGCTCCCGCCCGCGCGCGCATATGTGCACTTCCGGTCCCGCCCGCGCCTGCAATGAACTTTCAAAATTTGTCCTGCGCCGCACTGCTTTGCGGCGGGTCCCACGGGACTCCCGCGGGAGTGCAGGGCTCTATTTCTAAGCTTTCCAGTGATGCCTTCCATGTGGAGATCTGACAATATTTGAAGAATGTGTGGCCTTTTGAAAGTGTATACTTCTTAAAACAGGAAAGGGAGAAAATCGCCCTCAAAGTTTTCCATCTCAGCTACTCTGGGTGTAGGGCGGGCACATAATGGTGCTCATCTGCATGACATTAAGGAAAGCCCTACCCCCTACGAGCTAGCACGATGCTACTTTCATGTAAACAAAGATCACCACGTCAATTTTCCTTCCATGCAAAGTATGCCCAACACAATTATGAAGTACAAAAATAAGTCCTAAAGTATACTTTAACGTTTTGTGGTTGAAAAATTACTCACACCGTAAGAAAGAAAGATAGCACGATGATGACACAACTAACACAACACTAGTTTCATGTAAAGCCTCGGTCACAACCGGCCGTACAGTACGTGCTCCTACGGCCGGTCTACACGCAAAAAACGCAAGAAACGCACGAGAGCACGCGCATGAAACGCACGAGAGCGCGCGTGTGAAAAGCACGAGAGCGCGCATGTGATGTGCTGATTTTCGAGCCGCAGACCGGCCACAGAAGTTCTTTGTCATGTCAAACAAATTCTACGGGCGCTCGTGTTTTTTTCAGGTTGCAAGACAAACTTACGGCCAACGCGCGTCTTTCTCCGTGAACAAAAAAAAAAAACGCAGCGATTTGGGAAACGCCAAAAATCACACGGCCAAAAAATCGTACGTCCGGTTGTGACCTAGGCTTAACCAAACCACAACACTCTCCGTTACATGCAAAAATAACCACACAGCCTTAGATTAATAAACTTACCCCATCAGAAAGAGAAACGTCGCCTTGCACACACCAATGCCTCCGATGGAATGTAATCCTAGAACGGTCCGTGTATAATCCGATCATTCAAGTATTCCATTCAATCTGGAAAACGAGGTTGCGGGTTTTTTTTGCTAGAAATGTTTATCTCCGACGTAAATACCGTGTGTCTGTTTGCTTCGCGGTGTGTCAGCTCCTCTGCGCTCTGTTTAGTAACTCATTCCATAGTGAAATTACACGCCTGTATGCAGGTTAAGTAGCCATGCACTCAGCCCAGATCATACAGCTGATTCGCGGGAAAAAAAAAACAAAAGACTTAAATCATCATGTGAATGGCCCATATGGTAATTTACCCACACCCCCCAGCAGGCTACAGTCCTGACAAAAACGAGACAATTTGCAACAAAAAATGTATGCTTTTCCAACAAAACAATCTATTGTCTGAAATACTGATTGCATTCTTCAAGATCTCAACTTGCACATGATGGAAAAAACAAAAATCACAAATTTCGAAAAAAAATGCTTCTTTTGCGATTATCTCGGATTCGTTTCGGCCGACATGTGTCCCTGGATTCGGTGAGGGGTCACATATGTTTAAACTCTTTGCAATTTTACACTGTCGAACTCCTTTCTGATATCGCTCCACTATTTGTCGGCGCAGAATTAGGGGGATTGGTGATCCTCTTCCCATCTTTACTTCTGAGAGCCGCTGCCACTCCAAGATGCTCTTTTTATACCCAGTCATGTTAATGACCTATTGCCAATTGACCTAATGAGTTGCAATTTGGTCCTCCAGCTGTTCCTTTTTTGTACCTTTAACTTTTCCAGCCTCTTATTGCCCCTGTACCAACTTTTTTGAGATGTGTTGCTGTCATGAAATTTCAAACGAGCCAATATTTGGCATGAAATTTCAAAATGTCTCACTTTCGACATTTGATATGTTGTCTATGTTCTATTGTGAATACAATATCAGTTTTTGAGATTTGTAAATTATTGTATTCCGTTTTTATTTACAATTTGTACTTTGTCCCAACTTTTTTGGAATCGGGGTTGTGTGTAATGAGGAAATACAAAATTCAGGTAAAAAATGCAATGCCAGACGTTGACTTATTATTTACTTACCACGGCTTTAATCGAGAAGATGGTCGATATGGCCTCCATCCTCGGAATCAACCAATCGAAGTCTCTTTTTTTTGTAAAGACTGTTGTGTGTAAAAATCCCAGAATACCAGCAATTTGTCAAATAAAAAAATCAGACCGTCTGGGACCAGCAGTCGTCCCAGTAATGGTCAAAGTCACTGAAGATCACATTTTCTCCCTATCCTGATGTTTGATACAAACTTTGTATTGCCAGCTCACTGCTCCAGAGTTCCTGGTTCATTACTGAGCTTACATGGATTTTTTTTTTCCAGGTTCTCTGATTTCCTCCCACTGTCCAAAATTATGCACATAGGCAGATTGGATCTGCTAAATTGCAGATAAATTAATGAATTTGCATAATTTGATGCATTGTTCTGCTGCCACATGATTGGCTGAATAAACTAGTGTACAGGTGTTCCTATTAAAGTGGCCAGTGTTTGATGATTATTATTACAGAGAAATGTAGTCAGTAGAAAGTAGATATTTTGCCTTGAAATGTAATAAGTAAAATTCAAAAGTATTTAGAGAAAGAAAAACTCAAGTAAAGTACCGTACTACTGAAGTGAAACAAAAGGGCTGGAAAGCACATGTGCTGCCTGTGGAGGTTGGCTGCAGGGATTTTGTAGCCATGTCAACCATCAGACAGCTGAAAGTGATGGGAGTCTGAGGATAGGCCCTCCGACAGGTTATCAAGCCACTGGAAGATGCTGGAAGGAGAAGTTGGCTTTGGCTGAAAAGAAAGGACCATAACTGGGCAGCAAGGTGACCCTCAGTCAGCATTAGGGGTAAAAACAGAGAGGGGCGCATGTGCCACCGTTGAGCCCTCTGGAGGTGATGTAGGCTTAGCAAGGAACACCTGATGACCTCAGTGAAACTCAGCGGCTCAGCTCAAGTTAAAAAACAGACTTAAAGCAGATTAGATTAGATTAGATTAGATTAGATTAGATTAGATTAGATTAGATTCAACTTTATTGTCATTGCACATATCACAGCTACAAGGCAACGAAATGCAGATTGCATCTAACCCAGGGGTGTCAAACTCATTTTCATAGAGGGCCACATCATTGAATTTATAGGTTACCGAGGGCCACATAATCGGTGAATGTGTGTTCAAAAAGTGCAACCATGAAATCTGTATTGCAGTATGATTGGTTTATTCAAAATTGGTTTTAAATGTAACATTTCATTGAGAGTAAACCATGACTAAACAGAAATATTGGCCTATGTGAAATTTTGAAGCTGTGAAATAATTGTCCTAACCACTCTAAAACAGTGTGGCTGAAAAAAATAAAAAATAAACATATAGCCTACAACAGTAACATTTTTCAAATGCAACTTCTATTAGTTAACCGATCAATATTCATTCATAGACTGACATTAATGAGAATAAACTGCAGTCAACAATGTCCATAACACTTGTTTGTGCTCACCACTAAAAAAAAAAACTGTGGCTAAGAAAGGTACAGTGTGTGTAAGTGAGAGAGAGAGAGGGAGGGGAGAGATAGAGTAAGAGAATGTGTGTGTGTGTGTGTGTGTGTGTGTGTGTGTGTGTGTGTGTGTGTGTGTGTGTGTGTGTGTGTGAGAGAGAGAGCATTTCAATTGCTTTTCCCAGACATTTGGCATCTCTTGCTCTTCACCAACTCATCAAAATCAGGATTTAGTTTCTGTACAGTTGAAACTTTCATGATATGATTAAGGTGGCTGTGTGTAAGTCGAGATCTCAGTGCAGTTTTGTTTAGATTCATAACAGAAAATGCTTGTTCACAGAGATAAGTTGTCCCAAACATACAGAGGAGTTTGGCTGCAAAAGCAGTGAGGCTGGGATAACGGGACCCAAGGCCCTGGTAAAACATTTCGAGGTCCACTGTTTTAAAATGTTGCTGTAATACGGTGTTGCATTGCAAATCAATAAGCTCCAGCTGGAGATATGTAAATGGCACCTCAGCAGCGCTCACAGTGAACGGAGAGGTAAATACTGAGAACCGGCTTTCAAGTTGGTGGAATTCACGAAAGCGGCTGTGGAATTCATTCTTTAGCGCAGCAATCTTCTCTCTATAATGCCGGACCAAGCGAGGAGGAGAAGTAGACTGCAAGGCCAGGGAGGGGAAATGTACGAGGTTACTTTGAGACAGTTGTGTTTCCCAAAGGCCAAGTTTACGCTGGAAAGCTCGAACACTGGCGTGCAGGTCAGTAACCAGTTTGTTCTGACCTTGCATTGTCATATTTAAGTCATTCAAATGCCCTGTCATGTCGACCATAAATGCGAGATCGCAAATCCAGTCCGGATCACTTAACTCGGTCACAGTTTTCCCTTTCTGAGTCATAAATTCAGCTATTTGTTCTCGCAGTTCAAAGAAACATTTCAATACAGTCCCACGACTTAGCCAGCGCACTTCGGTGTGGTATGGTAGAGAGTGGTGAATATTGTAGTCGGCAAGGAGAGTATCAAATTGGCGATGATTGAGTCCTTTTGCTCGAATGAAGTTGACGGTGTCAATGACAACCGACATTACATTGTCCATTTTTAATGTTTTGCAACAGAGCGCTTCTCTGTGTATAATGCAGTGGAAATTCCAAAACTCACCACCTCCACACTGCTGCACTTTGTCTCTGAATTTGGCCACAACTCCAGCTTTCACACCAATCATTGATGGTGCACCATCAGTCACAAGACTTGCAGCACGAGCCCAGTCCACTCCCACTTTATCCAAAGACATGACAAGACTGCTGAAGATGTCGCTAGCCTTCGTAGTGTCTGTCATGGCCACCAGGTCAACAAATTCCTCTGTGATGTTACAAGCGGAGTCAACACCTCGAATAAAAATCGCCAGCTGTGCTACATCTGTTACATCTGTACTTTCGTCAGTTGCGATGGAGAAAGCAACAAAGTCGTGAATTCTTGTAGTTAGCTGTTGTGTCAGCTGTCCAGCAAGGTCGTCGATTCGAGAGGCCACGGTGTTTCTAGAAAGGCTAATGTTGGTGAAAGCCTGACATCTGGGCATACAAGCTGTGCTGCTTTCACCATACAAGTTTTCACAAATTCGCCATCAGAAAATGGCTTTGAAGACTGTGCTGTCTCCTTGGCTATTAGATAGCTGGCTTTCACGGCAGCCTCACTTGTTTCGGAACTCCTCCTGAATACAGACTACTGCTTTTTTAAGCTATCCACCAACTCCTTCAGTTTATCCTCCCACAGCTGTCCAGTAAAACGATCACACTTTTCTGCATGAGCAGTTTGGTAATGTCTACGAATATTGTACTCCTTTGGTACAGCAACTTGCTGTGAGCATATTAAACACTTACTGTTAACTTCCCAAAAAAAGTAGGCATTTGTCCATTTTTCCTGAAAAATCCGACATTCTTTGTCTACTTTCCTTTTCTTAGATGACGTTTTCCTGTCATCAAGAAGCTAGCTCGCGATCTCTCTTCAGTCAGGAATTTGGAACGTTGACAAGCCATTTACTAGAATTAGATTGTCGCCATCTAGCGGATGGATGACGAACTACATTTTGCGGGAATGATAGCCAGTTGACACTGGTTGACACAAAAATACAGGGACTGACGTGGGGGCCATTTAAAATCATCGTGTGGGCCGTATATGGCCTGTGGGCCGTATGTTTGACACCCCTAATCTAACCAGAAGTGCATAGCAGTAAATAAGTGTAATATACATAAATATAAATGTACAGGAATTACAGGGTATGGAATGGTATAATGATATGACAGATACAGTATGTTCAAAATGTGCAGTATGAATGAACTGTAGTACAATGGTATGATACATAGATATTTGCAGTATATACAAAACATGGTATGAATAAACAGCAGTGCAAATAGTGATAGTGCAATGAAGTCAGTTAGAGTCAATTCAGTTTGTTTGGGGGGGTTGGTGTGTGTGTGTGTGTGTGTGGAGGGGGGGACCGTGGGGGAGGGGGGGCAGAGTCCAGCAGTGAGACAGCTGAAGGAAAAAAAATGTTCCTGAACCTACTGGTTTTGGTCCAAAGGCTCCTGTAGCGCCTTGCAGAGGGCAGTAGAGTGAACAGTTTGTGTGCTGGATGGCAGTAGGCTTTGTTGATGTTTATGGCTCTCCTGAGACATCACTTCCTGTAGACATCCTCAACAGCAAGAAGTGAGGCTCCCACGACACGCTGGGCGATCTTCACCACCCTCTGCAGTGCCTTCCAGTCCGAGACAAAGCAGTTCCCATACCAGACTGTAATACAGTTGGTTAGGATGCTCTCAGTGGTACAGTGGTAGAAGTTCACCAGGATGTCTGAAGAGAGGTGGTTTTTCTTCAGAGTCCTCACGAAAAAGAGACGCTGGTGAGTCTTCTTGACCAAGTTGGAGCAGTTGGTTGTCCAGGTGAGGTCCTGCGAGATGTGGATCCCCAGGAATTTGAAGCTGGTCACACGCTCCACTACTGCACCATTGATGTGGATGGGTGTGTGTGTGTCAGCATTCCTCCTGAAGTCCATGATGAGCTCCTTGGTCTTATTGGTGTTGAGCAGCAGGTTGTTCTCGCTGCACCACACAGCCAGGCGGGCCACCTCCTCCCTGTAGGCTGACTCATCGTTGTCCTTGATGAGGCCTATCACTCTGGTGTCATCCGCAAACTTGATGATGGTGTTAGTGTAATGTACAGGTCTGCAGTCATGAGTAAAAAGGGAGTAGAGGAACGGGCTCATCACACTGCCTTGTGGTACGCTGGTGTTTAGGATGAGGGTGTAGGAGCAGTGATGGTCTAAACGAACATGTTGGGGCCTGTTGGTTAGAAAATCCAACAGCCAGTTGCAGATGGGAGCACTGATGCCCAGATCTGTGAGTTTGGTGATGAGCTTAGAGGGGATGACAGTGTTAAATGCTGAACTGAAGTCTATGAACAGCATTCTGGCGTATGTGTTGCCATTATCCAGGTGTGAGAGGACAGAGTGCAGTGCTAGGGAGACTGCATCTTCTGTGCTCCTGTTCTTGCGGTAGGCAAATTGGTGGGGGTCCAGGGTGGGGGGAAGACAGGATTTGAGATGTGCCAGGACCAGCTGCTCTAAACACTTTGTAATGATGGGGGTGAGTGCTACTGGACAGTAGTCGTTGAGACATGTTGGAGTGGAATGTTTTGGTATTGGCACGATGGAGGTGGTCTTGAAGAAGGTCAGAACGACAGCATAGGCCAAAGACATGTTCAATAAGTCCGTCAGGACCCCTGCCAGCTCCCCAGCACATGCTCTGAGCACACGTCCGGGGATGCTATCAGGGCCTGCAGCTTTATGTGGATTGATCCTGCTCAGCACTGTTTTGACATCAGTAGGGGAGAGTGTTAGGGGTTGGTGGTCTGTAGTCAGCCTTGCCCTGGATGCAGACTCCTGGTTGTCCTTCTCAAACCGAGCATAGAAATTGTTGAGCTCGTTGAGAAAGGAGATATCAGAGGATGGGAGGGAAGGGTTGTTGGACTTATAGTCGCTGATGACCTGAATGCCTTGCCACATATGTTGGGGGTTGGAGTTGGAGAAATGTTCCTCAACCTTCTGTTTGTAGCAGTGCTTGGCCTTCTTGATGCCATGCTTCAGGTCAGCTCTGGCTGTACTCTAGGCTTGTACATCTCCTGATCTGAAGGCAGTGTTGTGGGCTTTCAGCAGTAGACGGATATCTCTGTTCATCCAGGGTTTCTGATTTGGGTACAAGGTGATCATTTTCTGGGTGGTGACGCTGTCTATGGTGGTGGTGATGTAGTCCAGTACAGAGGAAGCGTAGCTCACAATGTCTGTGTGGGAGTGACAGGTTGCTTGAATGGCAAACATATTCCAGTCTGTGTGTTTGAATTGGTCCTGCAGCACAGAGTCTGTCCCCTCTGGCCACACTTTTATTGTCTTCATTATGGGTTTCACACGTTGGATGAGTGGCACCCAAAACGCCGGTGCCCAAAACGCAATCTTTTTGAGAACGGGTTCCAGAGTGGAAAGATCTGGCAACGTTGCCGTTGTGAAGTCGTCTGGATGAGTAGAACGGATTTGTTTACGATGACATCACAACCACATGACTGTGAGTGCTTCACGCCGGGTAGAAGTGTAACGAACTCGATGCGAGTTGTCAACAAATCATATAACTTGGTTCATGAAACGCGCTTACAAAATATTTTCACTGTGAATATTTATTGTGTAATGGTGCAAAGTGAGAGAGAGAGACTCTGCCCTTAGGGCAGAGTCAATCCCGCCAGCAAAAATAGGGAAAAAAAGGAGCGATCTCACCTCTTCAGATGATGGTTTAAGTCCTGCAATACATTCCTCAAAAACGGCATAGAAGAGCAAATTAATCCATCAACGTGTAGCATTCAATTTATTCCGGACCATTAAAAACGCCTCCTTCCGCGTAGAATCATACGTCATCCTCGCCGCCATATTGGATAGGTCAAAGCGGAGAATAAAGATTCATGTGCTGCGTTTAACTGTACCAACAGGTTTACCGTCCAAACGAGATCACATGGGATTACCTTTCACAGGTGAGAAACAACAAATTAATCCATCAACGTGTAGCATTCAATTTATTCCGGACCATTAAAGACGCCGCCTTCCGCGTAGAATCATACGTCATCCTCGCCGCCATATTGGATAGGTCAAAGCGGAGAATAAAGATTAGCTGCGTTTAACTGTACCAACAGGTTTGCCGTCCAAACGAGATCGCATGGGATTACCTTTCACAGGTGAGACTGGAAAAATACTTTTCATTGTATTTGGTCATTATAATGTAATTTTACGAACAGATTTTCCTGACTTTGTGGCTAATATGAAGTCTCGCGCATAATAGTTTATGCGCATGCGTCCTTACTACTTCTATTGTTCTGGTGTCTCCGAAGGGACCGTCTTACAGCGCCCCTAGAGGTGTGGCATGTGTATTGCATCGTTTTCAGCAAGTGTTGCGTTGCCATATGGACCTGATATTTTACTGATCGTTGCCCATTTGGACGCGCTATATTTTTAAATAACATCTCGTTGCCGTTGTCGTCCACGGCAATTCAATAAATTGAATGCTACACGTTGATGGATTCATTTGTTGTTTCTCACCTGTGAAAGGTAATTCCATGCGATCTCGTTTGGAAGGCAAACCTGTTGGTACAGTTAAACGCAGCTAATCTTTATTCTCCGCTTTGACCTATCCAATATGGCGGCAAGGATGACGTATGATTCTACGCGGAAGGCGGCGTCTTTAATGGTCCGGAATAAATTGAATGCTACACGTTGATGGATTAATTTGTTGTTTCTCACCTGTGAAAGGTAATCCCATGTGATCTCGTTTGGACGGTAAACCTGTTGGTACAGTTAAACGCAGCACATGAATCTTTATTCTCCGCTTTGACCTATCCAATATGGCGGTGAGGATGACGTATGATTCTACGCGGAAGGCGGCATCTTTAATGGTCCAGAATAAATTGAATGCTACACGTTGATGGATTAATTTGCTCTTCTACGCCCTTTTTGAGGAATGTATTGTAGGACTTAAACCAACATCTGAAGAGGTGAGATCGCTACTTTTTTTCCCTATTTTTGCTGGCGGGATTGACTCTGCCCTAAGGGCAGAGTCTCTCTCTCTCTCTCTCTCTCTCTCTCTCTCTCTCTCACTTTGCACCATTACACAATAAATATTCACAGTGAAAATATTTTGTAAGCGCGTTTCATGAACCAAGTTATAGGATTTGTTGACAACTCGCATCGAGTTCATTACACTTCTACCCAGCGTGAAGCACTCACAGTCATGTGGTTGTGACGTCATCGTAAACAAATCCGTTCTACTCATCCAGATGACTTCACAACGGCAACGTTGCCAGATCTTTCCACTCTGGAACCCGTTCTCAAAAAGATTACGTTTTGGGCACCCAAAACGCCGGTGCCGTGTGGACGCCAGGCCTAAACGATAAGCAATTGTATCGGAGTCACCTGAATCCGTTGCCGTATGGACAGGGCCTTATTTTCTCTTGTGTGGCAGGTAACATGTTTATGCAGTCTGGGAAGTACTGTCTTCAAGTTGGAGTGATTAAAGTCACCCGCAAAAATAAAGGCAGCCTCTGGGTGCATTTCCTGCTGTTTGCTAATGGCTGCATGCAATTCTCCCATTGCAAACTTAGCATTAATGTCTGGTGGTGTATATACAGCAGTAACGAAAACTGATGTGAGTTCTCTTGGGAGATCAAAAGGTCTACATTTTACCATGAGAAACTCCACATTAGGTGAGCCGTGTCTCTCGGCAATAACAGAGTTTGTACACCAAGCTCTATTATATAAATGCACAAACCTCTGCCTCTGATTTTTCCGGAGCCATCTACAGTCCTATCTGCACGGAGAGTGTGGTGTCCTGCTAACTCAATAGCACTGTCCAGAATACTGCTGTTTAGCCATGTCTCTGTAAAGATCATGACGTTGGAGTCCATAATCCGTTTATTGTTGGTGATGCAGAGTCATTTTGTTCACCAGAGACCGGACATTAGCAAGGAAAATGCTGGGTAAAGGGAGTTGATGCGGTGTTAGCCTTAGCTTAGCTCGTAGCCCCCCTCGCTTACCCGCCTTTGTTTACGGTCCCGACGCCGTCTGTGAGCACTTCCGCCCAGCTGGAAGGAGTGAGCAGCCTCCGGTGTTCCGGAGATCTCCGGGATGAGTTTAGCCATGGCCTCACTTTCGTTTATAAATGCCTTGAGACCTCAAGAATGGCACAGGAATAGTTTTAATTGCTAACAATAAATCTAATTTAGTAATTTTTACTATTAAAGTGATTTATATAGGTAGCAGTCTGAGTGAATGACCTTGACGTCTGTAACGCCACAGCAGGAAGTCTATCGGTCTCATCGCCATTTCCGCTATACTAAAACAGAGCTGACTGAAACTCCGATCCTCCATTTTGATCTAATTTATCGCCATGCCGCATAGATGTGTTGCTGGCGGGTGCAGCAACATGACAGAAGGTGGATTTACGTTGTATTCATGGTCCAAGAATGTTCAAACTGCAAAGATTTGGATGCGTTTTGCGAGAAGTTCATGGGCACATTGGGTGCCTATGAAGTGGTCTCTCCTCTGCTCTGCACATTTTACTGCAGACTCGTACGAAACCTCTGATCTGTTGAGGAGCGTTGGCTATAAGCCCATATTGAAAGAGGGTGCAGTTCCAACAATTAAAGAAAAATAAAACAAGAAAAGGAAAGTATTTTATTTAATTATACAATTTAAATAAACAGGCAAGCTGGAGCCTATCCCAGCTGACTATGGGCGAGAGGCGGGGTACACCCTGAACAAGTCACCAGGTCATCACAGGGCTGACACATAGACACAGACAACCATTCACACTCACACCTACGGTCAATTTAGAGTCACCAGTTAACCTAACCTGCATGTCTTTGGACTGTGGGGGAAACCGGAGCACCCGGAGGAAACCCACGCGGACACGGGGAGAACATGCAAACTCCACACAGAAAGGCCCTCGCCGGCCACGGGGCTCGAACCCGGACCTTCTTGCTGTGAGGCGACAGCGCTAACCACTACACCACCGTGCCGCCCTACATTTTCTTGTAAATTATATTCAATTTGTAGTGCAATGAGCAACTAATGTCTAGTGTAATTTGGCCTTCGAAGATCACAAAAATGTGCCTGGAAATAGCTGAGAAGCCGTCTCCAGGCATCTAAAGCCCTTCAGCTTCCGGGGTCTGCCTTAGGGCCCCGGACCCCCATCCGAATTGTCCCGGGTCTTTAGCCCATCATTCAGACAGGCTAAATTTTAGACAGACAGACAGACAACATTTCAGACTTGTCTGTCCTGTGACAGTCTGCTTAAAATTCCTTATTTCCCACACTAGTGGGACTATGCATTATTCTTCTTTTGGTTGACTGGTCTGCTGTATAATATGACTTACTTTCATACAGTTCTCGTTTACTTTATTTTATTAGCAAGTTAATAATGGGTAATAAAAGCCCTGATCATATGGGATAATTCAGCTTGTTTGTTTTGCAGAGAATTACCATATAGTGGACGTGGCCTTCAATCCAGAAGTTCTTCAAAGAGCAGAGAAAAATCCACAAGAAAAGGAGCAGATACATCTTCTGGCTCTAAACTTTATCCAGAAGCAACATAAGCTGAGCCTGTCACAACACTTCACTGTCATGAAGGCCAAACTAAAGGGCACTGTACAGGATATGAAACGCCGGCTAATGTCACGACATCAGACTAAAACCAGAGCGCCAGATCAGGATAATCCCCAAACTAAACCAGGTAAATGACAAATAGGTACCATGCAATGTGAATGGGGTTTTTTTGTTTTGTTTTTTTGTTTGTTTTTTTGTGGGTACTGCCTCACATAGAGGCTGTAGCCACTATGTCACCGTGTTGTAAGTACAGTATGTAAGAATGAGTGTAACAGTCATGCACTGCACATACGCATACACATGTTCCGATTAAAATGGCCGGTGAGTGTATGCAATTCGGTTCACCATTCGAAATAAATGAACTAGACTAAAGAAATCACTTTCAGACATGTTTATGCTTATTACTGAGGGAACGTGTGTTCCTATTGAGGTATTTCACCTACGTGACCAAGTCACGTGATGCAGCCATTTTGGACGGCACGCTTAAGTCCTTCAGTGCAAGGCGGTATGAGATGGTGGAGACCTTTGCACATTTTAACAAGAAAGTAAGCTGTAATTCGTGTTAAATTGGATCTGTCTTTTATCACAAACACTGTACCCAGCCTTGGTATGGAGCCCTGTTTATTTATTTCTGTCCCGTTTCTTTCTAGCCTCTGTTATTGCTTTTTATGTCTGATGTCTGCTACATGCAACCCTAGACAAATTAACACTGCCTTGTTTCACTGCTCAGATGGGTTAACAAACACTGACCCATTTACTTTTTGCTATATATTTTATCAAAATTGCGTTAACTGATAAACTAACCTGAAATGAAATGATCACTGCAAAGTCTGGAGTACTCTGTTGGCTCCCAATCCTGTCTCTTCACAGCTGTAATCCATTTGGCCCTCTTGTCTGGGTCAGTAGGAAACCGGTAGTGATGTGTCGGTCGCGAACGATCCGGTTCAAAGAGCCGGCTCTTTGAAGTGAACGACGGGAGCCGGCTCTTCGGTGGGAGCCGAGTTGGGGAGCCGAATTAGTTTTTTGTCCTTAGGTGCCTCAGAGAGAGAGACTTTCACAAAAAAAGTTGCTGTCCGATTGCGTCTTTGTGTTGTCTATTACCATTCAAAGGAAAAAAAGTAGCATGGTGTACGCCTACTTTTTTTGGTTGGGGGGGTTGATGTCATTCACAGCTGCGAAAATACGAAAATTGGTGTAATGCTTAAAGCTGTGGAGCGCAGGGGAGAGGAGTCTGTGAGGCACCTGAGGAGGGGAAAATCAGCTGTGTATTTTATATTGGTAATATAACACAGTTTTGCATTATGTTTGTGAGAAAATAATTTATTAATTGGTAAGTAAGTTTTATTTCTATAGCTAGAACATTGTTACACTGCTATACTTTACAAAGCTTTACAATGGCTACAAAAACTAAAAAATAAAATGGAAAACATCCTATTGATAAAATATAAATAATAATGTAATTAACTAGTTAATTGCAGCAATTAAATCAAAAATAAAATCTCAGGAGCCGTTTGGGAGCCGAAAGAGCCGGCTCCTTATAGTAAGAAGAGCCAAAAGAGCCGGCTCCCGAAAAAGAGCCGAAATTCCCATCACTAGAAACCGGTAAAAGGAGCGTCCTGCACGCTGTCCCTGTCTGTTGTGGCAGCCCACAGCACAACAAGCAAACACCATGGTTATTTATAGAGTGCTTACTGACAAATTAATCTATTCTAGGTGTCTGTAACACGTTTTTTTTTTTTTCAAGCTGGTTCTCCCTCTCTGTCTGCAGCATTAGTATGTAGCTTGACATTCAAAATGGCGGACACCGGGGCGTCACGTGACCCTGTGACGTCAGGTGAAATACCTCAATTTTAAAATATACTCCAGGTCGTCCCCCTTTCCTCGCCTTCTTCAGCCAGTGGTCCCATGTGTGATGTAGATGTGACGCACTTCTGAGTTGTTACGGGAAGTTGTCGAAAAGAGTATTGAGACCACTGAGCTCTAGCGCCAGGCCATTTCCGGGAAATAAGAGTTTGGGTCATGGTGACAGCGTGTGTATGTCAGCCTTGGTTCGGAGGTTTCAGTTTCAAAAACTATAAGAGGTAAGAGGAGAATAATATAAAGTACAAACACTTGGGGCGGCACAGTGGTGTAGTGGTTAGCCCTGTCACCTCACAGCAAGAAGGTCCTGGGTTCGAGCCCCGGGGCCGGCGAGGGCCTTTCTGTGCGGAGTTTGCATGTTCTCCCCGTGTCCGCATGGGTTTCCTCCGGGTGCTCCGGTTTCCCCCACAGTCCAAAGACATGCAGGTTAGGTTAACTGGTGGCTCTAAATTGACCGTAGGTGTGAATGGTTGTCTATGTGTCAGCCCTGTGATGACCTGGCGACTTGTCCAGAGTGTACCCTGCCTTTCGCCCATAGTCAGTTGGGATAGGCTCCAGCTTGCCTGCGACCCTGTAGAAGGATAAAGCGGCTAGAGATAATGAGATGAGATGACAAACACTTGGTATATTTTACTTCTGTGATTTTTGTCATGCTCCGCTCCGGACATTCACTCCAAAGATTACGAATCTCTCACGCCAGCGCCGATCCGAATCCGGAACGGGAATTCCTTCATGTCTGCATTCATGTCCTGGTTTTCTCTGTTATAAAAACACTGTTCTCAAACAGGAACTTCTAGCTGTTTCTGTGCCTCTGTTATGTTTCATGGTTGTTTGCTCAAGCTTGTTTTTCTAGTTCATGGTTTTTGCACTCAGGGTTTATTCTAGTTCATGGTTTTTGCACTTAGGGTTTATTTCTAGTTCATGGTTTTTTGCACTAGAGTTTTTTTCTTGTTTTTGGTTTCTTGTCCTAGCATTTTTTGTCCTTTCCTGTTTCGTGTTTTTGTCTAGTTTTCTGTCTCTTGTTATCTGGATTATTTTTGCCATTTGTTTTTGTCCCGTTTGTTTACCCTTGTGCCACGCCCTTTTCCCTGGATTAAAACTCTCTATTTATTTGATTACTGTTTGTGTTCTGCTCTTGGATCCTACTCACCACATCTCATCTCCCATAACAATTTTTAAATTGTTCATTTTTGTGGCTACTGCCTCATAGAGTAAATATATATGCTATATTGACTGTATGGACATGGTATCAGAAAACTATTTTATTTATAAGCAGTAGCCACATGTACCCATAGGGTACCTATTTTTTAGTGACAGTTAACCAGAAAAATATTTAAATAAAAATGTACTTGTTTCCAGATTTGATATTTGAAAATACAATGTTTTTATGTTTGATTGTGTATTCAGTTCTTATCAGTATAAATGTTTTAGTCACTAAGAACTTTGGCAGCCATTTTAAAGCTTATGACTTGATTTACATAGATCTGCAAACTTTTTTTTCCACAGCCCAGTCATTGCTTCAGCAGATCTGCTCACTACGAATGGAAGAAGACAGAGAGGAGTCCAGTATTCAGCTGAGTCTGGGTCAGGAGGATAAAGACAAGGCCAGGCCAGGTCTTATTGAGGTGATCTCCAGCACGGAGTTTGTTCAGCCTCAGCAGCCGAAACATCAGATGACGGTGTGTTCACTGAGCAGTGACTCAGACAGGAGAATAAAGCTGTGTGTAGAACTGCCTGGAATAAACTCTGTCTCCCAGTGCCAGCTCAGCATCAGCCAGGTTAGATGCACTACATTTACATTTACTCTGCATTTGGTGGATGCTTTAATCTAAAGCAACTTTATTATTATTATTACTACTACAACTTCAAATCAGAAAAGGTTGGGACAATATGTTTAAATTGAAATTAAAACTGAAAATGATTTGTAAATAATCTTTGACCTGTATTGCACTCAAGACAATACAATAGCACAGTATTTGATGTTTTACCTCATGAATTTTATTGTTTTTCAAAATAAACACATTTCAATTTTGATTCTTTTTTGAAAAAAATTTTTTTTCCGTTTCCAGTTGAGAGTACGTCGTGCGCATTCTGGCTGCCGCTTCTCACCAGAGCTTTTTTTTTCTTTTCTTTTCTTTCTTTTTCTATTTTCTTTTCATTTATTTATTAATTTTTTTTTCTGTTTGTGTAGCTTGATGTTTGAGTGTTTTGTCCACCGGTTGTGGTGTAGCTCCAGACCTAATTTGGGCGTCGGTTCCCTCCAGGCCTTGGTTCGCCGTGGGCGATGCCTGCGCTCCCAGCTATGGACTGCAGTGAGCTCGTTGCTCGTTTTACATTGTGGTTGTCCAGCGCTCTGCGCTTTAACGCTTGGCGTGATGTTCCGAGCGATGTTGCTCAGTGGTGTCGTGGCAGCTGTGCAGGCGGTTTGGACATACCAGCGCTTTGCGTGGCGGAGCTTCTCTGCTCGCTTTGTGGATCCATGGCGTGGTGTTTGAGCGATATTGCTGACGGCGTCACGGTGGCAGTGCTGGAGATGTGGGACTCGTTTTCGTGCGCCTTTTGGTGGGACTGTGGCTGCTACACCACGGGAATTACATCCTGACCTCTACTTGGTGGACTTTTTACTTTTTTTTATTTATTTATTTTTTATTATTATTTTTTATTTTTTTATTTATTTCCTTATCTATAATTGTAAAGCGTCCTTGGGTTTCTTGAAAGGCGCTATATAAATTTAACTTATTATTATTATTATTATTATTGGAATACATTTTTTTTTAAAAAGTTGGGACGGTAAAGCATTTACTACTTTATAATGTTGTCATGCCTTGTCGCAGCACTTAAAAGATGTTTAGGGACTGAAGACATGAAGTGATGAAGCGTTTGTTTGCCCCATCCCAAAATTTTTGGTATGTGTTGCAGGAAACTGAAGTGAAATGCAGGAATTGATGTATAATCAGAAATGAAATTATGTTGACCAGACAAAACATGAAATGTCTTGGGTTTGTTTTGTCTGCAATGAAATGCAAGTCAGAGTAAATTTAGAAATCTCTGCTTGTTTTTTTTTTTTTTTTTAATTTGCATTTTCCATACTGTCCCACCATTTTC
Organism: Neoarius graeffei; assembly: GCF_027579695.1. Classification (NCBI taxonomy): domain Eukaryota; kingdom Metazoa; phylum Chordata; class Actinopteri; order Siluriformes; family Ariidae; genus Neoarius; species Neoarius graeffei. The sequence goes on from NC_083585.1 coordinate 19,511,110, forward strand.
TGATTGGGGTTGTATTCTTCTTCTTGTTTTTCTTCTTTACTGGGTTATTCTTGAATTTTCTTACAACACTGATATTTATATATTTAGGATGACATAGTGCTGGAAGTGGAGAAGATGTATTTTCTTCATCTTCGGTTCCCAGAGCAAGTGAATGAGGAAACATGCCTTGCAAAATTCAACAAGAAGAAACACATACTGACTTTTTCAGCATCTGTACTGTAAATTCAGTAACTTAAGCTACAGCCACACGACAACTTGCAATGCTTAGCGATGGGTTAATCGCAATGAGGCATTTTGGTGATGATGCATGGCGATGTACAGGCGAGCTAAAAGCTCTGGTCATAGAGCAGGCGAACACTTGACAGTCACAAGCCTGGTGCAACTCAAGCAGCCACACTCGCTCACGGAGTACATTGTGCGTGCTCTTGGGACCCAGTTGTTATGGGAAACACCTGATGCTGATTTTAGCACAATCAGCCCATGCATATAAGGACGTTGTTTTCACAGAGACTTTGCGAAGTATTCTGTCAGCTATGCGGCGGTAGATGGATGAAAGTGCAGGAAGTGTGTTTATTAGCAGGTGTGATATTTACAAAATCAAAATGTGAGGAAAAGTCAGAGTAACAAAACACAAACGAAGCCAAAAGTAAAACAGAAATCAGTGTCATAAAGCAGAGTCATAAACATGGCTAGAAACAAACGTGACAGTGATGATAATACTTCAAAAAGTCTCTGTGAAAAGTGTCCTTATATGTGCATGCTGATTGCGCTCAAATCAGCATCAGGTGTTTCCTGTAATGTTTAGGTCCCAAGAGCACGCACAACGCGCTCCAAAGGATCCCCAAGTGTAAATGCATTTTAAGTCTTGGCGAAGTTTTGGCTATGCCTTGCTGCTGTGTTGACGAAGCTCCCGCAAGCATTAGGGACATGGATTCAAGACAAATACATCTCAAGAGGCTTGGCGAAATTTCCCCAAGCTTCAGGAAGTATTCCCAAACTCATCTGAGACCATTCGCTGCTTAGTTTGCTGACGAAAACATCACCAAATTTCAATGCATGTATGGAAAATTTTCATGACATTTTTAGCCACTCATGAGGTGTAGACACCAAAAAACAACTCTCGAAGCTTGGAGAACATTTGCCGTGTATTGCACAATTGGTGGCAATGCTACCAATTTTTCATCGCCAAGTATTTACAAAGGCGGCACGGTGGTGTAGTGGTTAGCGCTGTCGCCTCACAGCAAGAAGGTCCTGGGTTCGAGCCCCGGGGCCGGCGAGGGCCTTTCTGTGCGGAGTTTGCATGTTCTCCCCGTGTCCGCGTGGGTTTCCTCCGGGTGCTCCGGTTTCCCCTACAGTCCAAAGACATGCAGGTTAGGTTAACTGGCGACTCTAAATTGACCGTAGGTGTGAATGTGAGTGTGAATGGTTGTCTGTGTCTATGTGTCAGCCCTGTGATGACCTGGCGACTTGTCCAGGGTGTACCCCGCCTTTTGCCTATAGTCAGCTGGGATAGGCTCCAGCTTGCCTGCGACCCTGTAGAAGGATAAAGCGGCTAGAGATAATGAATGAATGAATGAAGTATTTACAAACTCATTGCAAGCTGTAGTGTGACCAGGGCCTTAGCTTTCTAACAAATCTTCATCAATTACACACACTCCTTTTTGCTCCATGATGTTGGTCATCTATGTATTTACTGTATCAGTGTACTTATCTCAGTGATATTTATGGCCTTCTATGAGCTGAACATTACATTTTGCAAGGTGGCACACATTTGCAGAACCTAAAATGTAAAGGAGTTGGTGAACTCAAGGTGTACAGGAAATGCTTCTTTATTAACATGGTGGACAAATATTGGGTATTTGATTTAACGTGGATAAAAACCCTGGACAAACATGCACAATATACAGAAAATGATTTTCCAAAACACATTTTGTATTAAAATTATAAAACTTTTTACAAATGAAGTGGTCCTGTCTTTTCTACTTTTAGGTTCGTATTTTAGAATCACCAAATAACAACAATAATATGAAATCTCAAAAGACTTTAGAAAAAAAAACAGAATTGTACGCATAATGGCTTCAGCAAGGTATTCCATCATGATATTGGAAGCTGTGACTTGAAACACTTATGATAATACAGTGGCTTGATAAAGTATTCACCCCCCTTGACCTTTTCTACATTTTGTAGTGTTACAACCAGGAACTAAAATGGATTTGACTGAGATTATATGTGAATATGACCACGAGTTGGCCTAGTGGTTAGTATGTCCACCTCTCGGCCAGGAGATCACAAGTTCTACTCGTGGTCGTGTCACACCAAAGACCATCATAAAAATGGTACCTACTACCATCTGGCAAGGCATGCTGCAATACAGATGCAAGTGGGGAAGTCAAACTCTCACGGTTACCAGAGGAATGCCCCCCCCCACTGTAACCCTAGCTGTATAGGCAAGAGGCCAAGGGCTATAGAAATGGAGATCGGCACCACACCCATACACCTTTGTCAGAATGCAGGCACTCACAGATGTAAGTGCAGGGGAGAGCAGCGATGCAAACAGGAAGCGTAGTCAAATCAGGAAGCAAACTCTTAGTAAGCATGCAGGGGTTGGTTGATCGGCAAACAGAATAGTAGAGAGCAGACTAAAGAGTTAAACAGGTAAATGTAGCAAAGGTTCAGGAAACTAGAGGCAGGCAGACAAGAAAGGCTTGGTATGACTGGGTAAACACAGAATGATACTTCACACTGAAGGTGTGCAAGGTAGAGGCTTAAGTAGATCTGCTGATTAACAGTTAATGACAGTCAGCTGAACTCAGTAAGAGGGAGACAGGAGTTTCGACTCAACACCATTACTGACAGATATATCCCCCCCGAGGAGCTCCCTCTACTCTTCTTGGGATGTCCTCTCCCCCTTGGTGCAGGTTTGTCAGGGTGCTGGGTGTGGAATGTCCTTAGCTTCTACCCAGCTATATTCCTCTGGTCTATAGCCTTCCCACTCTACCAGGTATTCCAGCTGTCCTCTTCTCCTTCTGGAATCAAGGATTCTGTTTACCTGGTAGATGGGTTCTCCCTCAAGACTCAGAGGCTGGTGTTCCTGGACGAGAGCATTTTCAGCAAGTGGACCTTGAATAGAGGGTTTCAGACATGACGCATGGAATGTAGGAGCAATGCAACTGTGCGGTGGGAGCTCTAGTCTGTAGGAGACGTTGTTGATGTGACGTAGCACTCTTTATGGGCTGATGTAGCATGCCTGAAGTTTCTTGCATGAATTGGGTTCCCTTAGGTCAGGTGTGGCCACCCATACTCTGGCACCTGGTGAAAATTCCGGATTGTTACCTTGGCGTTTGTCGGCATACTCCTTGTACTTGGCATTCACCGCCTCAATCTACTGGTGAACCTCCTCCCATATTGCTTGGCTTCTGGAGAACTAGTTCTTCACCACCTGTACCTGTACTGGTGAGTCATCCCATGGGAACAAGGGTGGTTGGTAGCCAAGTATGCACTGGAAAGGTGTTAACTGTGTAGCCGAGTGCTTGAGTGTATTTTGTGCATACTTGGCCCACAGGATGAAATGAGACCAGTCCCCCTGATTCATCATGCAGAAGATTCTCAAAAAACAGCCAATCTCCTGGTTGGCCCATTCCACCTGGCCATTGGACTGTGGATGATATCCAGACGTGAGGCTTACTAAGACTCCAAGACATTCCATTAAACAAGTCCATAGCTGTGATATGAACTGGGGACCACAGTGGCTGACAATATCCTCAGGGATACCGAAATACTTGAATACCTTTTGAAATAGCAGTTCTGCTGTCTGAAACGCAGTAGGAATGCCTGGTAAGTCTCAGAGCCTTTGAAAATCAGTCTACAGTAACCATGATGGCCGTGTTACCCTGAGATGGTGGTAGGTCTGTGATGAAATCAATGGCCAGGTGGGACCATGGTCTCTGAGGTACAGGGAGGGGACACAGCTTACCAGAGGGAGGGGTTCGTGGAACCTTTGCTTGGGCACATTCAGAGCAGGAACCGATGAAGTGGTTAATTTCGGTCTGCATCTTCTCCCACCAGTACTTACTCCTTAGCATTTGGTAAGTTCTTTGACTACTAGGGTGACCTGTGGCAGGAGATGCATGTGCCCATGTGATGAGTTTACTTCGAAGTGGCTTGGGGACGTATAGCAAGTTAGGTAGGCACTTCTCCGGATGCCTTCGGGGTTGGGAGGCTCTTATCTCCTTACCCAATTCCCAAGTGATTGACTGAACAAAGCATTCTGGTGCAAGAATGGGATGAGGTTCAGGGTTACGAGGTGCTGGACTGAAGATTCAGGACAGAGCATCAGTCTTAGTGTTCTTATGCCCAGGATGGAAGATCATGAAATCGAACCCCATGAAGGAGAGCCCATTGGGCCTGACGTGGGTTCAATCTCTTTGTTTTCTTGAGATATAAGTTTTTGTGGTTGGTTAGTATCACGAAGGCGTGTGTAGCTCCCTCTAACCAGTGCCTCCATTCCTCGAGGGTGAGCTTAATGGCTAGTAGTTCACGATTCCCGATGTCATAGTTCCTCTCAGTTGACGAGAGCTTCTTAGAAAAGAAAGCCACAGGGTGAAGTTTTGGTTTCTCGCCAAAGCGCTGGAATAGCACTCCTCCCACTCCAGTCTCTGACACATCCACCTCGACTGTGAAAGGCTTGGTTGGGTCAGGATGCTGCAGGATGGGGGCTGAGGTGAACGCAATCTTGAGTCAGCCGAAGGCTTCCTCAGCTGCAGGGTTCCAGAGAAGATGTTTGGGACCTTTCTTTAGCAGGACAGTTAAGGGAGCCGCGATGGTGCTGGAAGAGTTGGTTAGTACTGGGACAGGAGACTGCCTGGGAAGACCAGATTCTGGCATGAGAGGGACTTTGACATGTGAATATTCTACATAAAATAACCCATATTATATTTTTCGTGGTCCGGTTACCATCAAATCCTGCGCTCTGATTGGCTGGCGAGCAGGTCCGTATCCTATGGTATGGACCCCGGTTACGGACCCCGGTTACGGACCTCTGGCGACTCGCTCGTTTACAGCAACAAACATAGTAGCAATTTTTGTCAACATTTATCTAAGATTTATTTATAAGATTATCAAAAATCTTATAAATTTTTGCCAGCATTTCTCAGCATAATAGCATTAATTTTACATCATGGATAGTGATAACGACAGTCTTCACAGCGAAAGCGAGTTTTACTACCCTGAGGAAGAAGAAATAAAACATTTCAGGAGAAAGCTAAAAACCTGTAACTGTTGCTAACACCAAGCAAAAACATGGCTGAATCCTGAATGACTCAATTTTGTATAAATAGGGGACTACATAGGCAGCAAAATGTAGTTTTTTTTCCTGCCATGGAAGTGCACTTGTATACCAAGGAGGAAGCAATCTGCATTACAGCCATGAATGAGGATTCAAAATAGCATTAATTTTGCAGCATGGATAGCGATAACGACAGTGTTCACAGCGAAAGTGAGTTTTACTACCCTGAGGAAGAAGAAATAAAAGAAAACATTTCAGGAGAAAGCTAAAAACCTGTAACTGTTGCTAACACCAAGCAAAAACATGGCTGAATCCTGAATGACTCAATTTTGTATAAATAGGGGACTACATAGGTGGCAAAATGTAGTTTTTTTTTTTCCTGCCATGGAAGTGCACTTGTATACCAAGGAGGAAGCAATTTGCATTACAGCCATGAATGAGGATTCAAAATGGCGGCTTGCCTCGGCTCGATTTTCCCTTTCGGGCGCTCTCATTTTCTGTTAGAATTTGGTAAAGAAAAAAATAAATATAATTATTTACCAGCTTAGGGTCGGTCCATATGGTGAAATACCGTGACCTTAGCCTTGAATACTGACCTCGGCCCAGAGGGCCTCGATCAGTACTTTCAAGCCCTCGGTCACGGTATTTCACGATACGGACCTCCCAGCTGTTTTATATATCACACACACACACACACACACACACTGAAGTGACTGGGAAAATATGGATGCCATTAAAACTAATTTTGTGACTTCTAATGGCAACCGGTTGTATTATAACTAGTTTCACACCAGTGGGGGAATACTTATGCAATCACAGCTTTTACATTTTAATGATGGATAAGTGCTTTCAGTTCCGGGTTGTAAATGCGGGGCCCAACGGGGTGAATACTTAGGCTTAACACTTAGTATGTTCATTTGGCAAGTAGATTGGCAGCTAATATACAGTCATTTCTACATACTGTATCTAGTGTCTTAAAATAGTGTCTTTTCTAAACACTATATAAAGCTGTCTTCCAAAAAAAAAATCATAGTATTAATATTCTCAAAGCAAGGTCAAGAATGATTTTGTAAACAGTTTTTACAATCAGTTGTCACACAAAAATGGACCATTGCATTATGTGGGATGACATAGTTCAGATTTGTGTAGAGCTGAGGTATACACATGTATAAAATGAACACATTGGGCAGATTATAGTTCCCAGGTCACAAATCAGCTGTTCTTTTGTCTTCAGTTACCTGCCTTCACTATGGTCTTCTTCCACCCAGGCAACAATCTTTCCTTCCCATCCAGGTATTATAGCATCATCCTGGAACACCTGATTAACACAACGTAAACAGGGTTTCATTACACTGGACATTAATGTACTGACATTTTTAAAAACACTGACTCATAATCCATCATATGCTGAACTATATACTTGCCTCCTCTTTTACTGTTCCAAATTCAGGGTCCAGAGACTTGAAGTGATATCTAAAATTACTGTGTCTTCCAACAGCAGCCTTGAAATCCTGAAGTGTGACCTCCCCTAGCCTGAAAATAATCAATTTATTCAGAATATTGCACAGAATCTGAGAAGTGAAGAAGCTGAATATGTCTTCAATACCTTTTAGGGATGTTTACTAGAAAGGGTGTAAGAGAGCGGTCTGTGAAATAGAGTACTTTGGTTGAGGTTGAGGCACTGAGCACAGGACTACTGTGAGAGTGGGGGATTTCTGGAAAAAAAAAAAAGACGACCATCCATTCATCCGTTCATGATCAAATTTTAATTTGATTTTAGTTAATATGAGTATTCTTATTTATTTATTTATTTTTTACAGCAGCAGCTTTTCCAGGTGCAGGGTTTATACAAATGTGCAGGGTTATATTAATATGTGCTCATTCTAATACATTATCGTTTCTATAGCAACAACGTACACACTCCACATAAACACACAAAAACTTCTAATTGTTTCTATGGTGAAGTTTTCTGTGAGGAGACATTTATTTGGCACTTTTGGAAGAGTCTCCAGCATCAGTGCTTTGTAACAGCAAGACGTAAAGCTGTTCCTCAAGGTTTAAGCTTCCTTTAAGTCTCTTAAACATGACATGCTGCATCTTTTCATCTTATTAACTAATCTAGGAACTAGAAGGGCATATCTCCGCCAAGCCATGTATTAGAATATCCAGATGTTTACATGCATACCTGGATTTGTCTCATCTCATCTCATTATCTCTATCCGCTTTATCCTGTTCTACAGGGTCGCAGGCAAGCTGGAGCCTATCCCAGCTGACTACGGGCGAAAGGCGGGGTACACTCTGGACAAGTCGCCAGGTCATCACAGGGCTGACATAAAGACACAGACAACCATTCACATTCACACCTACGGTCAATTTAGAGTCACCAGTTAACCTAACCTGCATGTCTTTGGACTGTGGGGGAAACCGGAGCACCCGGAGGAAACCCACGCGGACACGGGGAGAACATGCAAACTCCACACAGAAAGGCCCTCGCCGGCCACGGGGCTCGAACCCGGACCTTCTTGCTGTGAGGCGACAGCGCTAACCACTACACCACCGTGCCGCCTACCTGGATTTGTATTAAATTAAAATCTAATCAGTTGTTCCTTTGCCCGTGGCCCACCTTTCATCAAAATTTCATCAAAATCTGTTCACTACTTTTTGAGTTACGTTGGGAACAGACAAACAAATAAACAAACAGAGGCGAAAACATAACCTGCTCCAACAAAGTTGACAGAGATTAAAAAAAGAGGCTGGTTGGATAATGACTGTTTACAACTACGACATCCGCTGTAAGAGATAAAAGGAGCTAATTTGTTTCATGGACAGTTCACAAAATATATCTAGAAATAAATACTATGATGTTTTATTCTTCAATAAATAAGATATTAGTGTTGGCAAGTTGCTGCAGTACAAGATGAATAAAATTATTGACTTTGCATCGGGTTGCATTACACTACCCCGATCATTGATTATTTTCCTAGAATGGTACCCTCATTGTAGTTTATTGATTAATTAAACTGTAATTTAGTGAGTTAAAAGTCCCTCACTTGAACTCGGTGGCCATGACTCTCGATCAGTGTGATTGGCTCTTCTCCCTGGTGATTTGTTCGAACCCTGCATTCATATAATGAGATTTTAATATATACACAAGTAATAAATGCTTTGGAATCAATGCAGTTTTTAGGTCGAGAACTACATGCTTGCCTTTCTGTCCTGCCTCTTCTTAGGGTCAGTGGAATGGAGACGGTCTATCAGGCTGGACACTCCTTGCTCCAGAGTGTCCAGTGTGTGGTGCTGAAGGTCATGACCACTGAAACTGTTCCTCAGACTGCGCAGAGCATCCCGCACCAGCTGCAGCTCATCACCCTGACATATATTCATGCAAATACCATGGGCAAATATTTGACCATGGGCAAAAAAAAATCCCAAGCACTCACTTACAGTTATGGTTAAAAACACTTCATGTTCTGACTTACCACTCCATGTGGAAATGGTGAAGACAACGTATCAATCGTATGGCTGTAGCCGTTGTTCTCACAACTAGACATCTAATCAACAAAACACTGAATTAGACACTGAGGGGAAAAGACTTGTGTTGAACCAGAACTACATTCTACTGTATGCCAAGAGACTTCAGTCAAGTCCAGTTGCAGAATAATGCAATAAAATTATGAGCATTGTATTTTATATTAGCTCTATACTTTACCCTGTGATGATTACTCTCATTGAGTTTGCACACTGACTCCTCCAGTTTAGACTGATGCTGCTGAAGTTGTCTATCTTTCTGTGCAATTTCTTTCTACAAGAGAAAGAAACATTTTATTTTTATTTCAATCAACCTACAAGAGACTTCGATTTAATTAAATCACGACTGTAGCTATAAAATTGTTTCGGTAACAAGGGACATCACCTACTTTGTATTCACTCAGCAATCTGTCTCTATCACTCAACTTCTTTTGTAGTTCCATCTGGAAGCACAAGCTGTTTATGTAAATAGTTCATCATACTGCATAAATACATCCATGTCCCCATATTTGTATGACACTATACTGAGCTTAAAGCATTTTACTACAGTAAACGTACTTTAATTTTTAGATTTCATACTCACATTCTGCCCTGCAAGCTCGTCCTTGTCCATGCTGGATCGGAGTAATTCCTGTTTAAGCTGTAGTACTGAGTCTTCCTGTACTGACATGCGGTACTGCAAGGTATCCTGGAGTGACAGGGGAAGAACATAGGCATAGCCTGAAGGCCTGACTCCATTTGATTCAGCCAAACTTTCTGAAGTTCAAAATTGCTGAAGAACATTTGAACCAACTAGTCCATAAACTGTTTGCGTATTTGTTACTACCTCAATAAAGCAACATTGACATTGAAATCAATGTGTCAGCATGTTTATCAATCTTATCTCCAACTGCTACATGTTTAGCATACTGTATGGGTGATTACCACAGAAAAAATTCCTAGGAAATGTAAAAAAAAAAAAAACCTGGAGGGGTCAATTATTGGCACAGAGAGTAAATGTTTTCAAGATTCAAGAAAGCTTTATTGTCAGTACATCCACATACAAGTATACAGTGCATTGAAATACCATTTCCCATGGTGCATTTATAAAGAAATAAAAGGAAAAAAAAGATTACAAAACAAGGTATAGAAATTTATATATATATATATATATATATATATATATATATATATATATATATATATATACTCAACAAAAATAAAAACTTTACACTCGTTTCAAAGTCAATAATTTGAACATTTTGGAAAATAGGTTTGAAATAACGATTGTATTCAATTATCTTGTCATTAAAGATGCTATAGCATACAGATCATGTTTGTCATGGAATCGGTTCCACCGGAAATGCGACAACAATGTCCATGATCAAAAACTGTGAGTCACAACTTAATGAAATCATGTCAATATCGGGTGTGTCCTCCATGGGCGTTCACAACTGCGATACAACGTCTCCTCATGGATTGGATGATGCGTCTGAACACAGCTTGGGGAATGCGCCGCCATATTTGTACCAACATGGCACCAAGCTCCTGCAAGTTCTGTGGAGGGTTCCTTACGGTCGGCTGTGGTGCCAGTTTGATGGAGACGTGTCTGGAGATTATGGATGGTCTGTCGACTGCATCCCATAACCCTCGCAACGTCAGTGACGGATGTTCCCGTATTCAGCATGCCAATGGCACGTTCACGCTGAATGTTTGACAGTCGTGGCATTGCAAATTAACGAATAATTAACCATAAAACCTTGTTTTTCTGAGATGACACTCTACTCTGCTACCGTGAGATCAATTGCACGTGTATCAATAGGTCACGTCACTTGTGTCACGTGGAAACGTGATTTTAGCGTGCAGTGCTCTTGCACGTGCTACGTAGGCCCAACCAGTAGAATGAATGTGTGATGTAATGCCCTTGACAATGCATTTAACCATAATCACAACAAGAACTCTTTCAAGAAAAGTTTCTAAACACTATTTGAAAAATAATGAGTGTCAAGTTTTTATTTTTGCTGAGTATATATATATATATATATATATATATATATATATATATATATAGTGCTCAACGTAGATGAGTACACCCCCTTTGAAAAGAAACATTTTAAACAATATCTCAGTGAACACAAACAATTTCCAAAAATTGTTGACAAGACAAAGTTTAATATAACATTTGTTTAACTTATAACGTGAAAGTAAGGTTAATAATATAACTTAGATTGCACATTTTTCAGTTTTACTCAAATTAGGGTGGTGCAAAAATGAGTACACCCCACAACAAAAACTACTACATCTAGTACTTTGTATAGCCTCCATGACTTTTAATGACAGCACCAAGTCTTCTAGGCATGGAATGAACAAGTTGGTGACATTTTGCAACATCAATCTTTTTCCATTCTTCAACAATGACCTCTTTTAGTGACTGGATGCTGGATGGAGAGTGATGCTCAACTTGTCTCTTCAGAATTCCCCATAGGTGTTTGATTGGGTTCAGATCAGGAGACATACTTGGCCACTGAATCACTTTCACCCTGTTCTTCAGAAATCCAACAGTGGCCTTAGATGTGTGTTTAGTCATGTTGGAAAAGTGCACGACGACCAAGGGCATGGAGTGATGGTAGCATCTTCTCTTTCAGTATAGAACAATACATCTGTGAATTCATGATGCCATCAATGAAATGCAGCTCCCCGACACCAGCAGCACTCATGCAGCCCCACATAAGGACACTGCCACCACCATGTTTCACTGTAGGCACCATGCATTTTTCTTTGTATTCCTCACCTTTGCGATGCCATACAGTTTTGAAGCCACCAGTTCCAAAAACATTTATCTTGGTCTCATCACTCCAGAGTATAGAGTCCCAGTAGTCTTCATCTTTGTCAGCATGGGCCCTGGCAAACTCTAGGTGAGCTTTTTTGTGCCTGGGCTTTAGGAGAGGCTTCTTTCGTGGACAGCATCCATGCATGCCATTCCTCTGCAGAGTACGCTGTATTGTGTCACGGGAAATAGTCACCCCAGTTTGGCTTTCTACTTCTTTAGATAACTGCAGTGAACTTGCATGCCGATTTTCTTCAACCCTTCTCATCAGAAAACACTCCTGTCGAGGTGTAAACTTCCGTGGACGACCTGGACGTCTCTGTGAGATGGTTGCAGTTCCATCTTTCTTAAATTTTTGTACCACTTTTGCTACAGTATTCTGACTGATAAGTAAACCTTTGCTGATCTTCTTGTAGCCTTCACCTTTGTGGTGTAAAGAAATTATTTTCTTTGGGGAATTCTGAAGAGACAAGTTGAGCATCACTCTCCATCCAGCATCCAGTCACTAAAAGAGGTCATTGTTGAAGAATGGAAAAAGATTGATGTTGCAAAATGTCGCCAACTTGTTCATTCCATGCCTAGAAGACTTGGTGCTGTCATTAAAAATCATGGAGGCCATACAAAGTACTAGATGTAGTAGTTTTTGTTGTGGGGTGTACTCATTTTTGCACCACCCTAATTTGAGTAAAACTGAAAAATGTGTAATCTAAGTTATATTATTAACCTTACTTTCATGTTATAAGTTAAACAGATGTTATATTAAACTTTGTCTTGTCAACAATTTTTGGAAATTGTTTGTGTTCATTGAGATATTGTTTAAAATGTTACTTTTCAAAGGGGGTGTACTCATTTATGCTGAGCACTGTATATATATTATTTTTTAATTTTATATATATATATATATATATATATATATATATATATATATATACATACATAGTGAGAGTAAAAAGTATTTGATCCCTTGCTGATTTTGTTGGTTTGCCCACTAATAAAGACATGATCATTCTATACTTTTAATGGTAGATGTATTCTAACATGGAGAGACAGAATATCAAAATGAAAATCCAGAAAATAACTTTAAAGAATATATTTTAATTGATTTGTATTTCATTGAGGGAAATAAGTATTTGATCCCCCTAGCCAAAAGCACTTAATACTTGGTGGCAAAGCCTTTGTTTGCAAGCACAGTGGACAGACGTTTGTTGTAGTTAACCACAAGGTTAGCACACATATCAGGGGGAATTTTGGCCCACTCTTCTTTGCAGATCCTCTCTAAATCATTAAGGTTGGTGGACTGTCGCTTGGCAACTCGGACCTTCAGCTCCCTCCATAGATTTTCAATTGGATTGAGGTCCGGAGACTGGCTGGGCCACTCCATGACCTTAATGTGGTTCTTCTTGAGCCACTCCTTTGTTGCCTTTGCTGTATGCTTCGGGTCGTTGTCATGTTGGAAGACCCAACCACGGCCCATTTTCAACTTCCTGGCAGAGGGGAGGAGGTTGTCCCTCAGGACTGCACAGTACATGGCTCCATCCATCTTCCCACTGATGCGGTGAAGTAGCCCTGTGCCCTTGGCAGAGAAACACCCCCAAAACATAATGCTTCCACCTCCATGCTTGACGGTGGGCACAGTGTTCCTGGGGTCATAGGCAACATTTTTCTTCCTCCACACATGACGAGTAGAGTTTAGGCCAAATAGTTCAATTTTGGTCTCGTCTGACCACAGAACCTTCTCCCAATCACTTTGTACATCTTTGAGGTGATCATTGGCATACTTTAGGCAGGCCTCCACATGTGCCTTCTTAAGCAGGGGTACCTTTCGGGCACTGCAGGATTTTAATCCATTGCGGCGCAAAGTGTTGCCAATTGTTTTCCTGGTGACTGTGGTCCCAGCTGCCTTGAGGTCATTCACTAACTCCCGCTGTGTGGTTGCAGGCCGATTTCTCACAGTTCTCATGATCATTGCCACCCCACGAGGTGAAATCTTCTGTGGAGCACCAGACCGAGGTCTATTGATGGTTATGTTATACTTCTTAAATTTTCTCACAATTGCACCAATGGTTGTTACTTTAATACCCAGCATCTTGCTAATGTTTTTATAGCCCATTCCAGATTTGTGCAGGTCAACAATCCTGTCTCTGAGGTCCTGAGAGAGTTCTTTGGTCTTACCCATGTTGGAGAGTTTGGAATCTGTCTGATTCTGTGAACAGGTGTCTTTCATACAGGTGATTAGTTAGAAAAGGTGTCTTCAATTCAGGTAAAAAGTTGATTGGGAGTGTCTAACTGGTCTGTGAAAGCCAGAACTCCTAATGCATACTAGGGGATCAAATACTTATTTCCCTCAATGAAATACAAATCAATTAATATATATATTCTCTAAAGTTATTTTCTGGATTTTCTTTTTGATATTCTGTCACTCCATGTTAGAATACATCTACCATTAAAAGTATAGAATGATCATGTCTTTATTAGTGGGCAAACCAACAAAATCAGCAAGGGATCAAATACTTTTTACTCTCACTGTATATATATATATATATATATATATATATATATATATATCTCAGCACGGTCGTTGAGTGGTTAGCACTGTCACCTCACAGTAAGAAGGTTCTGGGTTCAAGCCCAGTAGCCAACGGAGGCCTTTCTATGTGGTTTGCAAGTTCTCCACATGGTCTGTGTGGGTTTCCTCCAGGTGCTCCGGTTTCTCCCACAGTTCAAAGACAGGTTCAGGTCACGTTAACATGGGGCAGCCTTGGGCTGAAGTGCCCTTGAGCAAGGCACATAACTCCCAACTGCTCCCCGGGCTACCCTACTGCTCTGGGTATGTGTGCGTGCTCATTGCTCACATGTGTGTGCATGTGCATGTGTGTTTTCACTGCTTCAGATGGATTAAATGCAGAGCTTAAGTCTGCGTGTGATAAATAAAGTTGTTGTTGTTCTTCTTCTTCTATCTAAACATATAGATAAGTACAATAAACATAAATAAGACAAAGACAGGTACAAAATGACATTGTACATTTGTGTGCAAATGGTCATTTTAGTGCAAAAATACAAGAGACTGCAGTTCAGTATGAAGAGTTCAAGTTTTACCAGAGGCGGCACAGTAGTGTAGTGGTTAGCACGGTCACCTCACAGCAAGAAGGTTCTGGGTTCGAGCCCAGCGGCCGACGGGGGCCTTTCTGTGTGGAGTTTGCATGTTCTCCCCATGTCTGCGTGGGTTTCCTCCGGGTGCTCCAGTTTCCCCCACAGATCAAAGACATGCAAGTTAGGTTAACTGGTGGCTCTAAATTGACCGCAGGTGTGAATGGTTGTTTGTCTCTATGTGTCAACCCTGTGATGACTTGGCGACTTGTCTAGGGTGTACCCCGCCTCTCGCCCATAGTCAGCTGGGATAGGCTCCAGCTTGCCCGTGACCCTGCATTGGGTAAGCAGTTACAGATAATGGATGGATGGAAGTTTTAACAGGATATCAACAACAAGACAAAGGCAGGTGCATTGTGCATG
The DNA here is from genome assembly GCF_027579695.1 of Neoarius graeffei. NCBI lineage: Eukaryota > Metazoa > Chordata > Actinopteri > Siluriformes > Ariidae > Neoarius > Neoarius graeffei. Next base: position 19,526,238 of record NC_083585.1, read on the forward strand.
TGTGTGCAAATGGGCAGTGTAGTGCAACTGGATGAGAAACTGTGGTTTCAGTTTGAACTGTTTGACTGTCAGTTCTTCAGGGGTAACAGTGAGTTGAGGACTCTGACTGCCTAGGAGAAGAAGCTGTTGCAGTGTCTGGCAGTGACAGTTTGGATGCTTTGGTACCTTCTGCCAGACAGCAGGAGGAAGAACAGTGCATGTGATGGCTGGGACTTGTCCTACACTATGGTACTGGCACGGCGGATGATGTGCTTCTTATAGAGTTGGGAGATGGGTGAGAGAGGGACCCCAATAAGCCTCCCTGCTGTCCTCACTATCCGCTGCAGGGACTTTTGTTCAGTGATGTTGTGGTTCCCAAACCAGACAGTGATGTAACAGCAGAGAACACTCTCAATGATCCCTTGGTAGAAGGATGTGAAGATGGGAGGAGAGAGGCTGGCCTTCTTCAGCTTTTGCAGAAAGTATTGAGCTTTCTTGATGATGGTGGTGTTCAGGTTCCAGGAGAGGTTGTTTTCCATGTGCACTCCCAGGAACTTTACACTGCTAACTGTTTCAACAGTGGAGTCATTGATATGCAGTGGGGAGTGAGCAGCAGGATTCATTCTGAAGTCAATAACTATCCCTTTAGTCTTCGACATTAAGAGTCAGGTTATTGTCTTGACATCATTCCAGGAGGTGTTTGACCTCTGCTCTGTATACAGACTCATCATTGTTACTGATGAGAGTCACTACTGTTGTGTTGTCTTCAAACTTGATGTAAGGAGAGTAAACAGCAGTGGGCTGAGCACACAGCCCTGAGGGGTGTCTGTGCTCAGTCTGAGGACCCTGGAAGTGTTGTGTCCTATGGAAACTGAGTGGGGCTTATCAGTCAGGAAGTCCAGGATACAAGTACAGAGAGAGGTGTTCATGCCCAGCAGGTCCAACTTCTGTACCAGCTTCTGTGGGATGATTGTGTTGAATGCTGAACTGAAGTCAGTAAACAGCATTCTTACATAACTATCCTTTTTGTCCAGGTGTGAGAGGGTCAGATAGAGGGCAGTTGAAGTGGTGTAGTCTATGGTGCGGTTTTGGTGGTAACCAAACTGTAGGTGGTCTCCTGTGGCAGTTCTGCTTTCATGTGCCTCAATACCATCCTCTCGAAGCACTTCATGATGAATGAGTGCTGCAGGCCGGTAGTCATTGAGAAAAGACATGGTAGTCTTCTTTGGCACCGGGATGATTTTGGTTGTTTTGAGGCATGCAGGTACCACAGCTGTGCTCCGGGCAAGGCAAGGCAAGTTTATTTATATAGGACATTTCATACACAATGGCAGTTCAATGTGCTTTACAGAAGTAAAAACAAAACAGTAAACAATAGAGAATAAAATTACATAAAATAATTTTATTTTTATTCTAATATATAATATTAAAATAATTAAACAATTAATTAAAATAATTAAAAGAAAATAATAAGAATTAAACAATAGTAGAAATAAAATAATAAAATGAAGTAGTAGTTCAAATAGGAGGAGAAAAAGAAAAAAAAGAAACCAGCAGAATAAAAGAGAATAAAGTTAAAGTAAATTTGAAACATGCACAGAAAGTAAAAATTATAAAAAATGTAAAGACAATATTAATTATTTAACAGAAAGCATCTGAAAACAGCTTGGTCTTTAACCTAGATTTGAAGCTGCCAACAGCAGGAGCATTTTTAATGTCCTCTGGCAGTTGGTTCCATAGCTGTACTGCATAGTAGCTAAAAGCTGCTTCACCATACTTTGTTTTAACAACTGGTTTTAATAGTAAATTTTTCTGTTTCGATCTGGTAGATCTGATTGGGTTAGGCCGCTGCAACATATCAGAGAGGTAATTGGGCCCTGTACCATTTAGAGATTTGTACACCAGCAGCAATGTTTTAAAGTCAATTCTGTAGCTTACTGGAAGCCAGTGAAGGGACCTTAGAATTGGAGTAATGTGCTCTGTTCTTTTTGTTCGTGTGAGAACCCTAGCCGCTGCATTTTGAACCAGCTGAAGTTGTTTGATGGTCTTTTTTGGCAGGCCTGTGAAAAGACCATTACAGTAATCAACCCTACTAGAGATGAAGGCATGTATTAGTTTTTCCAGATCATTTTTTGACATAAGTTCTCTTAGTTTGGAAATGTTTTTTAGGTGATAAAATGCCGTTTTAGTGATTGCTTTCATGTGACTGTCAAAGTTTAGCTCGCTGTCAATGAAAACACCAAGATTTTTAACCATTTCTTTAGTTTTAATCCCTTTTGTGTCAAGAATAGTGGTAATCCTGAGTCTTTCATCTTTTTTTCCAAATAGAATTACTTCTGTTTTATCTGTGTTCAGCTGAAGAAAATTTTGTGACATCCAGCTGTTGATTTGATTGATACACTGGTAGAGACATTCAAGGGGGGCATAATCATTAGGTGATAGAGCAAAATAAATTTGGGTGTCATCTGCATAGCAGTGATACAAAATTGAATTGTTATTGATAATTTGCCCAAGTGGGAGCATATAAAGGTTGAAAAGTAATGGCCCAAGAATCGACCCCTGGGGGACACCACAGGTCAAGGACATTGACGTTGAGGAACAATTTCCCATGGTAACAAAGAAGCTTCTATCTTTTAAGTATGAATTTAACCAATTGATAATTTACCAGTCAATCCAACCCAGTGTTCAAGTCGATATAGCAGTATGTTGTGATCAACAGTATCAAAAGCTGCACTGAGGTCCAGTAATACCAGGACCGATGTTTTGCCTGCATCAGTATTAAGACGTAGGTCATTTATAACTTTAATCAGTGCTGTTTCAGTGCTATGATTGGCACGAAATCCTGACTGAAAATTATCAAAACAGCTGTTTGATATCAAGAAGGCAGTTAATTGATTGAAGACAATTTTTTCAAGGATTTTCCCGATGAATGGTAAATTTGATATTGGCCTGTAGTTATTTAATACTGAAGGATCCAGATTATTTTTTTTTTAAGTAGGGGCTTTACAACGGCTTTTTTTTTTTTTAGGGACACAGGAACAACGCCAGTCTTCAGGGATGTATTTATAATTTGAAGCACATCTGTAATTATAAGATGAAGAACAGACTTAAAAAAGTTGGTGGGCAGAATGTCCAATTCAGATGTTGAGGAACTGAGATTTTGTACAGTTTTTTCAAGAGTCTCATAATCAATTAAACAAAATTCTGACATTGTGTTGAAGGTATCTGTGTCATTGGTGATTGCAGTTCTTAAATTTTTTGCAACTGAGATATATTATGAGGAATATTCTGCCGTATTTTATCAATTTTACCTTTGAAAAAGGATGCAAACTCATTGCATTTATTAACTGAGAGAAGTTCAGGTGCTAATTGTGGTGGGGGATTAGTTAGCTTCTCTACTGCTGAAAATAGCACCCGGGCATTGTTCATATTCCTGTTGATGATGTTGGAGAAGAAAGACTGTCTTGCTTTACGAATTTCATAATTATAATTACAAAGCATCTCTTTATGGATTTGGTAATGGATGTGAAGTTTAGATTTACACCATTTTCTTTCAGTCTTTCTACATTCTCTCTTTAGCAGTTTAACAGCCGGGTACTGCTTCCATGGTGCTTTCTGCTTATCATTGACTCTTGATTTTGAATGGAGCAATATCATCCATAATTTGGGTCATATTCAAATTAAAAATTTCCAGTAAATCATCTACAGAGTCTGACATTTTGGTTGAGTTCTGAGAGAGAGCTTGCTCAAAGAGAGCACATGTGTTGTCTTTTATGACTCTCCTACCTATAGTCATTGAGCTGTTCTGAATGTGAGGAGACATAGAAACATCAAAGAAAACACAGAAATGATTGGATAAGGCCAGGTCAACAACAGTAGTAGAAACAGTAAGACCCTTTGTGATGACAAGGTCAAGAGTATGACCACGAGAGTGGGTCGGCCCCTGTACATGTTGTACTAGGTTGAAGTTGTCAATAATTGCAAGTTCAGGGGTGTGTTAAAGATCTTTGTGAAGATGTCTGCAAGCTGATCAACACATTCCCCAAGCACCCGGCCAGGTATGTTGTCAGGGCCCACTGCTTTTTGTGGATTCACTCTGTGAAGAGTCTTCCTGACATCAACAGCAGAAAGACAGAATACCTGGTCATTGGGGGAGGGGGTCGTGTTTCTTGCTGGTTCCCTGTTTTGTGACACAAAACATGCAAAAAAGTCATTCAGGACATCTGGCAGGGAGGGCTCACTGCTGCAGGCCTGACGTGTTGGCTTGTAGTCCGTGATGGCTTGAATGCCTTGCCACATGCACCAAGTGTCCTTTGAGTCCATGAAGTGACTGTTGAACTTCTCTGCACATGTTCGCTTTGCCTCTTTGATGGCCCATGACAGTTTGACTCTAGCTGTAGTGTAAGCCTGTCTGTCTTTGGACTTGAAGACAGAATCCCTGATTTTCATCAGGGTGCATAGCTCTGCAGAGAACCAGTGTTTTTGGTTTGCACAGGAGATAACAGTTTTGGAAAAAGTGACATCCTTAATGCACTTGCTGATGTAAGCAGTCAGTAAAGTTGTGTACTCCTCCAAGTCCACTGCATGTTCATAGGGTGGGAGCAAAGGACTGGAAACCAGAGGTTTAAGCTGTGATACATCAAAGGTGGGGTGAACACAACGCATGGTGAGTGGTAATGCCGGTCTAATGGAGTATGGGTTGATTACCTTCTTGATGAGGAAAGGTCCAAGGAACCTGGGTGCCAGCTTGTGAGAGACAGCCATAAGTAGCAGGTGGCATGTGGAGAGCATAACTTGTTGACCCACTCGGTAGGTGGGTGCCTTGGAGCGACGTTTGTTGGCCTGCTTCTTGGATGCGAGTGCGGAGCGAATGAGTCTTCTCCGGGCCAATGCCCATGTTCTCCTGCAGCAGTGTATAAAGGCCTGGGCTGACGGTACAGCGACCTCCTCCTCCTGGCTGGGTAGCAGTGGTGGTTGGTACCCTAGTGAGCACTGGAACAGAGAGAGGTCTGTGGCAGAGGAAGGGAGAGTGTTATGTGCATATTCGATCCAAAGTACATACTTGCTCCAAGAACTGGCATCCCTGGACGCCATGTACCTGAGTGCAACCTCCAGAGCCTGATTAGCCCATTCTGCCTGGCTGTTGGTCTGTGGGTGGAAGCCTGAGGAGAGACTACAGGTGGCCCCGATGAGTTTGTAGAAGGCTCTCCAGAACTGTGCAGTGAACTGAGGACCCCGGTCAGAAACCATGTCGGTAGGCAGACCATGTAGGCGGAAAACATGGTGGACGAGTAGTTCTGCGGTCTCTTTGGCTGAGGGGAGCTTGGGCAGAGGAATGAAATGGACGGTCTTAGAAAAACGATTAATGACAATGAGGATGCATGTATTGCCACCTGAGTTGGGGAGTCCTGTAATGAAGTCCAGGGTGATGTGAGACCAAGGTCGATGCGGAGTAGGAAGGGGTCTTAGTAAGCCAGCAGGGGGCCAATTAGCTGTCTTGTTCCGGGAGCATGTGTCGCAGGCTGCCACAAACTCCTGGACGTCCTCCTTGATGGATGGCCACCAAAAGCGCTGCTGGATGAGAGCCAGGGTTCGGGCGGCTCCCGGATGACAGGCCAGCTTTGAACCGTGACCCCACTGCAGCACCTGAGTTCGCACATGACAGGGAACAAACCGATGGTTATGAGGAATATTGTTGGAGTTACCTTCACCGTGTTCCTGCTCCAGGGCCTTCTGCACGAGCGTCTCAACTTCTAGAATAGCGGCTCCCACCAGGCAGCGTGGAGGAAGGATAGTCTCGGGTGGCTTGGACTCCTCTTGGTGGGAAGAGAACATCCTGGACAGGGCATCGGGTTTGCCATTCTTGGAACCTGGGCAGTAGGAGAGCGTAAAGTTGAATCAGGAGAAGAAGAGAGACCAACAGGCTTGATGAAAGTTGAGACATTTGGCAGACTTGAGGTACTCCAGGTTTTTATGGTTGGTCCAGACTAGGAACGGGAGGTCAGGCCCCTCGAGCCAGTGCCTCCACTCCTCCAAGACTAGTTTCACGGCCAGTAGTTCTCAGTTGCCGATGTCGTAGTTTCGTTTGGCTGAGGATAGCCGGCAGGAGAAGGAGCATAGGTGGACCTTGTTGTTGTTGGCCCTCTGGGATAGGATGGCTCCAACCCCTGACTTGGAGGCATCGACCTTGACAATAAACTGCTTGGTAGAATCGGGTATGGTGAGAATGGGTGCTATGGTAAACCTGTGCTTGAGACAGACGGAAAAGGCTTTCTCTGCTTCCTCTCCCCACTTGAACTTGGTCTTGGTTGAGGTCAGGGCTGAGAGAGGTCCGGCCACTGTGCTGAAGTTGTCGATGAAACGCCTGTAAAAGTTGGCGAACCCCAGGAAGCACTGGAGCTCTCATCTCAAAGATGGGGTGGGCCAGTCAGCGACTGCCTCCAGCTTGAGGGGGTCCATCTGGATCTTGGCTGATGAAATGATGAACCCCAGGAACGAGACAGCGCCTTGGTGGAACTTGCTCTTCTCTGCCTTAACGAACAGCTTATTCTCCAGCAGGTGTTGAAGAACCTGCCGGACATGACCCCAATGTTCCTCCAGGGAGCGAGAGAAAATCAAGATATTGTCCAGGTAAACAAAGACAAAGATGTTAAGAAAGTCCCTCAAGACATCATTAACCAACGCCTGGAATGCTGCGGGCATGTTAGTCAGGCCGAAAGGGAATATGAGGTACTCATAGTGGCCTGTGGTGGTGTTGAAGGCCGTCTTCCACTCGTTCCCTTCCCTGATCCTAACTAGGTGATAGGTGTTGCGCAAGTCCAGTTTAGTGAACACCTTAGCTCCCTGGAGTAGTTTGAAGGCTGTAGTCATAAGCGGTAGTGGGTAGCGGTTCTTGACTGTGATGGTGTTGAGACCTCGATAGTCAATGCAGGGGCGGAGCAACTTGTCTTTCTTCTCCACGAAGAAGAATCCTGCCCCTGCTGGGGAGGAGGAAGGGCAGATGATCTCAGCTGCCAGAGACTCAGTGATGTATTTCTCCATGGCTTGTCTCTCAGCAGGGGAAAGAGAGTAGAGACGTCCCTTGGGTGGTGCTGTCCCTGGCAGGAGGTCGATACCACAGTCATAGGGCCTATGAGGGGGAAGGGACACTGCTTGGGTCTTACTGAAGACAGGCTTGAGGTCCAGATATTCCGGAGGCACATAAGAAAGGTCGGGAAACTCGCTGGCTGAGGGCTGAGGTGGTTTGGCGGGAGGTAGAGCAGAGTTCAGGCAGGAGGCCAGGCAGGAAGGACTCCAGCCTAAGATGGTGTGGTCAGTCCAGTTTAAGTGGGGGTTGTGCTGCATCAACCAGGGTAATCCAAGAATAACAGGAATGTGAGGGTTGTTCATGACGTGAAGTTGTATAGTTTGAGTGATTGCCTGAAATCCTTAGGGTGAGCAGGGTGGTGAGGTGAGTGATGGTGGTCAAGCCAGTGCCATTGAGTGTCAGGATGGTGAGAGGGACCTCAAGGGCGAGTAATGGGATTCTGAGATCCTTGGCAGTGGCGGAACAGATCAGGTTCCTGTCCGCCCCGGAGTCGACAAGCACCTGAAGATGGTGATGCTGATTGAGAGTGATGACGGGGAGCAACGGTTGGTTGGCAGGGGACTGGTTCCGAGCATTGCCCACCAGGGCCCCTCAATTCACTGGTGGGCTCGTCCTTTTAGCGGGCAGGCTCAGCAGATGTGTCCCTGCTGACCGCAGTAGAAACAAGCCCCCGTGCTTCATTGGTGCAGTCGTTCAAGGTCCATCAGGCTGGAGAGGTCCGACGGCAGTTCCCGTGAGACGAGTTCATCCTTGATGGCATCAGATAAGCCATGTAGGAACGCTTCGACCAGGGCACTCTTGTTCCAACCGCATGATGCTGCCAACATCCAGAACTCGATGGCATAATCTGAGGTAGATCGGGACCCCTGCCACAGCTCCATGAGCTCTCTTGCCGCCTCCCGGCCAGACAGAGAGCAGTAAAATGTTCGCCTCATTTCCTCAGAGAATTCCTTGAAGCTGGAACAACAGGGCGAGTCGGTGTCCCAGACCGCCATCCCCCATTCCCTGGCCTTGCCAGTGAGGAGCGTGATGGTATAGGCTACCCGGGAGCATTCTGTGGGGAAACCCAGAGGTTGAAGCTCCAGGATCAGCGAACACTGTGACAAAAAAGATCTGCAGGTACCTGGTTCTCCACTGTCGGGCTGAGGCAAAGGGAGTCTGGGTTCGTGGACAGCAGCGGTGGCGGGAGGTGAAGAAAGAGATGGCCGGGCAGGGGTAGACATGGCTTGGGAGTGCTGGAGTTGTGTGGCTAGGAGGTTGAGTGAGTCGGACAGGGTGGCCAAGTTCTGAGTGATCTGCCTGAGTTCCTGTTGGTGGGTCCCGAGGAGAGCTCCTGCTGCATAGCCGTTCTCGGATGGTTAAGTTCCGCTGGATCCATGTTGGCCAGAACGTACTGTTAAGAGTGGTGAGATGAGGTGAGTTAGGATCCAATAGCAGAACACAAACCAGAAAATCCAATTAATAAAAAATGATTTAATTAAAGTCCAAAAAGAGTCAACGAACAAAAATAGCAAAAATAATCCAAACAACAACAAGGTAGATAAAGTTCTAATATGAAAAAAACATGAAAAATAGTTCTGACAAAAACTGGAGACAAAAAACGTAGTGCAAAAAACATGACAAACTGACAAAACGTGAGTGCAAAGAACTGTGGCTAAGACTAGGCAAAACAGAGAGCAAAAATCCAGGAAGCAAAAAATGCCACAGAGACAACGTGAGAAACAGACAAGACATTCTGGCAAAGTCCCCTTCTGAGAATGGCCTATTTATACACAGCAGAGCAGACCAGGAAGTGAATGCCGGCAAGATGGAAGTCCCGTCCCGGATCCGGATTGTGCTGAACTGGGAGATAGTAAATCTCCGGAGTGGAAGTCCGAGGTGGATCATGACACCGATAGAGTTCGCTCAGGGAATCGCTAGCTTTAGCATGAACACTAGATGGGATGTAAACAACAATGAGCTCTCTGGGAATATAAAAAAGTCTGCATCTAACTGCTAAAACCTCCACAAGTGCTGAACAGTGCACAGAGAGAGCCACCGCGTGTCTTAGCCGACAAGGAAGTGTTTCTGTCGGTGCGGAAAGTGGCTAACCCATCTAACTGGATCACTGAGTCAGTCATGCCTTCGTGCAGCCAAGTATCGGTGAAGATGAGAGCACAGCAGTGCCTTATCTCTTTTCAGGAGGTCAGAAGCAGTCTTAAACAGTCCAGTTTATTGTCTACAGAGCGCTGCGGAGAAGAGAAGGGTGTGCTGGCCAGCTCTGGTTAGTCTTGAGCTTAGCAAGGATCCCTGCTTACTTACCCTTCCTCGCACAACACTTTTGCCACACTTCCGGGTGGGCGTGGAACTTAGGTCATGCTGCAGCATGGCCACACGGAGGTCTTAGAATGCCGGTACAGCATAGGTTCTCCAGCTTGTCTCCATCTGGTGGTGTTTTATGGTGTTTTCCTACATTCAGAAGCTGTTGATGGTTGTAGATGTGTTTACCAGTCATTTCTACTAACATTTCAAAGTTAAATTCTGCAAGAAAAGTACAAAAATCGCACCATAATTTGAGACCCTGTGTGGCTGCTGTGACCTCATGCCACAGTGCTGTTGAATTATCAAATTTGATCATTAAAAAAACATCAACAAGAATTAAAAACAGGTTTACTCTTCTTTTCTCTGACATGGAAATGTGTTGAAATTCTTCTCTGTGGTAATCACATACACTACAGGTGTGGTTAGTAGAAAATAGGTTGAAAAATGTAATGGCCATTAACCATTCATAGATAATTAATTTAGAATACTTAGGCCTAAATTGTTCTGGTTTACCTTAACTGCCTGAAGATTGCGTGCCTCCTGCTTGTACCTCAACAACTCCCTCTGGAAGACACATATTATTAATCACCTTGGCCAAATGATCTTATATTAAACACCTTGGTCAATCTTCTCTGAATATACAGCTCAGGCATTTATCTGCTATTGAATACTCACCTTCAAATCCAAGGATTCTTCCATGCTCTGATCGAGGCGACTGCGAATTAATATCTGCACAAGGAAATAAAAAAATGAAACTGTAGTTATAATCTGTCTAAAAAGTGCATAAATTCTATGAAGTATTTCTCTATCACAGAACAATGAGATAATTAAAAACTACATTTTGCATGCAAATAAATTACCAGCTGCTGCTCAGCATTGATAGCAGTGTCTCCAAATACAGAAGCCATTTTCTCATCTTCGGGAAGTGACCCATGGAGCAGCAATGCCTGGATGAAGCAATAAACGCAAAGGTTATACATAAGATATTAACCAGACCCTGAAAGCTATGTAGGACCAATAAGGATGCCCCCCAAAAAAGTGTAAAATATTAGTCTTTAATTCATTTTTTTTAATCACTGTATGTTCAGGCATTGAGATTATACCCTGAAGAGGACCACTTGTGGGTAAATGGAGGTACTACACGGATAGAGGAATGTCATTGCTGTGTGACACTGGGGGAACGTTATCTTCTATAGCCAGTATGTGACTTTTTTGCACTTAGGAGAAGGTGATTGAAGGAAGCAAGCTGAAGAAGAGAAACCTAAAGGGATAACATCTGTATGCATTAAGCTTCAATAAAAACAATCTATATTTTCCTAGGTTGTGTGCCTGCCTGTATCTCTTTTCAAAAGATCATAAAAGACAGAAAATTCTTAAAAATCTGGCATTACAAACAAGATATGACTGTGCATACTTTTTCAACAGGAAACTGAAACTTATGCTTGGGTCACACTGTCTCGTATTTTGCCACGTAAGTGGTGTGTGGGTCAAGTGCCAAGAAATTAGGTGTATTTTGTCCATGTGACGTACACGGCGTATGTGTGGCATTACTGTGGCAAATCTGAGGTTTGTATTGGGTTCAAGGGATGTATCAAAGCTGCTACGTATGTGCTATGGATTTTTAAGTGCAGACATAAAAATACGCCACACCCTGGTGTACAAGGAGATCATGTTATGCATCCTTGAGTATTAGCTACATAAGCTGGCGATGCTGTGAAGTTCCTTTCTTACTGCCACGTATCCTGATACGCCGTATAAACGCAAGGCTGAAATGCCAATGTGTGACAAAAGCATTAGAGGTAAGTCACATGTCCTCCTCATTTCCCACTCTGAAACATTTTAAAGCTCTTAGGCCATATACAGTATATAAAAGAAACTGTAAAAATGATAGTAAATTCAAGTAAGGGATTACAAACAATTTAGGATGGATACACAATAAATTTCAATATACAGTACTGTGAATATTTATGGTTGCAGTTTTGGTGATTAATGTAATCTTCCATTTTTCCTCGTTTTTGCACACTTTCATTTACCTAATGAAATAAAGTTCTTACATTTATCATGTTGTAACTTTGAACGGCCTCTTTACAAGAATTACGTTCTGGCTGAGTAATTCAAATGCATGCACCGCATTGTACAATTTTTGTGAATCACCACAGCCGCACATTTGACACTACACACATAAATTAGAAAAGATAACGTCTCAGTGTCAGTTACTACCTCTAATAAACTAAGTAATATTTACAGTAATCACTGTTTTAGCATTCAATATTCAATATAAGATATTACTACCAGTGGATAAGAAAATTAATTATTTAATTTACCACTTCTAGTAGAAGTAATAGTTTTGTAAATTTTATTACACTACATTACACAAGTGGATTCTAAATGCCAAAACCAAAATCTGTGGAATAACTGTTGGAAAATTTTACAATACTGCAAATATATGGTCAAAAGTGTGTAGACACCTGGCCATAAGATTCATATGAGCATTTTGAACATCCCATTCCATGTTTAGTCACCTGCTTTGCTGTTATGGTATAATAATGTCCACTCTTTTGGAAGGGCTTTCCACGAGATTATGGTGCATAGCTGTAGGGATTTGTGCTCATTTATTCACAATTAGTAAGGTCAGACACTGATGTTGGGTGAGGAGGTCTGACACACAGTTGGTGTTCCAATTCATCCTGAAGGTGTTCAGTGGGGTTGAGGGCAGGCCACTCAAGTGCTTCCACTCCAACTTGGATACACCATGAATTATAGACATTGCTTTGTGCACAGGGGCATTGTCATGCTGGAACATGTTTCAGGAAGGCCCACATATGGGTGTGACACTCGGTTGTCTAAGTTTTGGTCATATAGTGTATGTTGTATGTATAAGTGTAAAAAAAAAAAAGACTGACTTGAAGCCTTGTCACCATCTTCCTAGTCTCCTGCATCTCCTTCTCCAGCTGCTCCTGCTGGACATAAAGCTGCTCCTCCCAGGAGCTCCCATCCCCTGTCCCAGTGATCTCTGGTCCTGGAGTTGGCTCACTGGATGACAGCTTTGCTGCATCTGCTAGAACAAGTGCAAAAGGAATAGTGGATGGTAGAGAAGTGGAAAAATAAACATTTTTTTTCTCACTTTACAGATCTTTATCTGACCATTCAGGCTTTGTGGTTGCTCTGTGTGGTTTCCCACAATCTCGCCCTGTTCTTCAGCCTGCCCGATGATGTACTCCTCTTTAGGCGTGTGTATAGGGCTGGATGAGCTGAGACTGTGGAGGTAAAACAAGCAGCAAGAGAACTTCTAAATTATTTATTTGAATAACATAATGTCAGAACATTTTTAACTGAAGCCTTTGAAGCTATGTTAAATGTTTTACTGAATATTAAATGATTGTTCTGTGCATTCTTAGTGCTGATCCTTCACAAAAATGTTCAAAGCATAAATTCCATTCTGCTTTCTAACCACTGATATATAATCCTGAAATATTTCACAGGAATGTGCACTCATAAACTTTCAGTAGATGTCAGTTGGGAAGCCCATTCAAGCTACTCCAAAATATACTGATCTTAAATGATGTCGTTATGTGCTGAAGGCTAAAGGGAGGAAATAATTTGTCTATAAAGAATTACTGTCTCATATTACTGCATGTCCAGTCAGTGATGTATACACATAAAAATAAGGAAGGAAATGTTAGTTATATGTTATTCCAGGCATTAAAATTTTAACCATAAAAAGTTGTTTAGGGTGATGTCATTACATAACTATACTAGTTATGCAACTATACAACTCTGTATAACTATACAACTATACTACACTATACTTCCTATATACACTATACTTCCTAAAGAAACCATTTGGTCTATAATTCTTGAACAATTTTTTGTACTTAGCATAATAAACTGATAAACCATTTTCTATTACAAAGACACTTCTCATCTCATAGTCCTCAGTTCTTTTCACAGTTGATTTGTGCAGTTGCTAACAGACTTCCAATTTTATTAGTTTTTTTTTCTAATAGAACAATTAACAAATTTAGGGCCACATGGCTCAAAATTTTCTGCTATTTTTGTCTGGTTCAACATGACCCAATTCAAGATACTACGTCATGCATCATGTGGTGGGCTTTCCCCATTTGTGCAAGGCATTTTAGGATACAAATTTGAAACAGGAGAGAAAATGGAGGACGTGAGTGTGCGAATGAAACGTGAAAGATCGACTACGGTAACGGAAAGCGAAAAGAAAAGACACTGTATTGCGAAGGAAAGGAAACGCAGGACCAAACTTATAAATATTGGTGATCAGTGGAGACGGTGGGATGATCAAAGGTAAACTTACGCATGTGCACATTTGCTTGACTGCACAAACCGGGCGATCTCACGTACATTATTTGCTATGGAATCCCCTCAAATTAGATTTGTTGCCAGTCACAGAATTGCCTGATATTTTGTGAGGTATTAGAGAAATACACATACATCATTATGACCAAGTTTCAGAGAGAACCAAATTTTATCGATTTTATTAAATTGAAAGGCTGTGTTCCTTTAAATTTAAGGTAATTTACTGAGCTTTTTGTGGTGCACGATAATTAATGACTGATAAAATACAGTGCCCGGCCAAAAAAGGTCACCATTTGGATTTAAATAAGCAAATACTTAAGAGCACTTGACTGGATAAATACTGCAGTGATTAATGTGTTTCAGCTAGCAACAATTCTTTTAACCCTAGCTGATGCAGTGAGGAGATTCTCATTTCTTAAACAAATGTCAGAAGACGTATCCTGTGCTCATGGACAAGATGTTACTGTGTTTCAGAAGGGTTAATTTATTGGCCTGCATAAAGCAAAGAAAACAACTAAGGAGATTGCTGAAATGACTGGAATTGGGTTAAAAACTGTCCAACACATTATTAAAACCTGGAAGGATGATAGTTGTGAACTGTTAACTTCACAGAAGAAATGTGGATGGAAAAAAAAATCTTGACTGACTATGATCAGAGATCACTTAAATGTTTAATGAAGTCGAATTGTAAAAACAAATTATAATAAATAAAAAAATTTGACAGTAGAATTCATGGCTATGTTTAATAGAGAGATTAAGAGCATTTCCACACTCACAATCTGATGAGAACTTCCAGGATTGGGACTGAACAGCTGTGTGGCCATAAGAAAACCACTGGTTAGTGAGACTAATCAGGAGAAAAGGCTTCAATTTGCTAGGGAGCATAAAGATTGAACTTTGGAGCAATGGACAAAGGTCATGTGGTCTGATGAGTCCAGATTTACCCTATTCCCGAGTGATGGGTGTGTCAGGGTAAGAAAGGAAGCTCATAAATCGATGCACCCATCATGCATAGTGTCCACTGTACAAGCCTCTGGAGGCAGTGTTATGATCTGTGGTTGCTTGGTCAGGTCAAGGCTCAGCAATGTTATGGGGCAATAAAATGAAGTGACCTGACTACCTGAATGTACTGAATGACAAGGTTATCACATTAATGGAGTTTTTCTTCCCTGATGGCACAGGTATAACATTAAAGCTCAGACTGTGAAAGAGCAGTTCAGGAAATATGAGGAATCATTTTCACACATGAATTGGCCACCACCAAGTCTCGACCTTAAAGCATATACGCAGAACCATGGCCTCACTTTTTGTTCATAAATGCCTTGAGATCTCAAGAATGGCATAGGAATAGTTTTAAGCATTAACAATAAATCTAATATAGTAATTTTACGATTAAAGTGATTCATATAGGTAGTGGTCTGAGTGAATGACCTTGACATCCGTGACGTCACAGCAGGAAGTCTATCGGTCTCATCGCCATTTCCACTATACTAAAACACAGAGCTGACTGCAACTCCGATCCTCCATTTTGAGCTAATTTATCGCCATGCCACGTAGATGTGTTGCTGGCGGGTGCAGCAACATGACAGAAGGTGGATTTACGTTGTATTCATGGTCCAAGAATGTTCAAACTGCAAAGATTTGGATGCGTTTTGTGAGAAGTTCATGGGCACATTGGGCGCCTACGAAGTGGTCTCTCCTCTGCTCTGCACATTTTACTGAGGACTTGTACGAAACCTCTGATCTGTTGAGGAGCATTGGCTATAAGCCCGTATTGAAAGAGGGTGCAGTCCCAACAATTAAAGAAAAATAAAACTACAAGAAAATGAAAGTAAGTTCAGTTGCACCAGTTCTCCCAGTGTGTGAGCCAAAGGTTGTTGGTAAAACCCAGGACAGTATAAGATTATTTAATTTGCTTCAGAATGTGATTGTCACAGTTCATCTGATTATTTAATTAGCTTTTTACATTTTATCAGTGAAAATGCATGCATGTACATGTATGTTGCATAAGTTATAACACCTATCCTGTTTTAATGAGAGTCAACCCACAATCAATGACGTCAAATCAGTCTTAGTTGAGCAAGTTGGTAACGGTATTTCTTACTTTCACCATAAATTTTTATTTATATGACTTTGGTCTAGGGCGGCACGGTGGTGTAGTGGTTAGCACTGTCGTCTCACAGCAAGAAGGTCCGGGTTTGAGCCCCGTGGCCGGCGAGGGCCTTTCTGTGCGGAGTTTGCATGTTCTCCCTGTGTTCGTGTGGGTTTCCTCTGGGTGCTCCGGTTTCCCCCACAGTCCAAAGACATGCAGGTTAGGTTAACTGGTGACTCTAAATTGACCGTAGGTGTGAGTGTGAATGGTTGCCTGTGTCTATGTGTCAGCCCTGTGATGACCTGGCGACTTGTCCAGGGTGTACCCTGCCTTTTGCCCATAGTCAGCTGGGATAGGCTCCAGCTTGCCTGCGACCCTGTAGAACAGGATAAAGCGGCTAGAGATAATGAGATGAGATGAGATGAGATGAGATGAGAATGAGACTTTGGTCTATAGCTGTCAAAGGCCTCGGCCTTAAAACCAGTTACCGCTGTGACGTCATGCACTCAGGGCTGGCTGGCTCAGCTCCAATGCCAACTTTGCGGTCAATTTTAACTCTCAAAAATATGTATTTTTTATTCCCATTTATGCAGCATACAAGAGTCAAGGATGGAGATACTATCCACTCAGAAATGTATTTAAAAATCAAGGTTCTGCATATATCCTTTAACCCCATTGAGAATCTTTGGGATACTGGAGAAGACTTTAAGCAATGGTTTGACTCTCCCATCCTCAACACAAGATCTTGGTAAAAAATTAATACAACTCTGGACCGAAATAAATGTTGTAACATTGTATAAGTTTATCAAAACAATGCCATGGCAAATGCATGCTGTAATCAAAGCTAAAGGTGGTCCAACCAAATAGTAGATTTTACGACTTTTTTTTTTGAAAGGGCAGTGTATTTGCTGCATAATTGCCCCAGCAATTGCCACATTCTTGTATTAATTCTGTTGAAAATAGACTGATCTATGAAATTATTACGCAACCAAACACAGAAAATTTATACAGACTCAGGTCAAAATTCAGTGCATGACTCAGAATAGATGAATGGATACCACTGACTATTCAAGACACAATGGTTTGTGGTTGCCAGGCAGTTTTATTTCAGCACCAACACCCATAGCTCAGGCTTACATGAAAACTGAAGCAACCAGATTAACCATAGTAAGAAGATAAATGAATGATGTGAAGCCTGTTTTATAATTGATTGATCCAAGAATACCCATTAGATGAAAACAAGATTATGATCCTGATGGATAATGATACACAAGATTATAACAATAACACTATCATGGTCAACATGAATTTATTATATTATGGAGATGGCACGATACCACTTTTTCTTTTCCAGTACCGATAATGAAACTTGGAGTATCAGCAAATATCAATACCCATCTGATATTTTTTTCTTTAAAACTACTAAGCTTTAAAATGTTACCTGAAGTGTTAAAAAATGGGGGGGGGGGGGGGGGGGGGGGAGTTATCACACACAAAAAAAATCACATATTACAAATATAATAAAGTCTAAATTATGCATAGAATAAAAATCAAACCTAAGAAAAGTACAGTTAAGTCCCTACATGTGTGAATATTTATTATTCCAAACCTAATTGCAATCTTTTCCATTTGTTATTGGATCAAATCAAATTCATTCTTTTTTCTCCGATATTTGAGCCACCATATTTTGCTGGTATTGGCCCAAATCCAATCCTGGGTATCAGACTGATGTCATCTCTAATTATAACAACAGAGTCGATTTTATTACTGTCTGAAAGGAAGATTGAGTGTGAGAGCAAGAAAAAGAACAGTCAAGAAATTAATGTGTTGAATTTCATTCATACCATTTCATCAGTTTGGCTCCCATGCTTTTAGCTGCTCTCCTAACGTTCCATGTTGTTTCTTTCCAAGGTTTGGTCTATGATAGACCAGGAGAAGACCATAATGAAATGAAGCAGCCCCAGTCAAAAGGGTGGGCACGTTAGTCAGTAACACAACAAAAGCAGCCTGCACTGAGCAATCTGGTCCAGTGATGGGAAGCAGCCAGGAGACACCCAGACAATATCTCTGTCAGCTTGTACAAATCCAGATCTCTGCTTGTTTTGGTAAATCCTCCAGAACAGGACACCTCAGTCAACAGGGCTTAAAACATTGATTAAATCCTCCTTAGAATGAAATTAAGTGACCAGCATGTATATATGTCTCTGTTTTCAGTCCTGAGCCATAACAAGAAAGAAAAGAAGATGGGAATAGTATGCCATGCCTCCTGTCCGCTGAATTTTGCATGTTTCTTCACGTATGCTCCTCACAAATTGTGTATCTTCTCTCCTCTTCATGGCACGCTTGTTGTTCTCTGCAATTAGTAAGAAGGATTAGTCTCATGTCTTCATGTCTCATGCTCTTGTTCCTGTTTCTGTTCAGATGGCTCAGTCTGGTGTGTTTACCCTCCCCCTTCACCATCACCTCCTCCTTCTCACCCCTCCTTCACATACCAAGCAGCCCCTACCAAGGGGCTGGCCACTGGGTCTGTGGTCACAAAATCCTCCTCTAGGCAGAAAAGCTGAACACTACAGCACTCACTCCGTCACAGTACTAAGAGCTGGTTCATACATGTTCATATTATGTGCATAATAATAAAATATATTATCACATTCTGACTTTGTGCCTTGATTCTTTCAGAAAATGACACACTACCTCACAACAAGACTAAAAGCTAGACTGCCTTTTGGATTTTTCAAGTTTAGGCCATAAAAAGAATTTTCCCTGACACCCAATTATTTTTGTTTAGTGGACTGAAAGCTACTGAATTCGAATTACAGACTTCCAATTTTATTATTATTATTTTTTTAATCGAACAATTAATGAATTTAAGGTCACATGGCCCTAAATTCTCCGCTATTTTTTCCTTCTTCACCATGACCCAATTCAAGATACTACGTCATGTATCACGTGGTGGGCTTTCCCCGTTCGCACAAGGCATTGTGGGATACAAATTTGAAACAGGAGAGAAAAATAAAGGACATGAATGAAACATTAAAGACCGACTACAGTAACAGAAAGCGAGAAGAAAAGATGTAATGTTGCGAAGGAAAGGAAACGCAGGACCAAACTAATAAATATCGGTGGTTAGCGAGCACCTCAGTGTGATCAGCTGTTCGTTTTGCAACAGATTGATGGAACCGTTAGTGCACGGTCAAAGTCAACCTGTAGATGGCAGTAATGCAACAATGGATGCCAGCTGCCGTAAAACCCAAAAGAAGAAGAAGCAAGTAAACCTGTGCACATGCATGTGAACTTCCTCTGTCTGCTTGACTGCGTGAAGCGAGCAATTTCATGCACATTATTTGCTCGGGAATCCCCTCAAATTAAATAACTTCTCAGCCACAGAATGGCCTGGGGGGGGGGGGGTTTCTGTTTTTTTTTTTAGATATTGCAGAAATAAACATATATCACAATGACCAAATTTTAGAGGGAACTAAATTTCACTGATTTTATGAACTCGAAAGACCGTATAGCTTTAAAATGTATTGCCCTTATTGCTCAGTAGTTCATTTAATTTTATTTCATGAGTTATTACATACAATAAATACATCAAATAAAACAGAAACCTTTTGTTGGGCAAGAACGAAATGGCACACAAATTTAGATTTGTCCCATCTGATTCTCAGAATTAAAACATGAATACAGATGATGTGAAGAATATCGCACAATCAAATTTCATATTTCCAGTGTTCACACTTACAGACAATGCATATTTCCAGTGTTCACACTTATGGACAATGCATATTTTCAGTGTTCACACTTATGGACAATGCATATTTTCAGTATTCACACTTAAGGCTCCAGATCGCATCAGATCATTATTGTAATTTAGCGTACATCATTTTCCTGATTTCTGTTGCTCTCAGGACTATTTTCCATTCTCAATGCATCATGTCTCTGTTATATTTTCACACACTTTCTATATAAAATGAATCCAAGTGAATTCAAAATGTTTTGTGCCAGACTGCAAAGAACACCTTTGCTTTATTTTGATGAAAGATAATTACCAGATAATTATCAGCTACGGGATACTTTCAAGAAATCTCACACAGGCATAGCAAAAACAAAACAGACCGAAACCTGAGCTCAGTGTCGAGCACAGGACCCTCATGCTGTGAAGCCTCAGTAGTGTCTATAGATATACCACTGTGTTAGCCCCAGTGAGAATGCTGCATTATTCAAAAAGAACATTATTTTTCTGACCACTGACCCCTACGGAAATATATAAAAAATAAATGATACAAGGTTCCGGGGTTCAAACCTCACGACTGGCGGGGGCCTTTCTGTGTGGAGTTTACATGTTCTCCCCATGTCTGTGTGGTTTTCCTCCAAGTGCCCCGGTTTTCCCCACAGGCTAAAGACATACTGTATGGTGAGGTTAACTGGCTACTCTAAATTGTCCATAGGTGTGAATGTGTGTGAATGGTTGAGTGGGAAATTCTCTACGTCCTCGATGTCCACCCTTGGCAGCTCTCCTGAGCGAGCTAACAAATCTGCAGTAAATAGTCAACTACGGCTGACATATGAGAAGAAAAAGAAGAATATAAATAATTATCTTGGTGTTCACACTGACAGCTTGCTCACGTGGCATGTCCATGTTGAAAACCTGTTCTAGGAGACAGCAGAAGATGTATTTTTGAGAAGGTTTGCCCTTTATGGTGTAATTGACAAACTTATGTTTTTGTTTTATCAAATCTTTTTAGAGTGTAATCTGATATGGCATACAAGTACAGTATGGTAATCTATCAGTACAGTTAAAGCCGAAGGTCACACGTCTCATCCAAACAGCCATGAAGATTATAGGGAGAGAAGGACATCACTATCTTCATTCTTTATATGAAAAATCTGTGCTTCAGGAGGAACAGAAGATTCTGAATGACTCAGGATTTGAAGTGTTACCCTCAGGCCGATGGTTCAGGATGCCAAATTGCAGACTGAAACGTTACAAGAATCCATTCATTCCATCGTCTATCGACATATTCAATAACAAGTAGGAGTATTATATGATTATTATTTGATAATAATTTAATGTCTATTTCTAAGAATTACTGGCCTGTGCTCTAGCATGTGAATTTGATCACATTTTGTATGAGTTTCAAAGTATGATCTATGTACTTGTGTGTACGTTTATTGTGACATTGACAAATGTGTTGTGTGATGTAGTGGCTTGGAGCCCAAACCAAGTATAAAGGACACCTTACCCTAAAATAATATATTCTCTAATACTAATACTTCTTTGCAACCACGTGACCAAAACTCATTAACCACCACCATGTTGAAGGATATACTATCTATCTATCTATCTATCTATCTATCTATCTATCTATCTATCTATCTATCTATCTATCTATCTATCTACAGTGGTGCCTGAAAGTTTGTGAACCCTTACGAATTTTCTATATTTCTGCATAAATATGACCTTAAACATCATCAGATTTTCACACAAGTCCTAAAAGTAGATAAAGAGAACCCAGTTAAACAAATGAGACAAAAATATTATACTTAGTCATTTATTTATTGAGGAAAATGATCCAATACTACATATCTGCGAGTGGCAAAAGTATGTGAACCTTTGCTTTCAGTATCTGGTGTGACCCCCTTGTGCAGCAATAACTGCAACTAAACATTTCCGGTAACTGTTGATCAGTCCTGCACACCAGCTTGGAGTAATTTTAGCCCATTCCTCCATACAGAACAGCTTCAACTCTGGGATGTTGGTGGGTTTCCTCACATGAACTGCTCGCTTCAGGTCCAAACACAAAATTTCAATTGGAGTAAGGTCAGGACTTTGACTTGGCCATTCCAAAACATGAACTTTATTCTTCTTTAACCATTCTTTGGTAGAATGACTTGTGTGCTTTGGGTCCTTGTCTTGCTGCATGACCCACCTTCTCTTGAGATTCAGTTCATGGACAGATGTCCTGACATTTTCCTTTAGAATTCACTGGTATAATTCAGAATTCATTGTTCCATCAATGATGGCAAGCCATCCTGGCCCAGATGCAGCAAAACAGGCCCAAACCATGATACTACCACCACCATGTTTCACAGATGGGATAAGGTTTTTATGTTGGAATGCAAGGTTTTCCTTTCTCCAAACATAATGCTTATCATTTAAACCAAAACGTTCTATTTTGGTCTCATCCGTCCATAAAACATTTTTCCAGTAGCCTTCTGGCTTGTCCATGTGATCTTTGGCAAACTGCAGATGAGCAGCAATGTTCTTTTTGGAGAGCAGTGGCTTTCTCCTTGCAACCCTGCCATGCACACCATTGTTGTTCAGTGTTCTCCTGATGGTGGACTTATGAACATTAACATTAGCCAATGTGAGAGAAGTATTTAGTTGTTTAGAAGTTACCCTGGGGTCCTTTGTGACCTCACCGATTATTACACACCTTGCTCTTGGAGTGATCTTTGTTGGTCGACCACTCCTGGGGAGTGTAACAATGGTCTTGAATTTCCTCCATTTGTACACAATCTGTCTGACTGTAGATTGGTGGAGTCCAAACTCTTTAGAGATGGTTTTGTAACCTTTTTCAGCTTGATGAGCATCAACAACGCTTTTTCTGAGGTCCTCAGAAATCTCCTTTGTCCGTGCCATGATACACTTCCACAAACATGTGCTGTGAAGATCAGATTTTGATAGATCCCTGTTCTTTAAATAAAACAGGGTGCCCACTCACACCTGATTGTCATCCCATTGATTGAAAACATCTGACTCTAATTTCACCTTCAAATTAACTGCTAATCCTAGAGGTTCACATAATTTTGCCACTCACAGATATGTAATATTGGATCCTTTTCCTCAATAAATAAATGACCAAGTATAATATTTTTTGTCTCATTTGTTTAACTGGGTTCTCTTTATCTACTTTTAGGACTTGTGTGAAAATCTGATGATGTTTTAGGTCATATTTATGCAGAAATATAGAAAATTCTAAGGGGTTCACAAACTTTCAAGTACATCTAGGGCATGCCAAAACTCATGAAATGTGTATTGTATTTATCAGAAAGAGGGATATGAGTATGTGGATATGTTGTTAATGATCGGAACATTTTCTTTTTGCAGATGAAACATAAAAGTCACATGGGTAGATACGACGCTCTGACAGCCCCATGGAAAAGAAAAGCAGAAAGCCAGGTGGCTCTTTCAACCTCTTCCAGACAGTTGAAGCTTGGTGAAATGAAACTAGTTACTCAGAGGAATGTTGATTGTGTGGTATTGAATTTTGTAACCCGGAGTCTCCAGCCCTTTAGTGTGGTGGACCAGCCAGCATTTCAAGCTTTCTTGCCCGATCTTCAGCCCAACTCCTCTCTTATGTCAAGGACCACCTTGTGGCATAAGATAGACAAGGAAATGAACAGAAATATTAAAAAAAGCAATGTCAATGATAGAGTTCATTGCTATGACAACAGACTATTGGAGTGAAGTAGAAGAGGTTTTCTTGGTGTCACTGCCCACTGGATTGATTCTAATAGTCTGGAGAGGTGCTCAGTAGCACTAGCATGCAGGCAGCTCAAAGGTTCACACACTTTTGATGTCTTGGGTAGTGCATTAAATGACATAAATTCTGAATTTGGCATACAGAACAAGATTGTACGAACTACCACAGATAATGGGTCCAATTTCTTAAAGGCCTTCTGAATATATGGAGATCAAGATGAGAAGAACAACTCTGCTTCAGGTGAAGCTGAAGATAATGTGTTCAGTAATGGGGACCAGGAAGTGGATGGAGTCAAAGTGGACTTTGTTGAGGTCACATCTATCTTAAATGAAGATGATGGTTTACAATTTCATCATCGATGTGCCTGCCACTGATTAAACCTTGTCTCCACAGTGGATACAGCCAAAGCCACTTCAAATGATGTGTACAAAAGGCGGTATCGATCAGCTTTCTCAAAATGCCATGCACTGTGGAACAAATGTGGAAGATCTTCCACTGCTGCAGAGATTACAGAGGATGTGTGCAAAATTCAGTTGATCCACCCCAACGCAACAATAGGACTTCCTTGTTTTTTGCCATTGAGAGAATCATTCAAATTGTTAAAGATCAGGCAGAGGGGGCTCTCAGAACTGTATGCGCTTCACTCAAGTTGCCTATGTAAGTGTTGTTTTTGGAGTTGCTTTTAAATTCATGTATGGCTTCAAACTGCTTTAAATTCATTCCAGTATGTAAGAATCTATATGGTAAAACTGCTTTGTAAAACCTATTACCTTCAACTGTTGCATAACTACTCAGTGGTCAGTAGGTAAAGTGGAAATAGAGCACGAGCCTTGTAATGGCACTTTGTAAAATGACACCCCCCCCCCCCCCACACACACACACACACACACACACACACTCTTAAAAGTGTGATCATATGAAATGATGAATTGTTGTTCCTTGGATGTCTGTTAGGTTGAATCCAATTGAAATTGCCTTTCTGGAGGAGTATGCCAGAACTATGAGCCCACTCTTCAAAGCCCTCAACATTCTTCAAGCCGAAACCGATGTTCAGATGGCTTCTGCCTACTCTGACACTCCTTATCATGAAGTTCGACTGAATCCGCATTAATTCCAGGTACTGCAAACCTCTGGTGGATGCTATCCAAGAGGGCCTCCAGCAGCACTTTGGAGACATGCTTGTGGAACCAAAGTTTATTGCTGCTGCAATCCTTGTCCCAAAATTTAAGACATCATGGACATCGGATGAAAACATACAACCCCATTTCCAAAAAAGTTGGGACAAAGTACAAATTGTAAATAAAAATGGAATGCAATAATTTACAAATCTCAAAAACTGGTATTGTATTCACAATAGAACATAGACAACATATCAAATGTCGAAAGTGAGACATTTTGAAATTTCATGCCAAATATTGGCTCATTTGAAATTTCATGACAGCAACACATCTCAAAAAAGTTGGGACAGGGGCAATAAGAGGCTGGAAAAGTTAAAGATACAAAAAAGGAACAGCTGGAGGACCAAACTGCAACTCATTAGGTCAATTGGCAATAGGTCATTAACATGACTGGGTATAAAAAGAGCATCTTGGAGTGGCAGCGGCTCTCAGAAGTAAAGATTGGAAGTGGATCACTAATCCCCCTAATTCTGCGCCGACAAATAGTGGAGCAATATCAGAAAGGAGTTCGACAGTGTAAAATTGCAAAGAGTTTGAACATATCATCATCTACAGTGCATAATATCATCAAAAGATTCAGAGAATCTGGAAGAATCTCTGTGCGTAAGGGTCAAGGTCGGAAAACCATACTGGATGCCCATGATCTTCGGGCCCTTAGATGGCACTTCATCACATACAGGCATGCTTCTGTATTGGAAATCACAAAATGGGCTCAGGAATATTTCCAGATGATGTGAACACAATTCACCGTGCCATCCGCCGTTGCCAGCTAAAACTCTATAGTTCAAAGAAGAAGCCGTATCTAAACATGATCCAGAAGCACAGACGTCTTCTCTGGGCCAAGGCTCATTTAAAATAGACTGTGGCAAAGTGGAAAACTGTTCTGTGGTCAGACGAATCAAAATTTGAAGTTCTTTATGGAAATCAGGGACGCCGTGTCATTCGGACTAAAGAGGAGAAGGATGACCCAAGTTGTTATCAGCGCTCAGTTCAGAAGCCTGCATCTCTGATGGTATGGGGTTGCATTAGTGCGTGTGGCATGGGCAGCTTACATATCTGGAAAGATACCATCAATGCTGAAAGATATATCCAGGTTCTAGAGCAACATATGCTCCCATCCAGACGACGTCTCTTTCAGGGAAGACCTTGTATTTTCCAACATGACAATGCCAAACCACATACTGCATCAATTACAGCATCATGGCTGCGTAGAAGAAGGGTCCGGGTACTGAACTGGCCAGCCTGCAGTCCAGATCTTTCACCCATAGAAAACATTTGGCGCATTATAAAACGGAAGATACGACAAAAAAGACCTAAGACAGTTGAGCAACTAGAATCCTACATTAGACAAGAATGGGTTAATATTCCTATCCCTAAACTTGAGCAACACTGTAAAAAAAAATCTGTTGTTTTTACGGAAATATACTGGCAGCTGTGGTTGCCAGAATAATCCTGTTAAAAATACACTGAAATGTAAACAACATTACAGAATAACTTGTACATTTCACTGGGATTCCATGTACAATTAATGATAACTAAATGTAAATTTTACAGGTATTCAATGTACAATAATCAATACATAACTGTTAATTTTATGGATATTCATTGTACAATAAAAAAGCATCTCATCTCATTATCTCTAGCCGCTTTATCCTGTTCTACAGGGTCGCAGGCAAGCTGGAGCCTATCCCAGCTGACTATGGGCGAAAGGCGGGGTACACCCTGGACAAGTCGCCAGCTCATCACAGGGCTGACACATAGACACAGACAACCATTCACACCTATGGTCAATTTAGAGTCACCAGTTAACCTAACCTGCATGTCTTTGGACTGTGGGGGAAACCGGAGCACCCGGAGGAAACCCACGCGGACACGGGGAGAACATGCAAACTCCACACAGAAAAGCCGTCGCCGGCCACGGGGCTCGAACCCAGACCTTCTTGCTGTGAGGCGACAGCGCTAACCACTACACCACCGTGCCGCCAATAAAAAAGCATCTAGGAATGAATTGCGAGTGTTCTCGATTATTGGTTTTTGTGGCTCCAAAATGATGGTTACAAGCAATGATCTACTAGACAGATATTTTATTTGATTTAGAGCTTTACGAAATGTGCCGAAGAGCCTCTACTGACATTTTTTTTTTAACAGGGCAATGATGTAATTTTAACTATTACATTCTGTTTTAGTATTACAGTTTGTCTGTGTTTAAACTACAACAATTTGTAAATTCTACAAAAAAATATGATCAATTCAACATATTCTTACTGTTAAATTAACAGTGGTATTTGGTTAGGAGTTTTACAGTATATTGATGTAAATTACACACTGCTTCATTGTTTTTGTATTTACAGTTTTTTTATGTCATGATTTTACATAAATTCACTGTTAATTCTACGGACATTTTTTACAGTGAACTTATCTCCTCAGTCCCCAGACGTTTACAGACTGTTGTAAAGAGAAAAGGGGATGTCTCACAGTAGTAAACATGGCCTTGTCCCAACTTTTTTGAGATGTGTTGTTGTCATGAAATTTAAAATCACCTAATTTTTCTCTTTAAATGATACATTTTCTCAGTTTAAACATTTGATATGTCATCTATGTTCTATTCTGAATAAAATATGGAATTTTGAAACTTCCACATCATTGCATTTCTTTTTTATTTACAATTTGTACTTTGTCCCAACTTTTTTGGAATCGGGGTTGTAGTCAAACTAGGTAAGAATATCTTCGTGATCCAGTTTTATTTCAGAAAAGTGTCACAAGTTAGATTTACAGAAACAAAGTAACCAAAACACTTTAAAAGGCTATCAAACTCAACTGGGTTTACATTAGTTTTAAATACACCTTAAAAATACATGGGCCAGTATTGTTGTTTTGATATAACATGGAGAAATATATGATTACTATGACTTGATTTTTGGCATCTATGGAAATACCCATTTCAGGCCTGGACTACATCAAGGACCATCTGGAGGAAGAGACTTCACATCAGTCGCCAGCCAATGGTTCAACTGCTTTGGATGATGAGGACTTTTTTGCAAGCATGAAGACAACTTGTTTCATCTCTTCTTCTTCCGCTTATCCAGGGCCGGGTCACGGAGGCAGCAGTCTGAGCATGGAAGCCCAAACTTCCCTTTCCCCAGACACCTCGGCCAGCTCCTCGGGAAGAACAATGAGGCGTTCCCGGGCCAGCCAAAAGACATAGTCCCTCCAGCGTGTCCTGGGTCTTCCCCGGGGCCTCCTCCCGGGGGGACATGCCTGGAACACCTCCCCAGGGAGGCGTCCAGGAGGCATCCGAAAGAGATGCCCGAGCCACCTCAGCTGATTCCTCTCGATGTGGAGGAGCAGCGGCTCTACTCCGAGCTCCTCCCGAGTGACTGTGCTTCTCACCCTATCTCTAAGGGAGCGCCCAGCCACCCTGGGAAGGAAACTCATTTCGGATGCTTGTATCCGTGATCTTGTTCTTTCGGTCATTACCCAAAGCTCATGACCATAGATGAGAGTCGGAACGTAGATCGACCGGTAAATCGAGAGCTTCGCCTTTTGGTTCAGCTCCTTCTTCACCACAACGGACCGGTAAAGCAACTGCATCACTGCGGAGGCTGCACTGATCCACCTGCCGATCTCATGCTCTATCCTTCCCTCACTCGTGAACAAGATCCCGAGATACTTAAACTCCTCCACTTGAGGCAGGACTTCTCCACCAACCTGGAGAGGGCAAGCCACCCTTTTCCAATCGAGAACCATGGCCTCGGACTTGGAGGTGCTGATTCTCATCCCAGCCGCTTCACACTCGAATGCAAACTGCCCCAGTGCATGCTGAAGGTCCTAGTTTGAAGAAGCCAACAGGACAACATCATCTGCAAAAAGCAGAGATGAAATCCTGTGGTTCCCAAACAGGAGTCCTTCCGGCCCTTGGCTGCGCCTAGAAATTCTGTCCATAAAGATTATGAACAGAACCGGTGACAAAGGGTAGCCCTGCCAGAGTCCAACATGCACTGGGAACAGGTCTGACTTACTGCTGGCAATGTGAACCAGACTCCTGCTCCGTTCGTACAGGGACCGGACAGCCCTTAGCAAAGATCCCCGAACCCCATACTCCCGAAGCACCCCCCACAGAATACCATGAAGGACACGATCGAATGCCTTCTCCAAATTCACAAAGCACATGTGGACTGGTTGGGCAAACTCCCATGAACCCTCGAGCACCCTATGAAGGGTATAGAGCTGGTCCAGTGTTCCGTGACCAGGACGAAAACTGCATTGTTCCTCCTGGATCCAAGGTTCGACTATTGGCCAAATTCTCCTCTCCAGTACCCTGGAGTAAACGTTCCCTGGGAGGCTGAGAAGTGTGACTGGAGCACACTCTCCAGTCCCCTTTCTTAAAAAGAGGGACCACCACCCCAGTCTGCCACTCCAGAGGCACTGTCCCCGACTGCCACGCGATGTTGCAGAGACGTGTCAGCCAAGACAGCCCCACAACATCCAGAGATTTGAGATACTCAGGGCGGATCTCATCCACCTTGCCACCAAGGAGCTTGCTAACCACCTCAGTGACTTCGGCTTGGGTAATGGACGAGTCCACCTCTGAGTCATCAGCCTCCGCTTCCTCAATGGAAGACAAGACAGTGGGATTGAGGAGATCCTCGAAGTATTCCTTCCACCGCCCGACAATGTCCCCAGTCGAGGTCAACAGCTCCCCACCCGCACTGTAAACAGTGTTGGCAGAGTACTGCTTCCCCCTCCTGAGGCGCCGGACGGTTTGCCAGAATTTCTTCGAGGCCGACTGATAGTCCTTCTCCATGGCCTCACCGAACTCCTCCCAGTTCCGAGTTTTTGCCTCCGCAACTGCCCGAGCTGCAGCACGCCTGGCCTGCCGATACCCATCAGCTGCCTCAGGAGTTCCGGAGGCCAACATGGCCCGATAGGACTCCTTCTTCAGCTTGATGGCATCCCTTACTTCTGGTGTCCACCACTGGGTTCGGGGATTGCCGCCACGACAGGCACCAGAGACCTTGCGGCCACAGCTCCGAACAGCTGCGTCGACAATGGAGGCAGAAAACATGGTCCACTCAGACTCAATGTCCCCCGCCTCCCTCGGAAGCTGGGAGAAACTCTCCTGGAGGTGGGAGTTAAAGACCTCCCTGACAGAGTGCTCAGGCAGACGTTCTCAGCAGACCCTCACCATACATTTGGGCCTGCCAGGTCTGTCCGGCTTCCTCCTCTGCCATCAGATCCAACTCACCACCAGGTGGTGATCAGTGGTGAACAAAACACCACTCGGGTTCAGATTGGGGAGGCCGTTCCTCCCAATCACGCTCTTCCAGGTGTCACTGTCATTGCCCACGTGAGCATTGAAGTCCCCCAGTAGAACAATGGAGTCTCCAGTCTGAGCACCTCTCAGTACCTCTCCCAGGGACTCCAAGAAGGCCGGATACTCTAGACTGCTATTCGGCCCGTAGGCACAAACAACAGCAAGAGCCCTCTCCCCGGTCCTAAGGCGCAGAGAGGCGACCCTCTCGTTCACTGGGGTAAACCTCAACACATGGCGGCTGAGCTGGGGAGCTATAAGCAAGCCCACGCCAGCCCACTGCCGTTCACCATGGGCAACTCCAGAGAAGTGGAGAGTCCAGCCCCTCTTGAGGAGCTGGGTTCCGGAGCCCAAGCTGTGCATGGAGGTGAGCCCAACTATCTCTAGCCAGTACCTCTCAAACTCCTGCACAAACTCAGGCTCTTTCCCCCCCAGCGAAGTGACATTCCATGTCCCAACAGCTAGCTGCTGTGTTCGGGGATCAGGTCGTCGAGGCCCCTGCCTTCAACTGCCGCCCAATCCACATTGCACCAGCCCCCTACGGCTACCTCTGTGGGTGGTGAACCCACAGGAGGTCGGGCCCATGTCACCGCTTCAGGCTGAGCCCGGCCGGGCCCCGTGGGCAAAGGCCCGGCCACCAAGCGCTCGCATACGAGCCCCAACCCCGGGCCTGGCTCCAGGGTTGGGCCCCAGCTGCGCCGTACCGGGCAACGTCATGGTCCTTGATAGATTGTTATCCATAAGGGGTTTTGGTGAAGACAACTCATGGGCAGGAAAGTGTAAAACAATTAGAAAGCTAGCTTGCCTCAAAAACAGACAACAAAGAGATACTGCAGTCTTATCCTGCAGTGTGTAAATTGTCTCTGAAAATCACCACTGTGTTACCAGCCTTTGCTGCCTGCGAACGTCTTTTTAGCACTGCTGGACTGATTTTCAGTCCAAGGAGGGCAAGGCTGGATGCCACAAATTTTGAGAATCAACTCCTCTTAAAACTAAATAAAAAATATTTTAGCTTTAGGTGGGTCATTTAGGCCCACTTTACATGGGGACGGTCTGAAACAAAAACGCAAAAGTCTGTTTTCGTTCTCACTTTTTTCCGCGTCTACACGACCGTTTTCAAGGAGGAAATCTGTGTCTATACGGTGACGCATAAATGTGTGGAATTCAATTGGATGCCTTAATAGAGTGTGCCGAGCGGATGGAGTAGTCAGTCAGAATGATGAGCAAAACAAGGAAAATTCTTGTACAAAAATAGTTTTCTTTTTATTCTTAAGCCGGCAGTTAACACAAACAGGACAAAAAAAAAACACTGATGACAAAACCAAACAAAAAAAAAATTCTGGGACAAAATGCCCACGCAAGCGAGGCTACTCTGGCATTACTCACACAGAGCTCAAGTCATGCGTCCTCTCCCTGCAGAGGCCATCCCCCGAATGAACAGTGCACAGTCTTAACACAATTAAAATCAATCAACACATCTAGACAGATTTTAACAGTTCTAAACATTTTCACTGCATGCATTACACTCCTACAACAATGTGCAGACCTTAAATATTACAACAAACACTTACGTAAGATTTTTAGACCATTTCTCTCCGCTCTAATGAGCTGCTTTCCCGCGCATCGCGGAAGAAACCTTGAAAAGCGCTTTCAGACCTGCGTTCTGGTTTGGTCCCGCACCCGGAAGACTACAGCAGGTAAATGGCTACAAACATTTCTGGCTGATGTTAGATAAACTCTAGCAGAAAAGGATTCAGATGTTAAACGCGCGCACTTAATGAATCTTTACACGCTATTGTTTATAGTGAAAACTAATAAATGCTTGCGCTGTTTAAACCTGTGTCGCATCTTTTACTATGAACACATGTACCAAACATTTCAGGTTTACATATCTAAAAGTTGTAACAAATGTACCCGTAACAAAACATACTTGTAAAGCCCCCATTACCAAACCCACAACAGACATACAACACAGATTGTATTTGGAATGTCTTTGCAACTGTGGTTTAGTCCATTGCACTTGACCATTGAAACATGACCAGCGGGAGGAACGGCTGTTTAGTGACAGACACATTGCGCTCTGTCACAGATGTGCATGCCAGGCGGTGCTGTGAAAGACCTCCGCTATGTCTGCATGCATGCGCAATGGCTTCCGTCTTGTCTGATCTGCACATCTGCACCGTGAAAACTTTGACTACTCTAGCTATGGTAAGTAAGAAAGTAAGTAAAAAAGTAAGAGCATACTATACCCGCCTCTGTTCATTAACGGTATATGTGCAGATTCGGCATAGATGTTCGAAGGACTCCTGGACGTTTATTAAAGCTGCCAGAGCAGCTTGAAGGTCCGTTGGATTGATGTAATCAGACATGCTCTTACTTTTTTACTTACTTTCTTACTTCCCGGGCTGGCATGTACAGTATATGACATATGTATGACGTAAACGCGTACCCGACGTGAGCAGATCCGAGCAGAGTTTCACATATTGGGTAGTTTAGACGGATATGCAACGGGGGCTGTTTTTAACTTATCCACTTTGGAAGGCATTTTCAATTTTTTCCGTTTTTCAGCCTCGGAAACGCCGTCCCCGTGTAGACGAAAGGCACTTCCGATAAAATATTTAGTCGTTTTTACCCGACAGCGTCCTCGTGTAAACAGGACCTTAGTTAACAACTCACTGCCATTTTAGGCTTGCTGTTTTAGCATGTCACTTGTGATGTCCGGTTAAGTAGTTTGTTTTGACTTTCTTCTATGTTTGTACCAGAGTATCACTAGATACTACTTTATAGTCTTCTGCGCAAACTGGTATAACATTATGGTTCCTGATTTTGTGGAATTTATGCAACACTAATTCCTGTAATGGTAAGTAAAGATATATGTTTACACACAGACATACAGATGTGACGTAGTAAAGGAAAACTCATTTGTGAAAACTTGCAACTAAGTTACAACCCCGATTCCAAAAAAGTTGGGACAAAGTACAAATTGTAAATAAAAACGGAATGCAATAATTTACAAAGCTCAAAAACTGATATTGTATATACAATAGAACATAGACAACATATCAAATGTCAAAAGTGAGACATTTTGAAATTTCATGCCAAATACTGGCTCATTTGAAATTTCATGACAGCAACACATCTCAAAAAAGTTGGGACGGGGCAATAAGAGGCTGGAAAAGTTAAAGGTACAAAAAAGGAACAGCTGGAGGACCAAATCGCAACTCATTAGGTCAATTGGCAATAGGTCATTAACATGACTGGGTATAAAAAGAGCATCTTGGAGTGGCAGCAGCTCTCGGAAGTAAAGATGGGAAGAGGATCACCAATCCCCCTAATTCTGTGCCGACAAATAGTGGAGCAATATCAGAAAGGAGTTCGACAGTGTAAAATTGCAAAGAGTTTGAACATATCATCATCTACAGTGCAAAATATCATCAAAAGATTCAGAGAATCTGGAAGAATCTCTGTGCGTAAGGGTCAAGGCCGGAAAACCATACTGGGTGCCCGTGATCTTCGGGCCCTTAGACGGCACTGCATCACATACAGGCATGCTTCTGTATTGGAAATCACAAAATGGGCTCAGGAATATTTCCAGAGGATATTATCTGTGAACACAATTCACCGTGCCATCCACCATTGCCAGCTAAATCTCTATAGTTCAAAGAAGAAGCCGTATCTAAACATGATCCAGAAGCGCAGACGTCTTCTCTGGGCCAAGGCTCATTTAAAATGGATTGTGGCAAAGTGGAAAACTGTTCTGTGGTCAGACGAATCAAAATTTGAAGTTCTTTATGGAAATCAGGGACGCCATGTCATTCGGACTAAAGAGGAGAAGGACGACCCAAGTTGTTATCAGCGCTCAGTTCAGAAGCCTGCATCTCTGATGGTATGGGGTTGCATTAGTGCGTGTGGCATGGGCAGCTTACACATCTGGAAAGACACCATCAATGCTGAAAGGTATATCCAGGTTCTAGAGCAACATATGCTCCCATCCAGACGACGTCTCTTTCAGGGAAGACCTTGTATTTTCCAACATGACAATGCCAAACCACATACTGCATCAATTACAGCATCATGGCTGCGTAGAAGAAGGGTCTGGGTACTGAACTGGCC
Organism: Neoarius graeffei; assembly: GCF_027579695.1. Taxonomy (NCBI): domain Eukaryota; kingdom Metazoa; phylum Chordata; class Actinopteri; order Siluriformes; family Ariidae; genus Neoarius; species Neoarius graeffei. The sequence goes on from NC_083585.1 coordinate 19,560,112, forward strand.
AGCCTGCAGTCCAGATCTTTCACCCATAGAAAACATTTGGCGCATCATAAAATGGAAGATACGACAAAAAAGACCTAAGACAGTTGAGCAACTAGAATCCTACATTAGACAAGAATGGGTTAACATTCCTATCCCTAAACTTGAGCAACTTGTCTCCTCAGTCCCCAGACGTTTACAGACTGTTGTAAAGAGAAAAGGGGATGTCTCACAGTGGTAAACATGGCCTTGTCCCAACTTTTTTGAGATGTGTTGTTGTCATGAAATTTAAAATCACCTAATTTTTCTCTTTAAATGATACATTTTCTCAGTTTGAACATTTGATATGTCATCTATGTTCTATTCTGAATAAAATATGGAATTTTGAAACTTCCACATCATTGCATTCCATTTTTATTTACAATCTGTACTTTGTCCCAACTTTTTTGGAATCGGGGTTGTACAAATACATCTTAAATTTAATCTTTGTCTGTTCTTGAATCTGTTATTTCATAACCACTTGGTTCTACCTAATGGAAATGGTTTGCTTTCAGTGTTTTGTGCTTATGATCATTTTAATAGACATCAGTGTCAGACAAATGAATAACATTCTGTTTAAAGATTGGTGTGCCAAGAGTGGCATTAGTCTTTTCACCTAAAATGAGTTGACTGAGCAAGAGTTTTGGTGCGAAAATGATAATAGGACATTGGAACCATAATACATCAAGGTACTTTTACTTTTGATACTTAAGTACATTTGAAGGCAAACACTTTTATACTTTTACTCAAGTGGAAGTTTAAAGGGAGTACTTCCACTTTTACTGGAGTAATATTTTACATTAGGTATCTCTACTTTAACTCAAGTACATAATTTGTGTACTTTGTCCACCACTGTATGATTATTATTTGATAATAAATGTCTATTTCTAAGAATTACTGGCCTGTGCGCTGGCATGTGAATTTGATCACATTTTGTATGAGTTTCAACGCATGATCTATGTACTTGTGTGTACGTTTATTGTGATGTTGACAAATGTGTTGTGTGATGTAGTGGCTTGGAGCCCAAACCAAGTATAAAGGACACCTTACATTAAAATAATATATTCTCTAATACTAATTCTTCTTTGCAACCACATGGCCAAAACTCATTAACCGCCGCCATTTTGGAGTATATATATCCCTGTGATGACCTAGCGACTTGTCCAGGGTGTACCCCGCCTTTCGCCTGTAGTCAGCTGGGATAGGCTCCAGCTTGCCTGCGACCCTGTAGAACAGGATAAAGCGGCTAGAGATAATGAGACGATATATATATAGCAGTAAGAGTACTGACTGGAAAGTAAAGAGGAGTTACACTTAGAAGCTTGTAGTCATTTCTCAAATCTATTTTAAAAACATTTTGACTGCTTCAAAAGATCGGTATCTAACACACTATATAACATATAGTTATTAAAGAGCACTCACCGGGTGAGGAGGCTGCAGTATTTAAGGTTGTGGATTGACATGAATCTTGTTCGATTGACTCTGTGAACATTTGGCCTTCAATAATTCTTCAATAATTTTGCGTTTCTTTCTGCACTTTGTAAGCTGAGCATTTTGAGCTACCGCTTTAGTACCATCTTTGATTTTGTTGTGGCCCATATTTTGTGCTGGAGCCCAGTCTGGATCTGTAAAATTATAGAGATCAGCTGGTTTCCCTAATGGAAAGAAAAAGCAAAATAAAAGCAGCGTCATCAAAAATTATATACAGTTCTTTTTGAAATGAAATGATCGTAGAAGCCTTTGATTGTTGGCTCACGCACTTGATGATCATGGCTTTGTCACATTTGACAGCAGCAAGTTTCTGCACGACCAGGCTATTAAACGAGCCAATATTTCTTATATATTGTGATCTTTCATTAATAAGTAATCTGTAGCACTTACCATTGATAAAATGTTCACTACAGACTCGTGTGGTTTTTGCTTTCTCATCGCTTAGATCAGCCCAGTTTATGTTGGACAGCCAGTGACGTCTATGCTCTGTGGACAACTCTCTTGTTTTTTCTCCTTGATTATTTATAATTGCTGGATTCTAAAGAACTTATAAGTCCCCTTGTCTTGAATAGAGTTGTGCCTGCATCCGGTTACAGCACAAAGAGTCGGCATAGCGAAGAAACAAAAGGAATTCTTGAGTGTAACAATCTCTTGAGCATATCTTCCATAGTAAATGTGTGCCACGTGAGTTTGTGTATATCCTCCAACATGTCCGACTTCCGGTTCAAAGCCTCTTGCATAATTAGCTATGATGTCACATGCAAATGAAGAATACTTTGCAAGTAACAATCTACTTTTTAATATATAATGTCAATATACAGTATGTACTGTATGTTTTAACATGAGCTGGCCTAGTGGTTAGTGTGTCCGCCTCTTGACCAGGAGATTACGAGTTCTATTCATGGTTGGGTCATACCAAAGACCATCATAAAAATGGTACCTACTGCCATTTGGCAAGGCACGCTGCAATATAGATGCAAGTAGTGAATCAAGCTCTCACGGTTAACAGAGGACTGACCCTCCACTCTAACCCTAGCTATATAATACATGGGAGACTGAGGGCTATAGAAATGGAGATTGGTGCCTCAAAGAGCTGGGTAGTACTGGGATAGGAGACTACCTGGGAAGACCAGATCCTGGCATGGGAGGGACTTTTCCTTTGACTTTGTATTTTCTACATAGTGTCAAATATATGTAAGTTCCAGAGTCCCAAGTTCTGGTTACTGTCTGTGTATAGCAGGGGTCTTCAATCCTATCCGCAAAGGGCCGGTGTAGCTGCAGGCTTTCATTACAGCCAAATTGGAGGCTCACTTGATTGTTGACTGGAGACGAGGGTGAAATGATTAAACAAGTGAAATCAGGTGTAGCTCCTGCTTGGTTGGAATGAAAGCCTGCAGCCACACTGGCCCTTTGTGGATAGGATTGAAGACCCCTGGTGTATAGCTTTGCATGTTCTCTCCATCTCTATGTCGTTATCTCTGGGTTCTTCCAGAATTCTCTGCCACCTTCAAAAAATCTTCGACCATAGACTGCCCCAGGTGTAAGTAGGTATGTACATGGTGCCCTCCCAGTGTGTTTTCAGAGTGTTTTCCAACCTCATGAACAGTGTTCCCAGTATAGGTTCCAGATCCATCATTATCCTGCCAGAACAAAGCTCTCCATGAAGATGAAAAAATGAATGAATGTTAATTGTTATATATAGTATGTTATACTCCAGAATATATCAGAATTTTTTAACTTGATATGTTGTAAATGTTTAGGTAAATACCCAGAAAAATATATCAACTAAACAAAAATGACTGTTGTAATGATAAAAATGGCATGATTTGGATCCCACTTCATTATATATAAAACTGTAAATGCTACTGTGTTGTGTATCAAGGCTTTGCACCGTCACGTAACCCTATAGTAACAGTAACTACACCAGTATGACAGGGGGGCATGCTTGTAGTGCTTCATTCAGCCGAAGTTATTAGTTGTTAATCAGTATGGGAAGGTTTTGCTGCATTTTTGGATGTGCAAATCATTTTGAATGAAACAAAGACATCAGATTTTTTTTTTAATTTACCAAAAGTAATTAATCATCAAGGGGAAAATCTAGAGAAATTTTTAAATGTAGAAGGGAAAAATGAGGGGGAAAAAAACATTCAGCAGCACTCGGTGTCGAACAGCACAGTCAAAACCCAATGGTATACTCACTTCAGTTCCACAAAGGTAAGAATTAAAAAATAATAATTTCACAACTGGGGCGGCATGGTGGTGTAGTGGTTAGCACTGGTGCCTCACAGGAGTTTCTGTGTGGAGTTTGCATGTTCTCTCCGTGTCTGCATGGATTTCCTCCGGGTGCTCTAGTTTCCCCCACAGTCCGAAGACATGCAGGTTAGGTTAATTGGTGGCTCTAAATTGACCATAGGTATAATGGTTGTTTGTCTCTATGCGCCAGCCCTGCGATAACCTGACAACTTGTCCAGGGTGTACCCTGCCTCTCGCCCATAGTCAGCTTGCCTGTGACCCTGTAGAACAGGATAAGCAGCTACAGATAATGGATGGATGGAATTTCACAACTGCAGCATGGTGCTCATTCTTATACAGTGAAGTGAACATGAGCAGCAGAGCAGAGTCTAACCTTCACCGAGACTTAAAAAGTGCATTTACCTTTGGGGATCCTTCGGAGCACGTTATGCATGTGCTTGGGACATTATGGGAAACACCTGCTGCTGACCTAAGTGCAATCAGCACGCTGTTTTCACAGAGACTTTGTGAAATATTGTGTCAGGTATGCGGCAGTAGACAGGTCTAAGTGCAGGAAGAGTGTTTATTAGCAGGCGTGATATTTACAAAAACAAAACAAATTGAAACTGAAAGCAGAGTTATAAATATGGCTAGAAACAAACGTGATGGTGATAATACTTCGTAAAGCCTCTGTGTCCGTATACATGCGTGCTGATTGCGCTCAAATCAGTATCAGGTGTTTCCCATAATGACTACGTCCCAAGCATGCGCACAACGCTCTCTGAAGGATCCATCCATCCATCCACTTACCCTGTGCAGGGTCGTGGGCAAGCTGGACCCTATCCCAGCTGACTATGGGCGAGAGGCGGGGTACACCCTGGACAAGTTGCCAGGTTATCGCAGGGCTGACATATAGAGTCAAACAACCATTCACACCTAAGGTCAATTTAGAGCCACCGATTAGCCTAACCTGCATGTCTTTGGACTGTGGGGGAAACCGGAGCATCCGGAGGAAACCCATGCAGACTGTTACACGCTGGTCTAGGTCAGCAAACAACAATGTTGGTGAACAACCCCAAAAACAACACAAAGTGATTTAAAGTGAAAAAGTGAGGGATTTATTATTAACAAGTGCTAACAAGATAAAAGTGGTAAAATAGTAATTTTTTTTTGCAAAGTCCAAAAGTCCGAATTTTAAGGTTGGCAGTCCCAGAAGCCAACCCTCACGAAAAGCACCAATGGACTGACAGCCGTAAGTGGCAAGGCAGCAACAGTGTACGAGCATGTAAAACCCCAAGCCCTCTCCTCTCTCTGGCAGGTAAAACTCCAGGTTTTATATAGGCACTCCTTGATTGGCAGCAGGTGGGGGAGGAGGAGCCAATTAGCCCAGGCTACAATACACCTGGGAAAGGGAGAGACACACGACAGGAGGAGAAAAACACACAGACACAGGGAGAACATGCAAACTCCACACAGAAAGGTCACCATCAGCCACTGGGCTCGAACCCAGAACCTTCTTGCTGTGAGGCGACAGTGTCACCCGCTCCCTAGTTACTGTTGCTATGGGGTCATGTGACAATGCAAAGCCTCTATTGATTTGTTACAACTTGAAAGAATCTCGGGTGTAATCTATCTCAGTTTAAGTGCCAGATAAACTTTCTGTCTAAAGGGAGATTACGCTCAGCTGAGGCATAAGAGACAATCCCTTAAAGAGTTACACTAGAACAGGAAATATCACGAGGTGAAAATGTGTATTTAATTGCATTTAATCTAAACCTCAAACGAACCTGAAATTTACTCGTATATTTAAGTTACCTTTAAGACCAGCCCTTAAATTTAGTAGTGCATTTAAGTACCTTTACTGAACTTTTAAAATGAATTAAATATACTAGTAACTTCAAGACCCTTTATTGGTATTCTTCAAAGTAGTCGTGACTTTTTGTACATTTAAATCTTAATTTAGTAACTTTAAGTGACATCTTAAAGTGCCATTCCACCATTGGATGTATTCTTTGGCATAAAATACAATATATTTTGACAACATATATAAATGGTATCACTAGATAGAGAAATCTTTTAGCTTCAAAATGATATATCAAACATAATTTTTTGACAACGACAAGTATATTAATTTTGCGACCAAAGTCACCTACCCTTTTAATTTCCGCGCGTGATGTCATCAGCAGGTTCCCCTTCTTGTGTACCACGTGACGTGTGACGTGGCACATATTATCAGCAATGGCGGATAGAACGCGATAAAAATAATACCAATAAATCTAGCTAATACCAATAAATCTAGCTAACTGAAAGATTAACTCAAAATTTTTCGCAATTTTTTTGGCCCCCATATACGAGGAGAAATGACTCTCTCACTTTGGGGGTTTCCTGGTCTAAAAATAGACCGACACGTGGTTCGTGACACTTTAAACGTTCTTTTTAACAGAATTTCATTATCTTTAAGAAGTCATGGAAAGTCACTTAAAGTTATACTATAAGAATTCTTAAAGTTAGAAGTAAATACACTGAAATTTAGCATTTCGTAAACTTAAGATACTTTAAAAATATCTTAAAGCTGTTAATTCGTCTCGTGCATGTCCTTACCTGAGCACAGAGCTTCTTTAAAGGGATGTCCATGGGGTCTTCTTATTCCATGAAGTGTTCAGTGGTGGGTTTCTCAAAAGCCTCTTAACGCTAAGAGCATCTTAACTAGGAGAGAGAGTGTTCATTGTACTGCTCACTCTACCATTTTATGATGATCTTTGTGCTACGATGCTTTTGGGAAACTTGGCACAGATCAATTAATGAAATTAAAGAACTGAGCTTTGTCTTTTAACAAATCACCCTTAAAGGGTTTCAGTTAATTAAAAGTATAAAGCAAATTGCATCTAATGTTTGAGTACAAAATTTAATCTAAAATAAAAGTAAAAATGAAATAAAAGTAACTACAACGAGCAATGCTATCAACAATAAACCTGTGATAAACTAAGCACAATATCTGAGAGCAAATAAATGACTGACAGATAATGATTTTTTTCTGTTTTATCTTTTGCAATTACGACCACCTGATATGTGCAATAAGTGTGTTTCATCTGTTTCATAATTCCTCCAATTTAGTATTTATCTTCGGTATATATATATATATATATATATATATATATATATATATATATATATATATATATATAATTGTTTTTCTTTTTAATGTGTGTGTGTGTGTGTGTGTGTGTGTGTGTGTGTGTGTGTTTATTTATTTTTTACTTGTATGGCTCAATATGCCCTCTTCTGCTGCTATCCACTGTGTTGCTGCAAACAGGAAATTTCCCCATTGTGGGATAATAAAGGTCTTCTTTTCTTTTGCTTCTATATAATGCCTTAAAAATGCGGATTATCAGAACCTAAGTTCTAAGTATCCTAACCATCAAACTTACTGGGGTTTACTAACATCTTTTATTGTAAAAACAGCCAAGCAAAATTAGAATATCAAGTTGTGATTGGCCATACTACATTTTCCAGCAACTGGAAAATATAATTTCCCACTAGGTGGAAAATGTCACCATCATACCCTAATAGGCAATGTCATATGCAGAGCAAGCTGATTCTTAACCACAGTATGTAATAATTTATAGAAGCAAGCTAGATAAAACTGGTTCTTAAAACCACAATCCCTTGGGTTTGTTTACTGAAGTGCAGACACCTCTTCTAAGCAGCTGCAAAGTCAGCAGGTGGAGGGGGGAAGCCCAGATGTTTCAGCATGACATGCTGTTAAGCCTATTAATCAGGCCTTCAAGCTCCCTTGCTAATTTCAGGAGGCATGATTGCAGGGGCATCTTCTCCTGATTTCTTCAACATTCTTGGCGTTTTCTTCATAGAGGTGCCTGAGAGCCTCTGCCTCTGTGAGGTCTGCGATGCCTCTTGGCTCCTCCCTGTTGCTTCAGTCCTTTCACCTGCTTTGGGGTCCAAATGCACAGATTCCTTGAAAAACTGGAATAATAATAATAATAATAATATGGTGATGTAGTGGATAGCACTGTCACCTCACAGCAAGAAGATTCTGGGTTCGAGCCCAGCGGTTGACAAGGGCCTTTCTGTGTGGAGTTTGCATGTTCTCCCCGTGTCTGTGTGGGTTTCCTCCGGGTGCTCCTGTTTCCCCCACAGTCCAAAGACATGCCGGTTAGGCTAATTGGTGGCTCTAAATTGACCGTAGGTGTGAATGTGAGTGTGAATGGTTGTGTCTATGTATCAGCTCTGTGATGATCTGGCGACTTGTCCAAGGTGTACCCCGCCTCTCACCCATAGTCAGCTGGGACAAGCTCCAGCTTGCCTGCGACCCTGCATAGGATAAGTGGTTACAGATAATGGATGTAATAATAATAATAATAATAATATTTTTTCTTAAGATAAAGATACATATCTTAAGTTACAAACATTAAAACGAGACTGCTTTTCGAGTTCATAAAATCAGTGAAATTTAGTTCCCTCTGAAATTTGGTCATGGTGATATATATTCATTTCTGTAATATCTCACAAAATATCAGGCCATTCTGTGGCTGGGAAGTTATTTAATTTGAGGGGATTCCCGAGCAAATAATGTACATGAAATCACTCGCTTTGCACAGTCAAGCAGATGGAGGAAGTCCGTGTGTGTGTGTGTGTGTGTGTGCGTGTGCGCGCATGCAAAGGTTTACCTTTGACCATGTGCTGACAGTTCCATCATTCTGTAGCTAAATGAACAGCTGATCACACAGAGGTGCTCACTGAGCGCCAATATTTATTAGTTTGGTCCTGCGTTTCCTTTCCTTCGCAACATAACGTCTTTTCTTCTCACTTTCTGTTACTGTAATCGGTCTTTCACATTTCATTCGCATCCTCCATTTTCCTTTCCTGTTTCAAATTTGTATCCCACAATGCCTTGTGTGAATGGGGAAAGCCCACCATGTGATGCATGACGTAGTATATTGAATTGGGTCATGGTGAAGCAGGACAAAATAGCAGAGAATTTAGGGCCACGTGGGTCTAAATTCATTAATTGTTCAATTAAAAAAAAACGTAATAACATTGGAAGTCTGTGATTACAAATATTTACTCTGTCAGAGCTATATTTCTTTTTATAACATCTGTCTAAAAAATTCAGAATTTGTGTCAGATCTGAGTCGGAAGTGCCATAGATAGAGAGTCTGTACAAAAAATTAAATAAAACTAAAGTATTTAAAAGTCAACCTACCTCTACCTGAGAAAAAAACTTTCCTTTCTGAGTGTCTTAATTACATACAAACATTCATTTGCCTTGGTTAATTTAGTCTGTACATGCTTAGTGTATTTATAATCTAATACGTTCCAGGAGTCTCAGGAAATTGAATTGCTTCATAAAGTTTTTTTTCTCTTTCTGTCATGGAACAGACAGGAGAGGAGAACAAATGCCCTCAAACCGCAGTATTAATAATAGGGGAAAGGGGAGTTGGGAGAATGTGTGTGGGTGAAATCCAGAGGCAGGGATGGCTGGTGGTGACATCTGAGGTCTCCCATCCAAGTACAGACCAGGCCCAACCCTGCTTAGCTTCTAAGCCCTGACAGGATCTGGCATAGTCAGAGAGCTGTGGCTGCAGGCTAGTAGTAGGGCTGAGCGAGCTGGAGAACAGGTGAAGGTACAAGAGGGGCAGGCAAGAGGCAGAGTCAACAGGACAGAAGGCAGATCAGGTTACCGGGGCTGGAGAGCAGACAGAGTCAAACGGAACAGCACAAAATCAGGAGTCAGAGTAGTAGGAACACAGAACAGGTTATCAGGCTGAGAGTTGCAGACGATCTGACACTGAGGCTAGGGAGAACTGCAGCTTAAATACACCCAGGGGGAAGCAGGTGATTGGCAACAGCCAATGACAGTCACGGAAAGTTAATAAGAGGAAGTGAGTGCGGGCGTGGCCGGTAATGCTGAGTGGAGATGTTACCTGAAGAGAGAAGTCCACAGGTAGGACCATGACACTTTAACTTTCACATCTTTCTCCATGTACAGAAGTTTTAGTCGATACACAGTCTAAAATGTAAAATGGGGAAAAAGGAAGAAGAACAACTTTATTCATCACACGCACACTTGTGAAATTCCTCTCTGCATTTAACCCATCTGAAGCAGTGAACACACACATACAAGCACATGTGAGCAATGAGCACACACACATACCCAGAGCAGTGGGTAGCCACGCTAACAGCGCCCAGGGAGCAGCTGGGGGTTAGGTGCCTCACTCAAGGGCACCTCAGCCTAAAGCCACCCCGTGTTAACCTAACCATGTGTCTTTGAACTGTGGGGGAAACTGGAGCACCCGGAGGAAACCCACGCAGACACGGGGATATCAGTATACAGTATGAGTACTAGAAATTACACAGCGGTAGCCAAGGAAATCTAAAAATGAGAGCTGAGAGATCAGCCAAGAACACACTGATGTGGCTTAAATTTACTGAGTGATCATCTCAGGGAGTTTTTCCGAGCCACAGTTGCCTCAGGCTTGCTCATTCGGAATAAATTCATTAGTTCATATATTTACAATCTTTATTTTTCTCTCAAGTTGCTTTGTGACAATGTATATTGTTAAAAAGCAGAATACAAATAAATTGACTTGACTTGCCTTGACTAGATCAGCAGGACTTTACAATGATTGTGAGGATAATGAAAATATTGCAAGATTTGTATATAGTTAGGTGTAATGGGATGAACATTGTAAACTCTAAGAAACATAACATGAACTGCAAAATTCATGGCATGACCAAATATCAAATGAGTTTTTTCTATCCTTTGTTAGCTCATCTTATTTGGTAAGCCACACAGCCTTTATTAGCTTTGCTTGCTTACATAATGTTGTAGCACTTGATGACTGTTCACTTCGTATAGTACCATTATTGGCCCGGCTTGGTCAGTTACTACTATAGGCTTTGTTGACTGATCCTCTTAACGCCTAGAGTGCTGGGAGGTGTGGCTTGCCTAGACAGACATACCCAAAATTAATCAAAAATTGTTCCACGGTTATCGGGTCAATATACATAATCTTGGTCTACGTATATGGATATGCATGACCTTGGAAAATATATTCCCAGTGTCAGTAATACTGTGACTGTTATTATGCCTGAGTAAATTGCAATAAACCAAAGGAGAAATTTACAGATTTTTATCCTCGCCTAAAGTTTACTCTAGATTACACAGTGAGAGGAGGGAACCTGATGACCAAAAGATTTGTTGCCCAAAGCACTATTCCAGTGAATGCCACCATGATAGCAATGGTCCCATGAACCAAGATGTAGTAGATACTACAAAAGTTTTAGTAAGTAGAGAACTTAACAAAACAACTTTTTTTTTTAACTTTTCACCAGACGTCAATTATAGTAGCATTCTAATGGATCTGGTACCAGGTCAGTAGGGTTTAAGAAATTAATAGCACCGTTGCATAAGGGTTTAGTTTGCTTATGTATCAACATATCCTGTTTTCATACAGTAAAAATTGGTAAAAATCCCCCAAAGTTGACAAAAATTTAAATTAAAATGGGACTCAAAAATAACACTGCTTATATCAGGTTAGATCTACAGTATAGAGATCTTGCATGTGACGTCACAGCCGATCCAGATTGTGACAGACGCCATCGTGTTGGTCAAACGCCATATTTCCGCCTTCTACTTCTGCTTTTACTTCTACCTTTTCTTCTGGAAAACCCTACTATATACAATTCTACTACAACGGCTGCGACTACAAGCTCTCCCTACCTGTGCACGGTTTTTATGTTTTTTGTGTGTATTTTTGCGTGTTGTTCGTCTGTACCGGACTTCAATATCCACTACAACCGTATGGACTTCCTGGACATTGGTTTCCAGCAGAAAATGACAGTTTGTAGCGATTTCCATCGCATGCACAACATTCCCGACGAGAAAAAAAAAAAACATTCCAGACAAGGAAAAAAAAAAAAAACATTCCGGACGAGACCAGATTGCGAGACCAGCGGGGTCTCCATGGATTGTTATCGGAAGCAAAGCGAAGGAGGCAGCGCCGGGAGCCGAAGCAAAAGCGAGGCTACAGGCAGAGCCGGCCTGTTGACTAAGCTCAGAAAACAGCTACTCAAACCTCCACTGCCAAGCCTCTACCTCTCCAACGCCAGATCCATGGTAAACAACACGGGCGATTTGGAATTACCTTATTCTATAATCGGCTGGTCAGTGCTATACTCAATACTTAAGTGACTTACCTATCCAGTGAGGATCATTTTCTTGCTTACAAGATGCCACATCTGAGTCGCTGACAAATCCTGAATTTCTGTAAAGAAAACTGTCCAGAGATTTATAAGCACGCAGTGCTTCACCACTGAACAGCGAGGGAAAGTTGATGAGGTAATCATACACGTCCGGGTATTCCGCTGGCAGTTCAAAATCCGGTCGTGAAAACTCCGTCCGGAAAGCCATAAGGGTCACAAATCTGTAGATCGTTTATTTTAGACATATATCTAGTTATCTGTTCATTAGAAAAATGAGCCGTGTAGTCTGTCGGTTGAAATTGATCCATTCTGTACACGAGTCCAGCAGTATTCAGCGGTGTTTTTGACTGACATGATGGACATGATGGCGGTTGTGTACTTTCCGGTCACGTGACTGCAAGATCTCTATAGTGGCAATAAGATCAACAGTGTCTTGGTGTTTGTCCTGTTTTGTCGCATTACAAGCTAGAATTAAAATGGATTTGGGGGGGTTAGTAACCTTTGATTTATGCAACATGTCTACCACTTTAAAGGTGAAAATTGTTGTTTTATTGTGACACAAACAATTAAGATGAAAAACAGAAATCTGGAGTGTGAACCCCCGAAAGTCAATACTTTGGAGAGCCATCTTTTGCTATGATTACAGCTGCAAGTCTCTTGGGGTATGTCTCTATTAGCTTAGCACATCTAGCCACTGGGATTTTTCCCCATTCCTCAAGGCAAAACTGCTCCAACTCCTTCAAGTTAGATGGGTTGTGTTGGTGTACAGCAATCTTCAAGTTATGCCACAGATTCTCAATTGGATTGAGGTCTGGGTTTTGATTAGGCTATTCCAAGACATTTAAATGTTTCCCTTTAAACCACTCCAGTGTAGCTTAGCAGTATGTTTATGGTCAGTGTCCTGCTGGAATGTGAACCTTCGTCCCAGTCTCAAACCTCTGGCTGACTCAAACAGGTTTTCCTCCAGAATTGTCCTGTATTTAGTGCCATCCATCTTTCCTTCAGTCCTGACCAACTTTCCTGTTCCTGCAGATGAAACATATCCCCACAGCATGATGCTGCCAACACCATGCTTCACTGTAGAAATGGTGTTCTCAGGGTTTGCGCCACACGGCATTTCCCATGATGGCCAAAAAGATCAATTTTAGTCTTATTTGACCAGAGAATCTTCTTCCATATGTTTGGGGAGTCTGCCACATGCTGTTGGGCAAACTCCAAATGTGTTTTATTCGGCAATGGCTTTTTTACTGGCCACTCTTCCATAAAGCCCTGCTCTGTGGCGTATACAGCTTCAAGTGGTCCGATGGACAGATACTCCCATCTCCGCTACATATGGATCTTTGCAGCTCCTTCAGTGTTATCTTTGATGTCTTTGTTGCATCTCTGATTAATGCCCTCCTTGCCCGGTCTGTGAGTTTTGGTGAGCGGCCTTCTCTTGTCAGGTTTGTAGTGGTGCCATATTCTTTCCATTTTGCTATAATGGATTTAATGGTGCTCCGTGGGATATTCTCAAAGTTTGGGATATTTTTTATAACCCAACCCTGATCTATACTTCTCCACAACTTTGTCTCTGACCTGTTTGGAGTGCTCCTTGGTTTTCATGTTGCTTGCTTAGTAGTGTAGCAGAGTCAGGGTCCTTCCAGAACAGGTTGATTTATACAGACATCATGTGACAGATCATGTGACACTTTGATTACACACAGGTGGATCTTAATCAACTAATTATGTGACTTATGAAGTGAACTGGTTGGACCAGCTCTTATTTAGGGGTTTTATGCGAATGGGGGTGAATACCTATGCACACTCCAGATTTCTGTTTTATCATCTTAATTATTGTTTGTGTCACAGTAAAGCAACTATTTGCACCTTTAAATTCGTTGGCATGTTGTGTGAATCAAATGGCGTTAACCCCCAAAAAATCCATTTTAATTCCATCTTGTAATGCGACAAAACAGGACAAACACCAAGGGGGATGAATACTTTTGCTAGACATTGTACAACCAACATATTTAAAATGACACATATTGGTGGTACAGTGCCACAGCTGGTAGCATTGCCAGCTCACAGCTCCAGAGCCCTGAGTTCAAGCTTGAGCCCTGTCAGTGTAGTGTTTTAGTGCATGTTCTTCCTGTGTCTCCGTGGGTTACCTCTGGGTTCTCCAGTTTCCTTCTAGCTCCCAAAAGCAGTCTGCTGGGTGGATTGGCTGCTCTAAAGGGAAGCCATGGCCTAATGGTTAGAGAAGCAGCTTTGGGACCAAAAGGTCTCCAGTTCGATTCCCTGGCCTAGGAGGAATGGCTGAAGTGCCCTTGAGCAAGGCACCTAACCTCCAACTGCTCCCCAGGCTGCTCTGGATATGTTGTACATCACTCTGGATAAGAGCATCTGCTAAAAGCCATTAATGTCATGTAATGTAATGTAATGTAAACTGCCCCAGGTGTGACTGTGTGAATGTGTTTGGAGTGGTGATCTACAGTGGACTGGTGTCCAAGCCAGAGTGTGTCCCCAATCCAGAGTGTGTTCCTAGTGTAGATTACAGCTCCACCAAGACCCTTGCCAGGACAAATCAATTGTCTTGACTCAGATTCCTCAATTGACTTTCCTCAACTCAAAATGAATTTTGGTAGCTCTTCCCTGTAGAGTGCATTATCTTCCTTTTTTAGTTCATTTTTATTCATACTGGATCAGACATTCTCAGGATTGTTTCCATGGTAACCTGGAGAGCAAGCAATGTGTTGAAAATATATCCGCATTGCAATATTTCTATTTTCTGCCTTACTATACCTGGAAATTTTATATGACATGGAACAATGCTTTGCACATACTGAGGGTCAAAGAAAGTGTGGGGGAGAGGCTGTGCTTGCTGCCAGACTCAATGTGCTTAGTTTTGCATTCTCACACATTTTTGCGAGGCATCAAATGATCCTTCTGCCTGAATTTTCAGTTGACCCAGACTTGGTGGAAGCAGCCTGCATTTGGCCTTGTTCCACCCGAAAGCCCCTTGGCACAAGTCTCCCTTGGGGCTCTGGCCAATTTACAAGAGGCTTCAGTCAAAACCATTCCACCAAAGTCAATGGGTGTGAGCAGAAGGGCATCAGTGATACTCAAATCCATGAGAGTAATCCAGGGTACTGTGTATGATTTATTCATGCATTTGTTATGGAGTATTTGGTTGCTCTGTGTCAGTGCAAGTTAAGAAGGCAGAGTGGAAAAAGCAACTCAAATGATTTCTCATCATTCGATAAAGACTGGGGTGTGGGTGTGTAACTGCTGAGTACTTTAAAACTAAGGCATAAATATGGGCTGTGGTGGGGGGGAAGAGCTATATTTCCTTAAAGGTCATAGGCAATGGTCGGAGGTGAAACGTAGAATATCAACTTTATTGTCTAGAAGAACGACCCAAAAAGCAAATTCAATCTTCCTAGTGCCTAATTTGCACCCTAAAATTTAATAAAACAGTTAAAATATACTGTTTTGCCCAATTTCTGAAGGTTTGTTTACATCTCACGTATGCACACTTTCACCGCCAGGGGACCATCGTCATGACGTCATTTAAGCCAAACAGACCGGGAGCAGCTCTGTGTTTACCTGCTAACTGAGCACACGTGTATGGACTTCGGTCGTGAGAAGTTGTGTAAAATGTCTGAAAGTATAGCAATTTTGAAGTAGGAACTCTCCATATTAAATATCGAGAGGTGAAACCATATATGTATGAACCTATGGCCATTGCGAAGCAATCAGTGAATGTGGCTCACTGGTTTGACCGTGCAGCCTTGGAATCGGACAGCGACTAGGCCAACTCTGATCGCGGTGACCCCAGACCTCAACAAGACTCGAGCCCAAACGATTTATCCTGGTAGTTATGATAAATTCCTACTTTCATCATAATACTAAATAAGAGCCCTTTTGAAGAATAATTAAACCGCCCTCCCTAGTGGATGATTACTTGACAGTGCACCGGTATGCCACATTAGCCTGCCTTCCACGGCATTATACTATTTATAGCCTACTCTAAGCGAGGAAATATCCCTTTGTCTCATTTCCACAATGATTGTACAGGATCCCTCAGGATTCTTGACTTGTCAATTGCAAGCAAAAGTAAAAATGTTTACCTCCAATCTTCTCCTTTTTGCTTGAGCGTTGCTGGTCTGTTTCTTCTTTGACTGCTTGATTTTGTTTCATGCACACAATCCACTCTCTCCGCCTCTTCTCTTTTGGAAAAAACAACTCTCTGGTTTCACGCGCACAATCCACTCTCTCTGCCTCATCTCCTCTTTCGGAAAAAGCCAACCCACTTGCTCTATCTCTTCTCCTTTTTCGGAAAAAGCCAACCCTCTCACTCCTCCTCTTCTCCTTTTTCGGAAAACACCAACCCACTCACTCTGCCTCTTCTCCTTTTTCAGAAAAAGCCAATCCTCTCACTCAGCCTCTTCTCCTCTCTTGGAAAAAGGTAAAAACTTCTTCCTGAACCAGTCCCACTGTTCCAGTTCACTGCACAGCAATAAGGCATGGTTTTTCTTTGGAAATTCCTGAACGCACATCTGCACTCAAGCCAAACGTCAATGTAAGTAAACGGAAGTGGACTCAACTCAAGCAGTTTGTTTGGCTTAAATGACGTCACGCGCCGAGTGGTCACGAAAATAGCCAAACAGAAATTTGCCACTATCCACACAAAATTATTTTAATTATTACTTATTAACAATACTTCTGGGACCACAAGAAAATTACAGAGGGTTTTTTAACATATAAAGTTTCAAATGTGCATAAAATTAAAACCGTTGCCTATGAGCTTTAAAGCATATACACAGAGCCATGGCCTCACTTTCATTTATAAATGCCTTGAGACCTCAAGAATGGCACAGGAATAGTTTTAAGTGTGAACAACAAATCTAATATAGTAATTTTTATGATTAAAGTGATTTATATAGGTAGCGGTCTGAGTGAATGACCTTGACGTCCGTAACGTCACAGCAGGAAGTCTATCCGTCTCATCGCCATTTCCGCTAGACTAAAACACAGAGCTGACTGCAACTCTGATCCTCCATTTTGAGCTAATTTATCACCATGCTACGTAGATGTGTCAGCAACATGACAGAAGGTGGATTTATGTTGCATTCATGGCCCATGAATGTTCAAACTGCAAAGATTTGGACGTGTCTTGCGAGAAGTTCACGGGCACATTGGACGCCTATGAAGTGGTCTCTCCTCTGCTCTGCACATTTTACTGAAGACTTGTACGAGACCTCTGATCTGTTGAGGAGCGTTGGCTATAAGCCCGTATTGAATTCCTACTTTCATCATAATACTAAATAAGAACCCTTTTGAAGAATAATTAAACCGCCCTCCCTAGTGGATATAGGTAACGATTACTTGACAGTGCACCGGTATGCCACATTAGCCTGCCTTCCGCGGCATTATACTATTTATAGCCCACTCTGAGCAAGGAAATATCCCTTTTGTCTCATTTCCACAATGATTGTACAGGATCCCTCAGGATTCTTGACTTGTCAATTGCAAGCAAAAGTAAAAATGTTTGCCTCCAATCTTCTCCTTTTTGCTTGAGCGTTGCTGGTCTGTTTCTATGGAGAGATTTTTGTTTCTTTATTATCAAAAATCTCTCCATACGTTTCTTCTTTGACTGCTTGATTTTGTTTCATGCACACAATCCACTCTCTCCGCCTCTTCTCCTCTTTTGGAAAAAACAACCCTCTGGCTTCATGCACACAATCCACTCTCTCTGCCTCATCTCCTCTTTCGGAAAAAGCCAACCCACTTGCTCCATCTCTTCTCGTTTTTTGGAAAAAGCCAACCCTCTCGCTCCGCCTCTTCTCCTTTTTTGGAAAAAGCCAACCCTCCCACTCCGCCTCTTCTCCTTTTTCGGAAAACGCCAACCCACTCACTCTGCCTCTTCTCCTTTTTCAGAAAAAGCCAATCCTCTCACTCAGCCTCTTCTCCTCTCTTGGAAAAAGGTAAAAACTTCTTCCTGAACCAGTCCCATTGTTACAGTTCACTGCACAACAATAAGGCATGGTTTTTCTTTGGAAATTCCTGAACGCACATCTGCACTCAAGCCAAATGTCAATGTAAGTAAACGGAAGTGGACTCAACTCAAGCAGTTTGTTTGGCTTAAATGACGTCACGCGCCGAGTGGTCACGAAAATAGCCAAACAGAAATTCGCCACTATCCACACAAACTTATTTTAATTATTACTTATTAACAATACTTCTGGGACCACAAGAAAATTACAGAGGGTTTTTTAACATATAAAGTTTCAAATGTGCATAAAATTAAAACCGTTGCCTATGAGCTTTAAAGCATATACACAGAGCCATGGCCTCACTTTCATTTATAAATGCCTTGAGACCTCAAGAATGGCACAGGAATAGTTTTAAGTGTGAACAACAAATCTAATATAGTAATTTTTATGATTAAAGTGATTTATATAGGTAGCGGTCTGAGTGAATGACCTTGACGTCCGTAACGTCACAGCAGGAAGTCTATCCGTCTCATCGCCATTTCCGCTAGACTAAAACACAGAGCTGACTGCAACTCTGATCCTCCATTTTGAGCTAATTTATCACCATGCTACGTAGATGTGCCAGCAACATGACAGAAGGTGGATTTATGTTGCATTCATGGCCCATGAATGTTCAAACTGCAAAGATTTGGACGTGTCTTGCGAGAAGTTCACGGGCACATTGGACACCTATGAAGTGGTCTCTCCTCTGCTCTGCACATTTTACTGAAGACTTGTACGAGACCTCTGATCTGTTGAGGAGCGTTGGCTATAAGCCCGTATTGAAAGAGGGTGCAGTAGCAACAATTAAATAAAACTACAAGAAAAGGAAAGCATTTATTTTATTTATTTTTTAAAAGGAAAGTAAGCTCAGTTGCACCAATTCTCCCGGAGTGTGAGCCGAGGGTTGTTGGTAAAACACAGAATGGGACGGGACATATCACTCGGGCAGTGACCTCCCCGCGGTTGTTGCTAAAACCGGTGACATTCCATTCCGTCCCGGGTTTTAGTAATTGCCTGAGGCGAGCAGTAATGGCGGAGTACTCAGTATGGAGAAAATGGAGAATGAGTGGAGCAGCAGTCTGATTTCTTCACTGGATATTGCTGCCATCTCGCCCTTACGTGGAAGAAGCAAATGAATGGAGAACTGAATGAACAACTGAAAGTCAGATTGTTTCAAAACAATCGGTCACAAGATCAGCCTTCAAGAAGCGAGAACACAGACGGGTAAGCTCCGACTCTCATTTGGATAAAACAACAAAAGCATGTTGTTTACCTGCATTTAGATTAATACATGTAACTTGTATTGTGTGTTTAAGTTACCGGTATAAGATTATTTAATTTGCTTCAGAATGTGATTGTCTCAGTTCATCTGATTATTTAATTAGCCTTTTACATTTTATCAGTGAAAATGCATGCATGTACATGTATGTTACATAACATGTAACACCTATCCTGTTTTAATGAGAGTCAACCCACAATCAATGAAGTCAAATCAGTCTTAGTTGAGCAAGTCGGTAATGGTATTTCTTACTTTCACCATGACTTTGGTCTATAGCTGTCAAAGGCCTTGCTATAGTTCTTGCTGTGACGTCAAGCACTCAGGGCTGGCTGGCTCAGTGGGGCAACTCAAATGCCAACTTTGCAGTCGATTTTAACTCTCAAAAATATATTTTTTTAATTCCCATTTATGTAGCATACAAGAGTCAAGGGTGGAGATACTATCCACTCAGAAATTTATTTAAAAATAAAGGCTCTGCGTATTTCCTTTAAGCATAACTGTCAACCAAGACCACTGAAATTAGATAATGGATATAATCATTCAGAGTCCTTGGCTTTTCCAGCCCATTTTTCTAGCATTCTTCTCACTGTGGGTCTTTGAGTAGCACTTTTTGAATTTTTTTTGCACCTTTCCTCTCCCTATATTACTACCAACCTTATATCTGGCATCATCTAAGTTGGTGGGACATTAGCATGTCGGAGGCAAGAAAAAGAGCTGTTAATGATTACACTGGGTCCTTAATTTTGAGGAGTATCTAAAATGAAACTTATACTAACTAAATAAATAAGTTTGTACTTTATTTATGTCAGGTTCTTTACTCTGTGACATGCAGGAAAAAATGGACAAAGACCACTTCATAATTAACTTGGATTTGAAGCACTTCACCCCTGATGAGCTGGCAGTCAAGGTCATCATTTAGTATGTAAATATTCATGGCAAACTTAAGGAGTTACAAGTAAGTGCACCCACGAAAGAATACATACCGGTATATATACAGTGTCTTGGAAAAGTATTCATCCCCCTTGGTGTTTGTCCTGTTTTGTTGCATTACAAGCTAGAATTAATATGGATTTTTGAAGGGTTAGCACCATTTGATTTACACAACATGCCTACAACTTTAAAGATGAAAATTGTTGTTTTATTGTGACACAAACAATAATTAAGATGAAAAAAAACCAGAAATCTGGAGTGTGCATAGGTATTCATCCCCCAAAGTCAATACTTTGTAGAGCCACCTTCTGCTACAGTTACAGCTGCAAGTCTCTTGGGGTATGTCTCTATTAGCTTAGCACATCTAGCCACTGGGATTTTTGCCCATTCCTCAAGGCAAAACTTCTCCAACTCCTTCAAGTTAGATGGGATGCGTTGGTGTACCGCAAACTTCGTTATACCACAGATTCTCAAATGGATGGAAGTCTGAGTTTTGACTTGGCCATTCCAAGACATTTAAATTTTTCCCTTTAAACCACTCCAGTGTAGCTGTAGCAGTATGTTTAGGGTCATTGTCCTGCTGGAACGTGAACCTTCATCCCAGTCTCAAACCTCTGGCTGACTCAAACAGGTTTTCCTCCAGAATTACCCTGTATTTAGTGCCATCCATCTTTCCTTCAGTCGTGACCAGCTTTCCTGCCCCTGCAGATGAAAAACATCCCCACAGCATGATACTGCCACCACCATGCTTCACTATAGGAATGGTGCTCTCAGCGTGATGGGTTTGTGCCAAACATGGCATTTCCCATGATGGCCAAAAAGATCAATTTTAGTCTCATTTGACCAAAGAATCTTCTTCCATGTGTTTGGGAAGTCTGCCACATGCTGTTGGGCAAACTCCAAATGTGTTTTCTTATATTTTTTTCTTGAAGCAATTATTTTTTTCTGGCCACTCTTCCATAAAGCCTAGCTCTGTGGAGTGTACGGCTTAAAGCAGTCCAGTGGACAAATATGCCCATCTCCACTGTGGATCTTTGCAACTCCTTCAGTGTTATCATTGGTGTTTTTGTTGCATCTCTGATTAATGCCCTCCTTGCCCAGACTGTGAGTTTTGGTGGGCGGGCTTCTCTTGTCAGGTTTGTAGTGGTGCCATATTCTTTCCATTTTGCTATCATGGATTTAATGGCACTCCATGGGATATTCAAAGTTTGAGATTTTTTATAATGCAACCCTGATCTACACTTCTTCACAACTTTGTCTCTAGCCTGTTTGGAGTCCTTCCCATGCCATGTGGCGCATAGGACGGCGCCGATCTCCATTTCCATAGCCCTTGGCCTCTCGCCTATTACATAGCTAGGGTTACAGTGGGGGGCTAGTCCTCTGGTAACCATGAGAATTTGACTCCCCACTTGCATCTGTATTGCAGCGTGCCTTGCCAGATGGCAGTAGGTACCATTTTTATGATGGTCTTTGGTATGACCCGACCGTGAGTAGAACTCATGATCTCCCAATTGAGAGGCGGACATGCTAACCACTCGGCCAACTTGCGGTCCTGTTTGGAGGCTCCTTGGTTGTCATGTTGCTTGCTTAATAGTGTTGCAGAATCAGGGTCCTTCCAGAACAGGCTGATTTATTCAGACATCATGTGATCATGTGATACTTTGATTACACACAGGTGGATCTTAATCAACTATTTATGTGACTTATGAAGTGAATTGGTTGGACCAGCTCTTATTTAGGGGTTTCATACAAAAGGGGGTGAATACCTATGCACACTCCAGATTTCTGTTTTTTTTTTTCATCTTATTGTTTGTGTCACAATAAAAAAAACTTTGCACCTTTAATGTGGTAGGCATATTGTGTAAATCAAATGGTGCTAACCCTACAAAAATCCATTTTAATTTCAGCTTGTAATGTGACAAAACAGAACAAACACCAAGAGGGATGAATACTTTTGCAAGACACTGTAGTTGATCCTTATACTCTTTGAATGAAAATACATTTAATCACAGAACAAGTATGGATATGTGGCAAGGGAGTTTTTCAGGAAGTGTCAGGTGCCAGCAGGAATTGACCCAAAGGCTTTCACCACCTATGTGTCATCTGATGGTGTACTGAGTGTGCTCCTCAGAACCTGCAGGAACTCAATGAGTGCAGCATTCCCATCATCTGCAAGGAGAAGGTTTCTGAACCAAAGTAAATCCCTGTCTTTAGGCTTGGATCTTATCTCATCATCATCTCCATCCTGTTTCTCTTACTGTTCATCTCTCTAATGTTTCAGTGTTTCAGAAGTTTCAATGCTTCTGAGGCTACAGCCTATAGAAGCATATATACACATTTCCACTGACCTTAACTTTCACTGGAAGAGATTTTGAAACCAAAACACAATTAAATTGAAACTGTATCCCTTTCCCATTCAAATAACCAATTCAGTAAAAATGTGCAAGGCAAAATTATAGAGTCATGCTGGCCAGAGTGCTTTGAACTCAATGTGCGGTTTACTGGAAATTACTGTAGTGTTCAAGGTACTATGGAGGCTTTGTAGCTCTGTATGACAATCTTTGGACACTATGCTCGAAGACTAAACATGTTAAAATAAGGCCAGTTCTCCAGGTTAAAGGAACAGTCCACCGTACTTCCATAATGAAATATGCTCTTATCTGAATTGAGACGAGCTGCTCCGTACCTCTCCGAGCTTTGCGCGACCTCCCAGTCAGTCAGACGCAGTCAGACACGCTGTCACTCCTGTTAGCAATGTAGTTAGCCTCAGCATGGCCAATGGTATTTTTGGGGGCTGTAGTTAGATGCGACCAAACTCTTCCATGTTTTTCCTGTTTACATAGGTTTATATGACCAGTGACATGAAACAAGTTCAGTTACACAAATTGAAACGTAGCGATTTTCTATGCTATGGAAAGTCTGCACTATAATGACAGGCGTACTAACACCTTCTGCACGCTTCGGCAGCGCATTGATACGGAGCTCAGATATCAATGTGCTGCCGAAGCGCGCAGAAGGTGTTAGTACACCTGTCATTATAGTGCGGACTTTCCATAGCATAGAAAATCGCCACGTTTCAATTTGTGTAACTGAACTTGTTTCATGTCACTGGTCATATAAACCTATGTAAACAGGAAAAACGTGGAAGAGTTTGGTCGCATCTAACTACAGCCCCAAAAAATACCATTGGCCATACTGAGCCTAGTTACATTGCTAACAGGAGTGACAGCGCGTCTGACTGCGTCTGACTGACTGGGAGGTCGCGCAAAGCTCGGAGAGGTACGGAGCAGCTCGTCTCAATTCAGATAAGAGCATATTTCATTATGGAAGTACGGTGGACTGTTCCTTTAAAGGCATAATTACAAATTAGCTCAGCTAGGCATTAGCAGGGTGGCTAATAAAGAAGCCTTTATTTGTCACATGCACACTCAAGCACAGTGAAATTCATTCTCTGTATTTAACCCATCTGAAGCAGTGAACACACATGTACACACAAGTGAGCAATGAGCACACACATACTCAGAGCAGTGGGCAGCTATGCTGCAGTGACTGGAGGGTTTTGGGTTTGAACCTCATAGCCGACAGGTACCTTCCTGTTTGGAGTTTGTATGTTCTCCCTGTGTCTGTATGGGTTTCCTCCTGGTGCTCTGGTTTCCCCTACAGTCCAAAGACATGCAGTTAGGTTAATTGGTTTCTCTAAATTGCCTGCAAGTGTGAATGTGAGTGGTTGAGAGGAAAAAACCTTTATAATAATCCAGTAGAAGGCAACAGGAAACCACAACTTTAACTTCTCTTGAAACCGATGGCTGGAGCTGTCAGAGTGGCCACGTCACTGCAGTGATATGCCAAATAGATAGACATTAGATTAGATTAGATTAGATTAGATTAGATTAGATTAGATTAGATTAGATTAGATTAGATTAGATTAGATTAGATAGAACTTTATTGATCCCTTTGGGCGAGTTCCCTCAGGGAAATTAAGAATTAGCACATTCATTGGCTTTCATCAATTCATATTTGTGTCTACTGTCATGAATTATAAACGTTATGTCTCTCTCTCTCTCTCTCTCTCTCTCACTCTCTCTCTCTCACACACACACACACACACATACACACGTATCACATATTAAAACTAATTGGTAATAGTAACAATGGCTGTAGCTAACAATTGCATTTCTGTTATTAAAATAAATGTAGGCTAAAAATGGCTGTGTTTGCTTGAATAGTTCTTGAAGTTGCTTGAAGTTCTCTTCTATAGTTCCCCTAAATTAGCACAATACTTAATTAGCCAAGGCTTCAATTTTAGTAGTTTATTCATATCACATTGCATAAGATATATTGTATTCTGTAATGTTCAACAACAACAAAATGGTTGGAGATGCCTGACTGCAGGATGTAGCTGTTAGGGTTTCAAGAAATCCCTAATTAATGATTTAATTCCTCTTAAATATTCTTCACTGCTTTACTACTTTGTATGCAAAAGGAAAGTATATTACTTTTTTTGCCAAAAATATTTGCTACAGTCTGGATTTTATTACAGTTATTGGGAAAGTCTTGATGACCATTGTAGCAAAACATATTACAGCAAAATGCAACAACAACAACAGCAATAATAATAAAAATGGCAGCATGGTGGTGTAGTGGTTAGCGCTATCGCCTCACAGCAGGAAGGTTCTGGGTTCGAGCCCCGTGGCCAGCGAGGGCCTTTCTGTGTGGAGTTTGCATGTTCTCCCCGTGTCCGTGTGGGTTTCCTCCGGGTGCTCCGGTTTCCCCCACAGCCCAAAGACATGCAGGTTAGGTTAACTGGTGGCTCTAAATTGACCGTAGGTGTGAATGTGAGTGTGAATGGTTGTCTGTGTCTATGTGTCAGCCCTGTGATGACCTGGCGACTTGTCCAGGGTGTACCCCGCCTTTCGCCCGTAGTCAGCTGGGATAGGCTCCAGCTTCCCTACGACGCTGTAGAACAGGATAAAGCGGCTAGAGATAATGAGATGAGATGAGATGAATAATAATCTATGTCAGTATTAAAAGAGCCATTCATGTTCTCCACCACCAGAGGGCGGTTTATATTTTCCACATTTATTTATTTATTTATTTATTTATTTATTTATTTATAAATAATTGTAATAACCATACATGAATTCACAAGTACAGAAAGAACAATGGCTTTTCAAAAGATAAATGTCATGGGGGTGAAAAATAGACACAATAAAATAAGTAAAGAATAGAAAAAGAACAGTCAGAATGTGCCCGGCAAGGATATCAATTCTGTCCGTATAACAAAAAGTCATGAAATAAAGTCCTTGTTTTAACAGCCTTCTTATTGTCACTTAAATGTATTGTGTCAGGCGGCACGGTGGTGTAGTGGTTAGCGCTGTCGCCTCACAGCAAGAAGGTCTGGGTTCGAGCCCCGTGGCCGGTGAGGGCCTTTCTGTGCGGAGTTTGCATGTTCGCCCCGTGTCCGCGTGGGTTTCCTCCGGGTGCTCCGGTTTCCCCCACAGTCCAAAGACATGCAGGTTAGGTTAACTGGTGACTCTAAATTGACTGTAGGTGTGAATGGTTGTCTGTGTCGATGTGTCAGCCCTGTGATGACCTGGCGACTTGTCCAGGGTGTACCCCGCCTTTCGCCCGTAGTCAGCTGGGATAGGCTCCAGCTCACCTGTGACTCTGTAGAACAGGATAAAGTGGCTAGAGATAATGAGATGATATTATTATCTTGATTATGAAATCCAAACAAAACATTTATTAAATAACTCAGAGTTGTCTGATAACTTCTCTCTAATGAACATTTGTAAGTCTAGCCCCTTTTAAAAAGTCTTTCATAAAAAGAACTTCAGCTCCATCAGCTGTAACTGTATTTGCATTACAATACCAATACGTCACGGTGGTGTAGTGGTTAGCACTGCCGCCTCACAGCAAGAAGGTCCGGGTTCGAGCCCCGTGGCCGGCGAGGGCCTTTCTGTGTGGAGTTTGCATGTTCTCCCCGTGTCCGCGTGGGTTTCCTCCGGGTGCTCCGGTTTCCCCCACAGTCCAAAGACATGCAGGTTAGGTTAACTGGTGACTCTAAATTGACCGTAGGTGTGAATGTGCAGAAAGGAACTGGCCATCCTACTTCTTCAATTCTGGCCAAGTCAGCCAAACATAGTTTGCCTCAAGCCTGGATCGGGTTTGGCAGTGACGACGACCAGCACAACAGTCAAACACGTCTTAATCTGTTCATAATTTAGATTAATTTGGATGCAACACAATGCCACAATCTACACTCACTGGCCACTTTATTAGGAACACCCATCCACCTGCTGTTTTATGCAGTTATCTAATCAGACAATCCCTTGACAGCAGCACAGTGCAGATACAAATCAAGAGCTTCAGTTAATGTTCACTTCAAACATCAGAACGGGAAAAATTGTGATCTCAAAGTGTGAATTTCTTTCACTGTGGTATGGGTGTTGGTTTGAGCCAGAAGGACTGGTTTGAGTATTTCAGAAACTGCTGATCTCCTGGGGTTTTCACACACACCAGTCTCTAGAGTTTACACAGAATGGTGCAGAAAACAAAAAACACTGAAGGAGTGAGCGACAGTTCTGTGCGTGGAAACAAACGTCTTGTTGATAAGAGAGGTCAGAGGGAAATGGACAGATTGGTTCGAGCTGCCAGGAAGGATACAGCAACTCATAGCAACTCTTTATAACCGTGGTGAGCAGAAAAGCATCTCAGCATGCAACAGCAGAAGAACACATTGGGTTCCAGTCCTGCAGCCAAGAACAAGAGACTTAGAATCAAGAGCAAGTTCCTATTATTAATAAAGTGGCCGGTGAGTGTAATTTTTTTTTTTGTATTTTATTTATACAAGAATACAATACAATACAACCTCTCATAGAGGAAAAAAAAACATAACCATATTTTACAGACATTTTTTATTGTACAATAGTACAAAAAAAAAACTAGGGGGCATAATAATATCATTAAAAAAAAAGGAGCTACACCATACAACTGGAAATAGGTTAAAACAATAATGACTTCGAAATCTGATGAGAAATACTTCCAGCCACCTTCCAGTCTTTTAAACTAAGTAATACAGAATAGTACAATTTGAATTCGTTCATAAAACAGGAAAATGAGGGTTTGTTTCCTCTCCATTTGCTACAATGGATGTGATATTTGGCTTAAAGTAAGACTATATTAACAATATTGGAGTTAGATGGCTTAAATTATCCATATAAAATAAAATGTGAGTAATACTTAATGAAGGAATATTCTGGTTAAGAGATAACCAGTTTCTTGATATTCAGCCAAAAAAGTTGAGTCCAATGGCATGAAAAGAACAAATGATCCAGAGTTTCGTCATCAGAATTACAAAAGGTGCACAAATCAACGACAAATTTAAATAATCTCTTAAGAAATTGGGCGACTGGATATATGTTATTGATTATTTTAAAGTGAGTCTCTTTGACTATAGGTGGAATAGGCCACTTTATGAATTTTGAATGAGCATTAGTCATAATGGATTGATTGTCTATATTAGGCAATTACTTGAAAAAAGCTCTGCTATAATCATGGTAAATCTTTTGTTTCAGAGCATCATTAATTAGTTTGTTGTTGCACTTACTATCTAGTAAATTGCAGTCATTCACTTTTAAAGTGCATATCACGGGTAAATTCAGGAGCAAGATCAACGTAATTCTCTGTAACATTCTGCATTCTCTGCAATTTTTTTTTACCTTGCGCAATACCAGAAAAATTCAGTTGAAATCAAGCCATTTGAGGTGAATTGGTCCGCCTCTGAAAAAACTCGGCATTTGGATTTCCCGGCAAACATTGATTTTCATGACGTCGCGTGCGGGACGCCTCCCTCTGAATCCTACGTCAGCGCTGGTTTGTTTATGAGAAAACGACCTGGTGGTTTTCTGCAAATTTCTTCAACGTTATCACGTAATTATTAAAATGGTTAACAGATGTATCGTAGGAGGGTGTAGCAACACCAGTCTTGATGGGATTAGTACTCATCGTTTTCCAAAAGGCCGGACAATGAGAGAGAAATGGAGCGCTTGGTCTACACAGGCTGTGCACTGAAACCATGCAAAGCTCGCGCAGCCTGCTGGCGCTTCCGCAGGTAACGTCACGAATCTGGCTCCAGACTCCCTTGGGATTTTTCCAGACGCGTTTTGTTATTTTATTTTTTTCTGCTGTAGACAGATGGCCTTGTGCAAAATTACCCTTCTGGATGAGTGTGTAAAAGGACACACTTTCATATAAAAAAAACACGAAATTGGTCCAGAATATGCCCTTTAAAGCTGGTAATGATGTAATCGTGTCAGAGTATAAAAGGGTATTTCTGATTAACTGAACCAGAGATAAAAGGATGACTCTGCAAACCTTATTGAAATCCCTATCGGAACACCACATGTTATATTTCTCTACAAAAGCTGAGAAACTCAAAAAATTACTATTATATTCTAATAAATCTTTCACAAATATAACACCTCTTTCATACCAATCCTTTCTAAATACAGTATTGTTACCAATTGTGATTAGTTATCTGTTATTCCAGAGTAGACCCATAAGGAGAGAAATTATGGTTGAAAATCAATTTCTAGAAAAGAAGAATTTGTCTGTGAAAGCTTGATAATGGGCAGCATGGTGGTGTAGTGGTTAGCACTGTCGCCTCACAGCAGGAAGGTCCGGGTTCGAGCCCCGTGGCCGGTGAGGGCCTTTCTGTGCAGAGTTTGCATGTTCTCCCCGTGTCCGCGTGGGTTTCCTCCGGGTGCTCCGGTTTCCCCCACAGTCCAAAGACATGCAGGTTAGGTTAACTGGTGACTCTAAATTGACCGTAGGTGTGAATGTGAGTGTGAATGGTTGTCTGTGTCTATGTGTCAGCCCTGTGATGACCTGGCGACTTGTCCAGGGTGTACCCTGCCTTTCGCCCGTAGTCAGCTGGGATAGGCTCCAGCTTGCCTGCGACCCTGTAGAAGGATAAAGCAGCTAGAGATAATGAGATGAGATGAGATGTTATTTATCTGGAGGGCCGGTGAGTGCATCTCCCTGCAGGAATTATGAAAGTGATGTGTTGTGTCTCCTCTCCGCACGGGGGCGCTGTTTCATCTCCAGCTCCGCTCAGAAACCTGTTTCAGACTGGAACTTTTTCCGGTTGGAGACGTGGCTCTGCGTTTCTGTGCCGCTGCGAGTCTGAACGCTTTGAGCCTCATAATAAATAAACAAAGCCGTGTTGTATTAATCAGGTGTTTATTGTTGTTTGAAAGCGGTTGAGTATCTCGGCTGTGCAATTAAGGACCTTAAAACGGATCCAAAATGGTATGTTGAGATTTTATCTCCGTTTTAAACGCGGAACAGACTGACTGAAGTCCTGACGCGGCTAACACACAGCGACTCACCTCCTGACAGCAGACTCACTGCGCAGCTGTTCAGTCGAACACCACAACACCGTTAATTTATGAAATAATTTTACTCAGAACTTTACATTAACATATTTCGGTTATTAGCACTATGTTATAGTGAACTGGTCTTATGTTTGTTTAGTAGCATTAGCTAGCTGGTTGTAGCTAGCTAACTAACTAGCTAGTTAGCTAGCTAATGTTAGTCGTTAAAGGTGGAGCCGAATTGGAAAAATGTACTATTTTGACATTTTCAGATTATGTATTTACAGTTACTTTAACTAGTTGAGCAGGTTCTTACTGTGTATGAGTGTGAAAGAGATGGCCAAAGGTTCAGGAAGATTGACAGGGAAGTTTAGCCAACTTTGGCTGAAAGTCAGCTGGAGTGAAGAAGGATCAGTTTTGAAGAACATCCTGAAAGACAGCTTAACATTTCTCTCTGTTTTCACAAAGTTTGCTGAAGGACAGACACCACTTTTTTCCCTTTTGAGTCATTATAAAACTTAATCTTTTAAAAGTAGATATTAATAGAGCCGTGGCTACAATTATGGACACCTTAGCCATCTTTACGCCGTTGCAAAAGTAGAAAAGACTTTCAATATGCAAATTGTCCTTGAATAATTACTCAAGCTTCCACTGGGGGAAAAAAAAAGAGTTGATTCCTCATTACGTAGTGCATCAGATCACGTGACACCTTTGTCCACGGTTATCGACACCTTTGTCCACGGTTATCGACACCGTTCCACAATTAGACACCTTTGTCCACAGTTATCGATACCGTTCCACAATTACCGACACCTTTGTCCACAGTTATCAACACATTTGTCCAGTTATCGACACCGTTCCACAATTAGACACCTTTGTCCACAGTTATCGACACAGTTCCACAATTACCGACACCTTTGTCCACAGTTATCGACACCGTTCCACAATTAGACACCTTTGTCCACAGTTATCGACACCGTTCCACAATTACCGACACCTTTGTCCACAGTTATCGATACCGTTCCACAATTAGACACCTTTGTCCACAGTTATCGACACCGTTCCACAATTACCGACACCTTTGTCCACAGTTATCGATACCGTTCCACAATTACCGACACCTTTGTCCACAGTTATCGACACCTTTGTCCAGTTATCGACACCGTTCCACAATTAGACACCTTTGTCCACAGTTATCGACACCGTTCCACAATTACCGACACCTTTGTCCACAATTATCGACATTCAGATGATTATTTATAAACAAAAAAAATCAGTATGTGGTATTAAGTTAACAAAACATGTTTCATTTAAAATTTTTCTCATAGACTTATATTTAGTCCAAAATATATTTTATGTAAAAATATGGATGTCAGTGTTTATGTAAATGAGGAAGTAATTCTAATGTTTGTAAACAAATGAACTGATAATGTTTAACCTGCGTCAGAAAATCTTTTTGTTCCACTTTCTACCCGCTTTCTCAGTATTTTCGTAGATCACATTTTGTTCATCATTCGTTGTTGTTTGTATTAATTTCTAGTTTTGTAGTTTACCAATAAACGCCAACAGGGAATTGAGATTGTAACCGCATGAACATCCAGGTCAAAGGTCGCATGTCATTCCTCAAACCAAAATATAAAATGTCTCCTGATATTGTAATATGTGGTAGATATTTACAACAAACTGCAAAAATATGTATTTTCTGAATGGAATAGAAAAATCTGAAAATTTCAAGCATTTTTTTTTAATATGCTAGGAATTTAATTCTGCTCTAATTCTATTTATTGCAGTCGGATTCCAAATACTCTATAAACATTCCATTCTGTTATGAATCAGGAAAAAAATGATTATAAATCACAGTACTTTTATTTTTTTAAAGTGCTTCATCTACTTCAACAGTGTTACCCAAAGATCGATCCATAACGGTTGTAAATGTCCCTTAATTCCACAGGGTGTCGATAATGGTGGACACCGGTGAAAGTGATCACTATTATCAACACCTCACGTGATTCTCAAACGCGCGTTTAGATACAAAACGACAACTGATAAATGAAAGAGTAAGAAACGGAGGTTTCGATGAGGAGATCATGAAATATCGGTGAATTTGATCAGTAAAAACATGTCCATGATCTTTCTACCATGCTCACCTGCGATGAGAACGTCCGGGTTTTCATCAAATTGCTGATTGTGATAAAAAAAAAATTCCATCTCAGGTAACGAGCTGCGTCATCAGACAAGATCAAAAGGTGAGGGCGGTCTTCCGGTTGGTTGATTGATTAATTAACCAATAATAACTGTTGGAACTGAAACTCACCTTTGTAAAATTGTTTTTTATTGGTCCATCTGAAAAGGTGTTGATAATTAATTATGGATTGTCGATAATTGTAGCCACCGCTCTATTTAACTTTATTCAAAAGATGTGTTGCAGTCTGAGGCAAAAGATCTTAAATGTGCACGAAATTGCTCATCTTAGACTAGGTCGATTTTCAGATAATGTGACACCCCCAGGCATTTTTGAGTAAAAGTTGGCAAACAAACTTTTCTAAAAGTATTTTTTGTGCTGAATCCATTTTTGCTGTTTGCCAAGCTGTATCTCTTATGTGGAAGTCTGTAGAGCACAAAATCTAAGACAACCTCTAAAATTTCAGTAAATTCCGTTTTTTTTTATTTTACATCATGTACAACAATAATGATCAAGTCTAGGAGGTTTATTTGTAGTGAGAATTATGGTACTTGTATGTGACAAGGACAATTGCACTTTCATTTCTTATTGTTGTCCTGAATATGTCTTCTTTTATCCCTATATTTCAAGCAGACAAATAGAAAATCTTACATTCCTGAGTCATTTCATTGAGGATGCAAGGAAACTGTTGCCATCACATCAGAGTTTGTAAATTAACTTCAAACTTATCCACAAGAACTTTAATTCAAAATAAAATCACTTTTTGCCATCATTTCTATTTCCATACAGTGTTTAAATATTGCTAATCATAGGGCTGGGCAATATATTGATATTTAAGATGTATCGAGATGGACAAGTATCTCGATATGGATTTTGAGATGTCGAATTAATCGAGAAAAAAAAATTACTTTTTGGAATTACAGAGGTTTGGTCACCCTGTCACTCTGTAACACCTCAAAACACTGTTAGTTGAAAGATAAGTAGCATTTAATATTGTGCAGTAGCATTTACTTGATTGCGTTTTCACATATTTCCACTGCATGCCTTCGGTTGGCTACTCCAGCGACTTCACTCAGACTGCCCGTGCTTCGATCGCCCATGCTGCAGTAGGCAAACATCTTACTGCGGAGCAGCAGCACAGACAGTTTTGTCCCACAGCAGTTTTAAAAACTGATACAGTTCTGTCCCTACTAGCAGAAGTTTTACTTATTTTTTATTTATTTAGGGGGATTTGAAAATATCGAGATATATATCGTATATCGAGATATAGAAGAAATCGAGATATGTTTTTCCTCCATATCGCCCAGCCCTAGTTCATCACCATAAAACTCTATCCAAAGAGCTATATAAGCCAACATTTCTGGTAGCATTTGAAATATTTCTGTCGGTAAGATCATCCATGAAGTCTGTCAGATTGTAAGAACATCATTATGGAAGCTGTGTGTAGCTTGAAGCTAGACCAGTCAATACCATTGGTTACCTGCATTATATGCAAAGAGTCCAAGAGAGATCAGGTATTCAAAGCAACTGAACAGGGCCTTCTCACATTAAAAGCAGCTGCAGAAGACAGAAAAAGGCTGTGGTATTTTTGCTGTTTTGTGAAAATTAGTCATATTGGAGAATCTTGTCATGTTGTTGTTTATAGTTTTATGTTAATATATGTTTATATGTTAAACCATCACCCTAGTTACATTGCATAGTTACAGATCATTTATGTGCATATGATTTTGATGTTCCTATATGGATGCATTCAAGTAAAAAAAAAAAAAATCAAAGTTCTGGAGGCGCCGTGGCTTGTTTGGCTGGGATGCCGTAACATAAATCCGGGGACCCAGGTTTGAGTCTGACCCAAGGTCATTTCCTGATCCTTCCCCATCTCTCTCTCCCAATCATTTCCTCTCGCCCTCTAAATGTCCTACATAAAGGCAAAAAAGACCAAAAATATATATATATATATATATATATATATATATAAAATGGATAAAAAGTTCAGTGTTCACCAAAAATATTCTGAGATAAATATTATGTATTTTAAATATTAGCCTATGTTTGTTTTCTGTACCCAATAAATCTTCTGTCGCAATTTAAGATTTTATTTTTGAGCCAGAGCTGAGAAATTTGTTTATTTTTTTAGCCTATGAGACTGCCACTCTACTGAGTTACAAATAAAAAGACTGCCTAAATGGATTCAGCAGAAAGAATTACCCTTTATATAGTCTATTATATAGTCTATAAACTCAAGACCACAAATTTTATAATTTAATATGGTAATTTGGACCACACACACTACCTAAAGTCTGTTTTTGAGAGTTCCTTTCACCCAATTGAAGCCAAATTTGGTACTTATTTAGCCAAGAGGTATATGCAACTTTCTGCTATTTTACTTTTTTCATACTGTACAACATTGAAGAGTTTTATATTGAAATACTCTAAATATGCAAATTATATGCAAATGTGCCCTCTACTGGGCTCCACGTATGAGATACAGCTTGGCAAACAGCAAAAATGGATTCAGCGCAAAAAATACCTTTAGAAAAGTTTGTTTGCCAACTTTTACTCACAAATGCCTGTAACTCCTTATTTAAGCCCCTTTTTGCAATTC
Organism: Neoarius graeffei; assembly: GCF_027579695.1. NCBI lineage: Eukaryota > Metazoa > Chordata > Actinopteri > Siluriformes > Ariidae > Neoarius > Neoarius graeffei. Next base: position 19,594,460 of record NC_083585.1, read on the forward strand.
TGACCTAGTCTATCTCAGGCAAAAGAGGGCATTCGGCCCAACACATCTTTATTAAAAAAAATATGGTTTCAAGAATAACTTTATTAACAATGTAATAGAGCAAAGAAACGCATAATTACAAATTTACTGGCATCAGATATCAAAATATCCAATGATAAAAGTGCATCAGTTTTCCAACAAGTCAATTTCTTTTTTTTTTAAATAATAAATACAGTCGAGTCGATTCCCTATAAGTGTGGGTCAGTAATCCCCCAGCAGAAGAGTCCAAGTTTCAATTTCTTTCATTTTACTGGGTTCAGTTTTCATGCACACCTACAGGCTCCTGAGTAATCTGTAATAACGTCTGACATGCTGGTGATAAATTCCATGCATTTTCAGTGTAGTGGGGACGAATCTCCCACAGGGACAAACACTAATTTAATAGTTAAAAAAATACTTTTCAGTCAGTTAATGGATTTCACCCAGATTGTTATCGTCATGATGAACCCAGTGATCAGACTGTCCATAAGGGTATTGTTAATACTACTATTAATTAATTTACTTGTTCTATCTCTCTCTCTCTCTCTCTCTCTCTCTCTCTCTCTCACACACACACACACAGAGTGCTGCTGAATTCTCAAATCTGATTGGTCAGAAAATGTTGATTTATTATTATTATTAAAATAGTAATTATTTGCTGAAGGTGAAAGTCCAGGTTATTATTCACTGAACCTGAGGCGGTTAATTGTTTTAGTATAAATACACGGGTGATTTATTTAAAAAAAACAAAAAAACATTTATTTCAAACTTCAAAAGTGGCATGCAAATGTTATAAAGGCACGACAGACAAACTTATCTATGCTGAGTCACATAAAATACTTTGTTTTGAAACAGATAAAATAAATCCCAATCCCACTTTACCTTTGATTAGTTTTAGACCAAACTTCGGATCATCTTCATTGCTTTTAGGAGTAGCATTTTCTTTCATCATTTGTAATTCTTCCTCACTTACGGTGATGAAGCGATTAGCCACCATTTTGCTGGATCGCTTATCAAGAAATAGTCCGAATCTCTCGACCAATCAGCATCCGTAATTTTCTATAATCACCTCCGTATTTTTACTAATTTTCTATAATGGCAGCTCTGAAACTTCTGGCTGTAAAGCACATATTGGGGGGGGGGGAATTCTGTGTGTTTATTAGTACATTTGTTTGAATACATTATTTCTAAAAAGTTCCTTAAATTACATAATTTGTTTACAAATTGTGGTATAAGGGCAATAAAACATTTCAGGACTTGCTGTTTTAGGACAATAATCAACTTCATTTGTGATTATTTTCCTACAACAGTTTCCTCATTGTGCTTTTTGTTAATGCATATTAGTAAAACACTTCACATCGACAATAAGTGCATATCCTTAGTTTCCTTTATAAAATGTCATTTAAAGTCCAAACCAGTCAAGATACTTAATAAAAAAATAAAAAAAAAATCTGTCTGGGAACATGCGTGGATGGAAATCATTTGAAGGCTGAGAAAAATAAATTGGCATATGGAGAATTAAAAAAAAAAAAGGCTGATAAACAATTTACTGTTAAACATCAGAAACAAGAAATTAAGAAGAAATTATCAGACTTCAGTCATCTGTGGCTATATTTATAAATGTACAAAATTTTTGGAAATAAATAAGCTCTTCAACGAGTTTTGATTTAGTAATAAGATTGATACTTACCTGTGGATAAAGTTACTGAAGTCTGAACTAAATGTAAAATATTACTTTTGGAGAGAATAGTTTTTTTTTTTTTTTTTTGGTTGGTTGGTTGGTTGAGGCTCATCTTTATTCTGTGTTAGGAGTCGTTTGTATGCGCTTTACACATCACTGCTTTAACTCACCTGAGACAGCTTATGAAGAAATACGCAAGTTACTAACTGGAATTAATCATGCGGCACATGTTCAGTAGAGGTGTGATGATTAATCAGTCCCCGATATATCGATCCATTTCAGTCCGCCATTCAAAAATCGATTAAAATTTAATGAATCACGGTTCACTGACGATTCACTAACTATCATCCTGATAACCCTAGATGCGTAACAAATTTCGACAAACGGCATAATTTTGTTATTAAAAATTCAGTTCGGTATCCGGAGCTGTACGTGGGTGCAGCCATGTTTGTGGTTGCTTTATCAATCTCACGAGATCATGCGTTGCTTTGTGAACAACATGGCAGACGACTCAGACTTCCTGAAGCCACCGACTTTTAAAAGCCCAGTTTGGCGGCATTGACTGTACTGACTGTATTTTTGTGTTTTTAAAAGATTGAGGCAAAAGTCTTGAAGTTTTCATTGCTTTTTTTTGTTTGTTTGTTTTAGTGTTTTGTGGTTTGAAAATTAAAATGTGCCAAAAATGACTGAACTGTGAAGCATTCATAGTTATACTTAGGGCCCGTTTACACGAGGATGCTGTCGGGTAAAAACGACGAAATATTTTATCGGAAGTGCCTTTCGTCTACACGGGGACGGCGTTTCCGAGGCTGAAAAACGGAAAAAATTGAAAACGCCTTCCAGAGTGGATAAGTTAAAAACAGCCCCCGTTGCATATCCGTCTAAACTACCCAATACGCGAAACTCTGTTCGGATCTGCTCACGTCGGGTACGCGTTTACGTCATACATATGTCATATACTGTACATGCCAGCCCGGGAAGTAAGAAAGTAAGTAAAAAAGTAAGAGCATGTCTGATTACATCGATCCAACGGACCTTCAAGCTGCTCTGGCAGCTTTAATAAACATCCAGGAGTCCTTCGAACATCTATACCGAATCTGCACATATACCGTTAATGAACAGAGGCGGGTATAGTATGCTCTTACTTTTTTACTTACTTTCTTACTTACCATAGCCAGAGTAGTCAAAGTTTTTGCGGTGCAAATCAGACAAGACGAAAGACGTTGCGCATGCGTGCAGACATAGGTGGAGGTCTCACCACCTAGCTGCCTGGCATGCACATCCAATTGAATTCCACACATTTATGCGTCACCGTATAGACGCAGATTTCCTCCTTGAAAACGGTCGTGTAGACGCGGAAAAAAGTGAGAACGAAAACAGACTTTTGTGTTTTTGTTTCAGACCGTCCCCGTGTAAAGTGGGCCTTAGTCAGTGAAGTGACTGGAGTCTGAATAAAGACTATAAAAGCAACACGACTTGTTTGTGTTTTATTGCTCGGCATTTCTAGGCTGACAGTTAACAGAATATTGACAATGATTTGCATCCGTTATAAAACAGAGGACAAAAAATGTCAATCGTGATTCAAATCGAATTGAATCGGAAGGTCAAAATTGTGAATCAAATCACGAAAAAACTGAATCGTCACACCTCTAATGTTCACAGACCTGGTTTCTAAGGTCCAGTTGTGAACCAGGTCCTTATTTGGCTTTCAACTGCAGCACTAAAAAAAAAAATGTTAGAAGAAAGAGTTTTTATGAGATCAGAGGATCAAGAATGAAGCACTTGAGTAGATCTTGTCTGTTCTCCTGATAGTTTTTTGCCTATTTGTGTGTATAATTTTTAAACTCCCTTTATAGGTGCTCTTGGCAGCTGCAGTGTGCACCAAGTCAGGAAAAGCCATCGTGTCGCGGCAGTTTGTAGAGATGACCCGCACTCGCATTGAGGGTCTCCTGGCTGCCTTTCCGAAACTGATGAGCACAGGGAAGCAGCACACCTTTGTCGAAACAGATAGCGTGCGCTATGTCTATCAGCCATTAGAGAAGCTCTATATGGTTCTCGTCACCACGAAGAACAGCAACATTCTGGAGGACTTGGAGACGCTACGGCTCTTCTCTCGTGTGGTATGAAATGATTTTCTGCTTTACTTCCCCCTTGTCGTCCCTTCACTGTGTTCAATACGGGATTGCAGTGATTATATACATGTTTGTGTTTGTTTTCAGATTCCTGAGTACTGTCGTGTGCTGGAGGAGAGTGAGATCTCCGAACACTGCTTCGATCTCATATTCGCTTTTGATGAAATTGTTGCTTTGGGCTACAGGGAAAACGTTAACCTGGCCCAGATTCGAACCTTCACTGAAATGGACTCGCACGAAGAGAAGGTCTTCCGTGCAGTCAGAGAGGTGAGGTGGCTTGGTCGGGTTGGCTGAAAAGTGTGACAAAGGTCGATGTATTCTCTTTAACCCTCTGGGGTCTGAGGGTATTTTCTGGCACTCTAATGATTTTGGAATGCTCTGATTTTGTTGACAATTTCAACAAATCTGAGCAGTGTTTTCAAAGTCATATGACGTTTTTTGTCTTCAGCACAAGTTCAGCTACAATAATATCTATGTAATATGTAGGTCATGATCATACTTAGAAAAAATAGATAAATGAAGATGTTGTAAAAAACAGTTGGTGATTCTGTTCAGTCTGAGGAATGTATCAAGCACAAAAACTTAAATCTGCTCCACTGATTTGGAGGATTAACTGGCCATCAAAAAAACTGTCCTGTTTTGGGAAAAAGGGTTGGCAGTGGGAGGGGGATTCAATGAGAAGGGTAAAAAATTCCATTCCATTCAATGAAAAGAGTGAAAACCCTTCACACTGCCAACTCTTAATCCCATCAGGTCATGTGATCAAAACGGTTCGTCACAATGGGTAAGGTTTTTTTTTTTACACATTCCAACACAACTCTAAAACTGCTTTTTACAACATCTTCATTTATGTAGTACATATATATTTTTTTAAAGTTTTTCTCTATTCATTGTGTCTTGAAATTAACTCTTGTACTGCTTTACTCAGTTCAGAGCCACAACTAACTCTGTTACACAATTACTCTAATTTTGCTCCCACGCCAACTCCAGATTTTACTCTCTCAACTCAAAGTAGAGCAAAATTAACTATTTTTGAGGAAAATACTTTTAACTCTGGAAAAATTGTTCAGTCATTTTTCCTGTGCATGCGCTACAGCGCATGCATATCAACCGATCTGCTGAATATAAATAGAAGAAATATTTACACTTAATCGAGTCAATTTTCACCTGGATTGAGTCGAAGTAAAAAAAAAAAAAGACACCGCTCATCAGTGTCGCAGTTTTCAAGATTGGAATTGAATCACTGTCCTGAATCAGCCGAAACACATAAAATGCCATCTCGCAACAAGTTTTACCTCCAAATAGCCTGAACTATGGCTGACAGATTTTATCCTGTTTACGGTGGGCGTTCCCACCGCTTAAGAGACACCAGTCGAAACTGAAAGAGTGAAAGTGATCATCATGCCGTTACCATGTGAATAGTCTTTTATGAACGTGTAAGTGGGCACTCAGCGCTCCGACTCAGGTGTGACTGAGGTGGGGTTTACATTAGACCGTATCAGCGGATCATCAGATTAACGTTTTTAAAACGATTCGCGTGCACACAGCAACGCCAATACATGGATACGCTCGGCTCCGCAGGCATCCTGCGCTCCAAATCACTCCGCCCTGAACAGCGAGTGCCCTCTGGAGGGTGCGCACTCCGGCCCTGCGCAGCTCACAGAGCACGCGAGTGAAGCGCACGAGCAGTGATTCGGGACTGAGCCGCTGTGTGTGTGTGTGATCTCAGTGCATGTCGGGCATGCGCGTCACTCACCACTTGCAAGTGGAAGGATGGCAAGCCTAAAGACAATCATAACTACACAATGGGCAGTATTTGCATCAGTATTTGCAGTATTTTCATACTTTTATACTCTTTAATGAAAGGTGATACAAGGCGGAAGTCCGCGCCGTTTTTCAGCAGTCGCGTCACATGACCAACGCCAGCGAATCAGGAAGGTGGATGTCACAGTGACGTTGTCCAATGACGACGCCAGCTAGAGCTCAGCACAGCGTATCCGCGTATCTCAATGTTTACACAGCACCGGACCAGACACGATCTGGGTTGAATACGTGGGCCCTGGCGGATTCCCGTTTCCCGGCGTTTCCAGGCATTTTAATGTAAACGGACAGTGCATCCGCGAAGAAAACGAGACAGATACGGTCTAATGTAAACTTGGCCTGAGTAAAGTGACTAGTTTTATATTTCATCTAATTTAGGTAATTTAAAAACTATATTATTTGTCAGTGGGCACATAGGAAAGTGCAAAGTATAAAATTTCTGTCAATATGTTTATCATGCTTGAATGATTAAAAAAAAACTCGCGAAGATATTTATCTAAATACATGACCTACTCATTTTAAACCTGCCAAGCTTCGCCGGAGAAGCTCTTGACCCCAGAGGGTTAATCAGGGTGGACAAATGATCATTTTATGAACTCGCCCAGTGAGCATGTGAAAGATGTGGGGTTTTTTAATGTCATACATCTTCATCCTGTGAACTTTTATTGCACGTTCCAGGACACGTTCTCACACATTAATGTCATGACTCTTCTTTATCTTCATCCTGTGACCTATTTTTGCATGTTCCGGGTCATACTGTACAACTTGGGCTTCAAAACAACCCGTGCACATACTCCTTAAATATGTCTATTTTCAAATTTGTATATTTTACATCCTTACTTATTTTTATCCTATTTATATTACTTTTTTTCTTTTTCTAAATTCTTTTATCTTAACTGTTCAAGCATTATATTACATTACATTACAGGCATTTAACAGATGCTCTTATCCAGAGCGACATACAACATACCCAGAGCAGCCTGGAGAGCAGTAGGGAGTTGGGTGCCTTGTTCAAAGGCACTTCAGCCATTCCTGCTGATCCAGGGAATTGAACCAGCAACCTTTTGGTCCCAAGGCAGCTTCTCTAACCACCAAAAGCAAATTCCTTGTATTGGAGAATGTACTTGACAGAACTCAATTCTGATTATGCTAAAGTGTAACTAGCATAATATATAGCGAGCTAAGTAGCTCATTAGGTGCATTCATAAAATCGCTGTCTTAATGCAGTTAACCACAAGCTGACATATGATGTGTTCTATCAGCTTTGTGCTTCAGCTTATTTTGCTCAACTTCAGGAGTAGTATTTGCGCACACTTGCATTTTCCTGGTTCAGAAATTATCCTGCCATTGCTTGTGCAGGATAATTAAACCACCAAGTTAAAAAAGAAGCGAGTGATGAGGTTCAGAGTGACTAGTGTGCACTGTAGTTACAGCAGTGAGGTGTCCCACACCAACGTGAAGCACTTTGAATTTAAACATGCTTATCGGATGAGAAGTTTTGTTTTGAATTTTTTTTTATTATTATTATTTTCCTCACACTAGACTCAAGAACGAGAAGCGAATGCAGAGATGAGGCGGAAGGCTAAAGAACTGCAGCAGGCGAGACGGGACGCAGAGCGTTCCGGCAAAAAGGCACCCGGCTTTGGAGGGTTTGGAAGTTCAGGAATGAGCAGCCCAGCTACCATCATAGACACGATGATGGAACCAGAGAAGCCCAGACCAGCTCCTGTATCAGTTAGGTGTGTGTACCGCATAGTTACATGCAAAAGACCTGACTACATAACAATGAATTCCTTTTTTACTTTTACATATGAACAGAATTAAAGTTAATTTTATGTCCCTAAACCCCACTTTTTTTTTCCTTGTACAAAGCAACAATCATTATGTTGGTTGACCATGTGTTTTCGAACCGTAGCTGATCCAAAAGGCCATAAATTGATGGAAAATCGATAAGATCAGCCGATTTTCACGGAATTTGCCAAGACTGAACCGGAAGATCTCGAAGGGATGCGTAACAAAGATCCAGATATCAATTTCATTCATGTGTGCAGCAGTGGTTAGACCAGTCTCAATATAGAATCACATTTTGGAGAGAATTCTGATAGTGATTGGGATTCCTATTTGTCAGATGAAAGGGAAGATGATTATCAAGGATATTCCAGAGTAAATGGTTATCTTTTCGAGCCCCCAAGACAAGAAACAGATGCCAGTTCACTCAGTTCATGACAGTCCCACTCACTGCCAATAGCGCACCACCAGCCAGAGAGAACTGGAAACGCAGATTAGTTTGTGGGTTTTTATTTTAAGCTGGCCACTGCAAAATATAGGGAAAATATTTACACGTACCTCAATAAATGCAGAAATATAGTCTTTAAAACATACATTTATTCAGTGCAATTATCGAAAGAAAATATGAAGTGAGCAATAATAGGGGAATCGACGAACTGTCCAAATGTTAGATCAAATGTCATTTATAAAATCAGTGGGTTTCTTTTTTGCTCCAGTAATGCCCATGTGGTCGTTCTGGTGGTAATGAACACTCGATGAATCAGATTTATTATTAGTAGGCCTAGTCATGTGTAGATCTATGTGCAGTAAACAGTGTGTCTTGACTCTAGTATCCCTACTGTCCATGCAGGTTAGCAACTGTATGGTGTGCAACTGTGCATGTTATACCAGTGTACATATATGTAGATCTATATTTCACCAAGCTACATGTATTTGTAATGTACAGCTGAGGTCAGAAGTTTAGATACAGTGACATGAATGTCATCTTGGATATGAATATCATGGCAATATTTGGGCTTTCAGTAATTTCTTTGAATGGTTCTTTTTCTGTGGCAGAATGATTGGGTTTTCTGAAATCAACATACGGTCAAAATTATACATATAGGGTCAAAAATTTACATACAGCACACTTAGATTATTAATTCAGAGGTGCTGAAACTTGCAAAATGTCTTTTATATTGCCACGGTCTCTTAATGATCATGATTATTGACTACAGCTGGTAGCTTCTCTGTGCCTTCATAAAAAGGGTTTGTTTACGGCACTTGTTGAATTGACCAATGCACAATGGGGAAAGTCCAAGGAGCTCAGTGCAGATCTGAGAAAGAGGATCACAGATGTACACAACTCCGGAATGTCTCTTGGAGCCATTTCTAAACAACTGCAAATCCCAAGATCAGTTCAAACAATTGTATGCAAGTTATTGTGAGGTGTACTCACTTTGCTAAGCCACTTTGCTTCAAGAAAACCCAAACTGTCATCCTCAGCTGAAAGGAAATTGGTTTGGATGGTCAGGAACAACCTGTGAACCACCATGGCACAGCCCTGCCATGAACTGGAAGCTGATGGATCACTGTCTACAGTTCAGATCACCATGGACTAAGAGGCTGCTGTCCAAGAAATAACCCCCTGCTCCAAAATTGACACCTTCAAGCTTAACTAAAGTTTGAAGCTAACCACACGGACAAAGAAAAAGCCTTCTGGAGGAAAGCTGTTTGGTCAGGTGAGACAAAGATTGAGTTGTTTGGCCACAATGACCACCATGTACAGAGGGACATTGTACCAGCTGGTGGTGGTGGTAGGATCATCATGCTCTGGGGCTGTTTTGCTGCCAGTGGAACTGGTTCATTGCATAAAGTGGATGGAATAATGAAGAAGGAGGACGACCTCAGAATTCTTCAGCATAAACCATCAGAAACTTGAACACGACTTGGGAGTTACAACAGGACAATGAACCCAAACACGCATCAGAGCTGGTTGTGGAGGATAAAGCAGGCTAACATTAAGCTTAAAACAAGTCCTGACTTCAACCCTATTGAAAATATATGGACTGTGCTTAAAAGTCGAGTCCATGTCAAGAAAAAACTCTACCAATTCTACCATGAAGAGTCGTGAAATATCCAACCAGAATTCTGCCAGAAGCTTGTTCATGGTAAACAGAAATGTTTGGTCAAGGTGAATCTTGCAAAGAGACATTTTACCCAAATATTAGGTGTGCTGTATGTAAATTTTTGACCCTGTATGTATAATTTTGACCCTGTGTTGAGTTCAGAAAACCCAAAGAAAATTAAACCTTATGCACCAAATTCTAGTGTTTTTTAAATTAAAGATGTATGCTGTACATTCTGCCACAGAAAAATAACAGTTCAAAGAAACTACTGAAAGCCCAAATATTGTCATGTTTACTGTATGTAAACTTGTGACCACAACTGTGTGTGTGTATATATCAGACCCTCCAGGATTTCGCGATGTTGCGATTTGCAACTTCAACGCAAATTCAACCAATCCCTGCGAATTCAGGGCGGTGTTGCAATTCTATCCAATCACCGCAACTTTCCTGCAAATTTGACCAATCGTTGGTGTCGTCTTGAGGTGATGTCGACAAACTACCTTCCGCCTTACTTCCATGTATTCGTTCAAGAGAAGCAGCATGTGCGCAGTGTTGCCAGATTGGGTGGTTTTAAGTGCATTTTGGCGGGTGTTGAACATATTTTGGGCTGAAAAACATCAGCAGTATCTGGCAACACTGCATGTGTGAGTCAGTGTTTATGTAGGCTTAAATTCTGTTACTGAAAGTGTGTTATGTTTACAGTGAAGGACTGTGTGCACTTTACATTATTTTTTTTACTTAATACAAGAAATTAATGGATGCCAACATTTTTGCCAAAATGGTATTTTATTTTCCATTGTTTAGGCAGCTTCAGCATCATACTGTGAGATTCTGTTCAAATTGTTTTTTTTTCTTCTATGAAGCCTGAGCCATTTATTTTATTAGTTTATAATTATTGTTTAATTTAGTCTTCAGGAGAGACTGCCTGCACACAGGACTAGTATTAGGTTTTTTTTTCTTATATGAAAGCTGAGGCATTTATATTATATTTTAAGGTAACTTCATGTTGTGCTGTGAGGTTCTCTGCACTTTAACTTTTGAACCAACAGGTGCATTTGGGGGCGGCACGGTGGTGTAGTGGTTAGCGCTGTCGCCTCACAGCAAGAAGGTCCTGGGTTCGAACCCCGGGTCCGGCGAGGGCCTTTCTGTGTGGAGTTTGCATGTTCTCCCCGTGTCCGCGTGGGTTTCCTCCGGGTGCTCCGGTTTCCCCCACAGTCCAAAGACATGCAGGTTAGGTTAACTGGTGACTCTAAATTGACCGTAGGTGTGAATGTGAGTGTGAATGGTTGTCTGTGTCTATGTGTCAGCCCTGTGATGACCTGGCGACTTGTCCAGGGTGTACCCCGCCTTTCGCCCGTAGTCAGCTGGGATAGGCTCCAGCTTGCCTGCGACCCTGTAGAAGGATAAAGCGGCTAGAGATAATGAGATGAGATGAATGAGGTGCATTTGGATAAGTAAAGCCTATTTTTCTGCATTTTTGTAGTCCTGGTAATCTTTTATATTGGTAAAGTTGTTTATGGGACCATTTCTCAGTGTCTTTGTTTTTTTTTTAATCAATAGTTTTTCAGTAATAACTTAATATTTAACATATCACTCAATTTTAATCACAAAAAGAGAAAATCGCAACAATTTCTCGCAACTTTCACTTCCTCCCGCAATGTAATCGCAACAAAAACCTAAACACCGCAACTTTCGCAATTTTTTGGACCCCCCCCAGACATTTTAGCCCGCAACAATCACAAAAAAGGCCCGCGAAATCCTGGGGGACTGATGTATGGTATATTTCAGGTGCCAGTGTGGTCATTGTCAGCCAGTCTGGATAGTTGGCACACTTCCTGGTTTCAAAAGTTTTTTTTTTTCTTCCCTTTCCCTCTTCTGGCCTGTCATCTGTTTCATCAAGAACACCTGTCCTTCATAACAGTTCTTGTCGAAATGCTGTTCACAAATTCCCACTTGACTCTTCTCTGATGGCGACACGAAATCTGCCCGCTTCGTTTGCACAAACTTCACCCGCTGGCTTCAGATTAGTGTCATTTCTCGGAAAGTCATGAACTGAATGTCCTGTTGTATATGAATTTGAACATCCAAACACAACTCAGCGCTTTCCTATTGTTATTTTTGTAAGATTTCATCAACAATATCCGATTTCAGTGAGTAAACAAGCATGGAGTCAGATGACCCAGATAACCGGGGTTCCACGTGTGATGTCATGCGAGATTAGCCCTGAGGCAAGGCTGCCTTTTTCCGGGATCCGGACGCCGTGATTTAGCGATAGTTTGGTGCTCGATGATAAAATGACAATTAATATTTTCCCCCGCTTTGTTAATTAATTTTGGTTGTTGCTAATGATATATATTCATTTTAAAGCATTACTTTCACTTTAACATGAGGTTTTTGTCATCTCCAGGCCAAGTGGTCCGAGTAAAGCACTGAAGCTGGGTGCCAAAGGAAAAGAGATTGATAACTTTGTAGACAAACTCAAGTCAGAGGGTGAAAATATTATAATACCCAGTGCAGGAAAGAAGGGTTCGGAAATATCTAAAGTCCTTCAGCCTCCAGTGAACACAGAAAGGTATACTTGATAGTCTAATAGTAATTTATTAAGCATATGGTATATTGAAATCTCTAGCGAGTAATCAGTGGCTTGTGTATTTCTCCTGTGGCTCAGTGTACATCTGAAGGTAGAGGAGAAGATATCTCTTACCTGTGGACGGGATGGTGGACTGCAGAACATGGAGATTTTGGGTATGATCTTACTGCGAGTCTCAGATGAAAAAAATGGCCGTATCCGCTTGCAAATTAACAATAACGACAAGAAAGGAGTGCAGCTGCAGGTAATTTTGCATTCTGATGTTTCAAGGTTGCATACGTAAACAAATTTTCTTTTAGAGTTAAAGGAGTCCCTGGATGCAAAATGTTTGCGAACCCCTGGTGTGCATTAGCAGGACTGGTCAAGAGGTTCTGCTCCACTCTTTTGGGAGTGAGTAGGCAGGAGTGGTTTAAAAGACCGTCCTGCCCACACAACTGCATTGTTTCATGGATTTGGTTGTTTTATTGGTTTATTGATCATTTTGCTTGAGTCGGAAAATAGATGCTTAGAGAGTTTAAAAGCATTTGTCTGCAGGAATTCTTCATAACAAGACAAGCGCAAATCTATATCAGATATCACTGGAAATGATGCGTTTTCGAAATCTGTTTTCAGACCCATCCTAATGTAGATAAGAAGCTGTTCACTGCAGAGTCTTTGATTGGATTGAAAAACCCAGAAAAGTCTTTTCCCCTGAACAGCGATGTGGGCGTGCTGAAGTGGAGGCTACAGAGCACAGACGAGTCCCTCATCCCTTTAACCAGTGAGTTCCTCTTGAATTCGTACATGCTTATGTTTGAATTGGTCCTTTACCCTTAAATGTGTACCAGAATGTGTGTGTACAATGTGCTTATTTTATCTGTAGTAAACTGCTGGCCTTCAGAAAGTGGTAGCAGCTGTGATGTTAACATTGAGTACGAGCTCCAGGAAGAGGGCCTTGAACTCAATGATGTGGTCATCACCATCCCTGTGCCGTAAGTTCCTGTTAAAGCATATCCAGGAGCCCTCGAGTGGTGCCACAGCAAATGGTTTGCCCTGTCATTGGGAGATCAGAGTTTGAATCCTGATGTTTCTATAGCCATCCGTGATCCAGAGCCAAGAGAGCAAAATTGGCCATGCTGTCTGAGTGGGAGGGATAGCATTCTTTCTCACACACACCAACACTCGATAATCGTGGGCATCTGTAAGCTCTTGTATGCAAAAGAGGGCAGATGGCACATTCCACCGAGTGTGTTGCCTTATGATGCAATTTGTAAAAATGTGTTTGGTTGACTTCACGTGTCTGGACTTGGCATGTTGGCTGACTTTGTGTCCTGTTGTGTGATAGGAGCGAGTAGGCTGGTGGGTGGGAATTGACAGGTGACCAAATTGGGGCGGGGGGTGGAAATAATCACAAAGAGAAAAGTAACTCCAGAATACAGATTTTCCTTTTATGATTGTGTTATTTTATCTTATCACACTTGCTCAATTTTGATTGGTCAAAATGTAGTTGACTATTTTTTTTTTTAATCCCCTGCTGGCCAAAAGGCCCAAAAGGGGATTACGTCTGTCTGTCCGTCCGTCCCGGGAAGGGTGCTCACCTTCTGAAATCAACTCCTCCCACAATTTTTGGAGGAATTTCACGAAACTTGGCAGGATTCTTTGTTATATGTCGGTAATACGCAGATTGTAATTTCGTTAAATTCGGTCACGTTTTACCAGACTTACAGCCCTGGATTAACAAAATTATACTTTGACAATTTCATGAGAGTGTATTTTCCTTCTGACATCAACTCCTCTCAATTTTTGGACGAATTTCTCAAAGCTTGGAAAAAAAGGCCTTGTTATATGACGGTAATACACATATTGCGATTACATTTTTTGTGAAAATTTTTACCAGAGTTTTGACCCTTGACTTGTACTTGGACAATTTCATGAGGGTGTACGTTCTTCTGAAATCAACTCCTCTCACAATTTATGGAGGAATTTCAGCAAACTTGACAGAAGGCTTTGTTATATGATGGTTAACATGCATATTGAAATGTCTTTTAATTTGGGCAGATTTTCCCCAGAGTTACGCCCTTGATTATTAAGAAATTTGTACTTTGGCGCTTTCATCAAGGTGTGCTTGCTTTCTGAAATCAACTTCCCTCACAATTTTTACAACCCCGATTCCAAAAAAGTTGGGACAAAGTACAAATTGAAAATAAAAACGGAATGCAATGATGTGGAAGTTTCAAAATTCCATATTTTATTCAGAATAGAACATAGATGACATATCACATGTTTAAACTGAGAAAATGTATCATTTAAAGACAAAAATTAGGTGATTTTAAATTTCATGACAACAACACATCTCAAAGTTGGGACAAGGCCATGTTTACCACTGTGAGACATCCCCTTTTCTCTTTACAACAGTCTGTAAACGTCTGGGGACTGAGGAGACAAGTTGCTCAAGTTTAGGGATAGGAATGTTAACCCATTCTTGTCTAATGTAGGATTCTAGTTAGGGCTGCACGATATCAGAAAAATATGCGATATTCGATAACATGACTGAATATCTCGATATCGATATGTATCACGATAATTAAATATATACTGTTTTTCTTACCTCTACTCGCTGTTCTGCCCTGTATCTAGCATTTAAAAAAAACACCCAATGCATCGCTTCCATTCCAACATTATTTTTTATTGGAAAAACATGGCTACACCTGCAATGGTGTCCATCAGTCATCTTTAAATCTCTTAATTTTTGTGAGCGCAGCAGAAAATGTCTTAAGTTGAAATAAACAAAAAACTGAAAACTACATTACATTAACATAAAGCATTCGAAATGGCAATTTCAGCGGCTCCCGGGAGATGAAGGTGAGCGACACAGATTCACCATAAACTCAAACACAATCTGTTAATAACACATGCAGGTGAGAGAGCGGTAGTGTGTGTGTTAGAGTGAGAGGTAGTGTGTGTGTGTGAGAGAGAGAGAGAGAGTGTGGTTTTATGTTTTTATGCTGCTGTACAGCAGCGTTTGTCCCAGTGAGCCGTCCCACCACTGTTTTACAGGTACATGTCTTGCAAAGTACCTGAGTTTGCAGTACGTCACCCCTCCTGAATCCAAAGTACTTCCAAATAGCAGACGTGCATTTTTTTTTTTTGGAAACCAGTTCCTCCTCACACAAGTTTGTCTCACCACACTTGCTACCGCCTTCCGCCATCACCACGAGGCTTCTACTGGTTTTGCAATAGGGGGCGGAGTTATCCCGCGGCGCTTGTTGACATTCAAATGTGATTGGACGGCACCGAAAAATGCGCCTTTTATCGAAATTTAAGTAATTTTTGCGGTACGTGTATTGCAAACTATGATATCGCGATATCGATACTTTTTCGATATATTGTGCAGCCCTAATTCTAGTTGCTCGACTGTCTTAGGTCTTTTTTGTCGTGTCTTCCGTTTTATGATGCGCCAAATGTTTTCTATGGGTGAAAGATCTGGACTGCAGGCTGACCAGTTCAGTACCCGGACCCTTCTTCTACACAGCCATGATGCTGTAATTGATGCAGTATGTGGTTTGGCATTGTCATGCTGGAAAATGCAAGGTCTTCCCTGAAAGAGACGTTGTCTGGATGGGAGCATATGTTGCTCTAGAACCTGGATATACCTTTCAGCCACAACTTAATTTGTGCTGGATCTTGCTGGAACAGGATCCAGCATCTCTTGATTTTGCCCTCCCTGCGTTCCGGTACTTATTTGGACGGATCTGGAACCTCTCGTAGCCTACATGTATATAAAATAATAATATTACAGAACGTTTTGAATGTCTTAAATAAATTAATAATGTACATATAATCATTTACAGAACAAATCCTACGAAATTCGTGATGTTTTATTTAGATGAAGCGTCATTTAGTCGGAGATTTGTTTATATGTTGCTGGGCAACGATTCATGTTGCTGGTTGCAGGGAAAAAAAGAAAAGAAGGGAAGAAAAGAGATTTGCCGCCCGCTTCCATGGAGCAACAACTCAAGTAGACGGGAACAATTTAAACCACGGTATTTCGCGAACATGTCAAAAAGACAGTCGAGTTTACTTTGTTTTTTAAAAAAGATGGCGCAGCCGCAAAACAAGTCAGAAAAGCAACAAGCAGCGAATGCGATGAGGGCAGCTGCAGTGGCCATGCTGACGCCGGGCAAGAAGCTAGCGCACCGACAGCTAGCCAGGTTCACGAACACTTTTCTCTCGCCGAGTGGCAGCTGTCTTCAACTGCGGCGGGAGGGCGGGACATGACTGAATGGGTGTTTCTGATTTGTCAGCTGTCTTCAACTGGGGCGGGAGGGCGGGACATGACTGAATGGGTGTTTCTGATTTGTCAGCTGTCGTCCTTACACCGCATGGCATGCCCCAAGCGTTTACAACACAGAATTCCAGGTTCTCCGCTCCAAAATCGGCAGCTTCAAAACTTTTTTTTTTTTAACCGGCAACCAAAAAAAATTAACCGGTTGACGTTGATTCGGTCAACCACCGGTCAAACGGTCATCGGTTAACATCCCTATTTGGGACCAGAAAAGACGGGTAGGATGAAACTGGCTAAAGAGTGGATTTGTAGCACAGTGAGCTCATCTGCTCCAGACATAACAAAAAAAGCAACGTGCTCTAAGAAAAAAAGTGTTTGAACATGCCCGCACCAAGGCGCACCTTGCAGCAGAAAGCATTCTTGAGAAGGCGAAAGTGGATCCTTTAGGACAGGATATAATTAATAGCCAGTCCGACCAGATCAACACAACAGCTCGTGTGTTTCGCACAGCCTACAAGGAGGCTAAATGTAACCGACCAGCATATGGCTTTGAACAGGAGATTGACTGTCAAGAGTTAAACGGGCTCGATATGGGTCGTATTTTACACTCTAAAGTTGCCTGTACAAACATACAAAAACACATTTCGGATGAAATGAGAAGGAAATTGTTTGAAAAAATTGTAGAATGCGCACCCAAACTCAGTCTACTGCTGGATGAATCCACCAGTCTAAACAAAAATAGCTGCCTAATTATATACCTAAGAGCTCAGTTGCCTGATATGAACAAACTTGTAAACATTTTCACTGATCTGGTAGAATTACTTGATTTATCTGCTCACGGTATTGTTCAGAAACTATTGTCTGCCCTGGAGAGCCTGCACCTGACTCAGGATTTTCTCTCACGAACCCTTATTGGATTAACCTGCGATGGCGCTTCGGTTATGTTGGGGCGTAAAAGCGGGGTGGCGAGTCGGCTGCAGGCCATTTTCCCCAACATTACACTGTGGCACTGCTCAGCTCATAGGCTTGAGCTTGCGGTCTCAGACGCCGTGAAAGAGATGGGCGCTATAAATCACTTGAAAATATTGATGGACAAGTTATATGCACTGTATAGCACATCTAACAAAAATCGAATGGAGCTGAGGGAGTCTGCTGAGAGCCTAAATGTCCAACTATGTAGAATAGGTCGGATTTTAGACACTAGGTGGGTGGCATCAAGCTTTAGAACCATTGAAGCAGTGTGGAAGAGCTACCCGGCACTTTACAAACATTTCATAACTGCATCAGAAGATCCCTCCCGTGATAGCATCACAAAGCAAAAATACAGCGGGCTTGCAATGCGTATTACTTCACATGCGTTTGTGAACAATTTAGGCATAATGTGCGATGCATTGCAAGAATTATCCGAGCTCTCAGTCGAGCTTCAAAAACGTGATACAGTATTACCATCATTTCAGCACACAGGTCAATTTGTCGGGAAATCGGAGTGTTTGAGGCAATGTCAGATCGGCCAGGGCACTACACTGAACTGAGCCAAAGGGCTATTGAGGAAAACACTTTCCAGGGTGTCACACTGCATGCCGGTAAACCAAGCGACAGAACACTCGAACCCAAGCAGTTTTTCCTAACTGTGGCCAAGAACTTGGAGGACTGCATGCTTTCCCAAGGAGGCCGGTTGCCAGATAAAACGGGATATAACAAGTTCATTGATGAGTTGAAGGTGCTTTACGCACAGTATTGGCCCAAGAACGCAGATGCGTTGTATGGAGAGACTGAGGTTGAGTCGCTGTGTCTGCGCTTTAACATTGCCAACCCACGAGCAGTCATACGAGCCTACAGAGAGTACAGAGACTCCGATGGAAACCACACGCCTGATGAACTGATGGAGTTACTTGCTGCTGTCAACAGCATTCCCATTGCAAGTGCTGAATGTGAGCGCGGATTTTCTCAAATGAATTTGATTTGCACTTCTAACCGCGCCTCTCTGCTGACATCCACCCTATCATCCATACTTATCCTTAATCTTGTTGGGGCCCCCCCTGGCTAAATTCAACCCGGTCCCCTACGTGAGGTCGTGGGTGGCCAAAGGACACAGAACAGCCACAGACCCACGTAGCAAAACAAGAAACAAAGAGGGGGAGGAGAATCCGGACATGCTTGTGATGTGGAGTATTTTGGAAAAATAAATGGTAAGCATACTGTCTAATAGGCCGCCGTGCCAATCTTTAAATAGTTAGAATGGAAGATTTGTGTGATTTATTGTAAGCTCTGTTTGTTTTACAAGTCAGACCTGTTGAGAAAGCTGTTGTTGCTGACTGTATGAGTCCCACAAGTGGTGATGTGGGCAATTGCTTGTGGTGTGCAGACTATAAATAAATTTTTGTACATGTATCATATTTTTTTACCATGGATGTTATGTAAAATCAAGGCTTGTAAGTCCCACGGCATGGCAAGTGGGCATTTTATGATGTTTTCACCATTTTCTGTAAGCGTTCCGGCACCTGTGCTCGTCTCGTCATCCCTGCATTGTCATCTGTACTTTCCGTTCCGGCACCTCGTGATTTACAAATTAAGCACTGCTTTCAGCATTGATGGTGTCTTTCCAGATGTGTAAGCTGCCCATGCCACACGCACTAATGCAACCCCATACCATCAGAGATTCAGGCTTCTGAACTGAGCGCTGATAACAACGGTGTCCCTGATTTCCATAAAGAACTTCAAATTTTAATTCGTCTGACCACAGAACAGTTTTCCACTTTGCCACAGTCCATTTTAAATGAGCCTTGGCCCAGAGAAGACGTCTGCGCTTCTGGATCATGTTTAGATACGGCTGCTTCTTTGAACTATAGAGTTTTAGCTGGCAACGGCGGATGGCACGGTGAATTGTGTTCACAGATAATGTTCTCTGGAAATATTCCTGAGCCCATTTTGTGATTTCCAATACAGAAGCATGCCTGTATGTGATGCAGTGCCGTCTAAGGGCCCGAAGATCACGGGCACCCAGTATGGTTTTCCGGCCTTGACCCTTACGCACAGATTCTTCCAGATTCTCTGAATCTTTTGATGATATTATGCACTGTAGATGATGATATGTTCAAACTCTTTGCAATTTTACACTGTCGAACTCCTTTCTGATATTGCTCCACTATTTGTCGGTGCAGAATTAGGGGGATTGGTGATCCTCTTCCCATCTTTACTTCTGAGAGCCGCTGCCACTCCAGGATGCTCTTTTTATACCCAGTCATGTTAATGACCTATTGCCAATTGACCTAATGAGTTGCAGTTTGGTCCTCCAGCTGTTCCTTTTTTGTACCTTTAACTTTTCCAGCCTCTTATTGCCACTGTCCCAACTTTTTTGAGATGTGTTGCTGTCATGAAATTTCAAATGAGCCAATATTTGGCATGAAATTTCAAAATGTCTCACTTTCGACATTTGATATGTTGTCTATGTTCTATTGTGAATACAATATCAGTTTTTGAGATTTGTAAATTATTGCATTCCGTTTTTATTTACAATTTGTACTTTGTCCCAACTTTTTTGGAATCGGGGTTGTAGCTCTCGCTGGCTGAAAGGCCCGAAGGGGATTATGTCGTGGCAATATCCGTACGTCCATCCATCCATTCTGGGAAGGGTACTTACCTTCTGAAATCAACTCCTCTCACAATTTTTGGAGGAATTTCACGAAACTTGACAGGATTCTTTGTTATATGTCAGTAATACACATTGCAATTTCGTTCAATTCAGTCACATTTCACCAGAGTTATGGCCGAGTTGCCAGCGGGGGATATTGTGCTCTCAGAGCACTCTTATTTTCTAACAGTGGCTCTGACAGCAAGACAAATCCCAGATTTATGCGAAAGCTATTCTAATACTTTTATCAATTCTATAGTAACGCTTGCACAGAAACTTGTCTGGCGGACCCGCTACATGAACATATTTTAAAATTGTGTTTAACTGTTGATACGGTGACATTTTCTTGAAGGAGATGTTTATTTAGCATTAATGACATGAGTCTCCAGGGTCAGCGTTTATAGCAATCGGAGGTAAACCTGTAACTTTTGGTGTCCCCCTACGAAGGACAATCTGCTTTTTTTTTTTTTGTCTTATTAATTTTGAGAGAGAAAAAAAAACTGATGAGGGAACAACTGTTTATAGCTGCTATATTGTGACATTCCACAACAATACATCTAACTATATATGGATGAAAAGTATGATGTCATACTTTTTTTTTTATGTCATTGTTGCTGTTAAGTAGACCTCCTCGGACTCAAGATCACATGATCTGAAATGGGTAAACACAAATCCAAAACGGCGGTCGTTAATAGCTGCACTAGTGCGGCCAGTGATGCAATTTGGACCAAAAAAAAAAACTAGGTAAAATGACTTGTCCACGATGACTATTGCAAGTTTCAAAGTGTGGTAAATGAAGGTTTCAATGCTAAGTGTACACAACTACCAAACAATGCAATTTAGTTTGTAAATGTAATAATTTCTTACCTCCTGAAATCTTTTATCGCTCGAAAAAGATTGAAATGATAGACTACTATCAGTTGAATTGTTATTGCAGCCATAAGCTGTGCAATAACGTACCATTTTGAGCTCTATTGCCCCTTTTCCACCAAAGCAGTTCCAGGGCTGGTTCAGGGCCAGTGCTTAGTTTGGAACCGGGTTTTCTGTTTCCACTGACAAAGAACTGGCTCTGGGGCCAGAAAAACCGGTTCCAGGCTAGCACCAACTCTCTGCTGGGCCAGAGGAAAGAACCGCTTACATCAGCTGTACAAACGCGAAGTCATTTATTATTATTATTATTATTGTTGTTGTTGCTGCTGCTGCTTCTTCCGTGTTGTTTTTGCTTCGATATTCGCGCCAAGGTTTATGCAAACGTAGCGACGTAACTGACGTATACAACGACATAACTGACGTATACAGCGACGTAATGACGTATACAGCGACGTAACTGACATATACAGTGGCGTAATGACGTAGCTCCGCGAGCTATGGAAAAGCAAACTGGTTCTCAGCTGGCTCGCAAGTTGAACGAGTTGTGAACCAGCACCAGCACTGGCCCCGAACCAGCCCTGGCCCCGAACCAGCCCTGGAACTGATTTGGTGGAAAAGGGGTATATCTCAGACTTTTGTAGTTCATGAATACAGAGAACCCATGCAAACATCGCTTCTTGGCCTTTTGGCGAAGATCAAGTGTAGTATATGTTCTTATCGGTTTAATATCTGATGGTCTCTGTTGGACTGCGGAGCGCCGTCACCACCACACACACACTTCACCATCATGGTAAGGGAAGCATTTCCCATGATGCAGTGCTCCTGACCATGTAAGGAGTTTTTTGGTTGCCGGTTCAATTCCCTGGACCAGCAGGAATGGCTGAAGTGCCCTTGAGCAAGGCACCTAACCCCCACTTGCTCCCTGGGCGCTGTAGTATAGCTGCCCCCTGCTCTGGGTGTGTGTGTGGGTGTGCACTTACGTGTGCATGTATTCACTGCTTCAGATGGGTTAAATGCAGAGGAGGAATTTCGCTGTGCTTGAGTGTACATGTGACAAAAAAATAAAGGCTTCTTGAAACACGAGGCGTGTAGGCGTTTGTTTACCCGTCTCAAACCATGTGGCCACAGCACTCCAGTGGAGCTGAGGAGGTCTATTTCTATGGATGAACAAATATTCTGTTGGAGAAAAATAATCAACTAAAGGGTCGTAAAAGTAATTATTTATACCCCTGCTCTGAATAGGGCTGGGAATCGATCCAGATTTCCTGGATCGATTCGATTCCGATTCATAAGGTCACGATCCGATTCGATATCGATTTACTTAGATATTGCTGGATTGTCACTTTAAAGTAAAAACTGTCCTTATTGACAGGAACAGCCCAATATGTGTTTGTGCATGTAATTTAACACCAAATGCCTTCTCCAGTGCAGTTTGATTCGCCGCAGGTTTAGCTGAAACCGTGTTGGCGTGGTGCCTGGATAAGTGGTTGCGGAGATTGGTTGTATTGCCACTATATTTTACCTCTATGTGGCACAGTTTGCACACTGCTTTTGTTCTGTTGACTTCGTCTCTGTCCTCGTAACGTTTGAATCCAAAGTAATGCCATACATCAGCTTTCAGGCCAGACGGTGATTTTAGCTGTGCAGCTTCAGCCATCTCGCGTTCTTAAGTTTCGATTTCGTTTGCCGGCACCCGCTTTTTATAGCGGTCCTTCCGCGGTCGAGAAAATAGTGCCTATAGCCACCTGGAAGAGATCGATCCACACATTTTTTAATCGATCTCGTATTTTTTGAACGTGAATCGATATTGGATCGTGGATCGATCTTTTGAACCCAGCCCTAGCTCTGAAGGAGGGGTATACACTGGTTTACCTCCGTCCGTCCAAAACACCCTTTTTCTCAGCAACCACAAATCATAGCCACTTGGTACCAAACTTCAGCTCGGGGTTCTATACCGTTTTCAGGTCTGTCACACATCGACTTCCTGCTTACCGACAATGTATTTATGAAACGTATAGCCTGGATTTACAAAATTTTCGTAACACTTTTCTCAGCAACTACAAATCACAACTGCTTGATATTTGGTATCGCGCTTCAGCTTGGGGTTCTATACCGTGTATACCTTTTTCAGGTGCGTCGCACATCGACTTCCTGTTTACCGACTGAATGTATTTACGAAACATATAGGTTGGATTTTGACGCTATTTCAAGAAGCAAAATGCGATTTTGAAATGACGGTTTCCCAGGATGCTATTTGAAATCCCTGGGGAGAGACACGGCTCTTTACTTACTTGTTTCAGGGTTAATTATTTGTTGAAGGCAGCATTCATAATAAGTGTCCTATTCCTTCGATTGCTTGCATTCTGATATAAGCGAGAGTGGGGGGGATACGTAAGTGAGCAGCAGCTCACAGTTGATCTTATGTTTTGTATCTGGTCACATTCTGTTGTGTTTTATTCCTTATATCATCCATCCTAAATGTGCAGGTCAGGAGTCGGCGCGCCTGTTGTTGGAGATCTTGATGGTGAGTATCGCCACGACAGCAGGAAAAACATTCTCGAATGGTGCCTGCCTGTCATTGATGAAAACAACAAAAGTGGAAGTTTGGAGTTCAGCATAGCTGGGAGCCCAAATGACTTCTTCCCAGTGAATGTCTCATTTGTGTCTAAACGCAACTATTCCAACATTGAGGTGAGCTGTAGTGTTTGAGATATAAGCCCTGTTGTTATTATGATTAAAAAAAAAAAAAATTTTTTAAAGTAACGAAAAACATCTCTCTTCCTGTTACTGTAGGTGGCCAAAGTGACCCAGGTAGAAGGGGACAGCCCGGTGAAATTCTCCAGTGAGACTTCCTTTGTTGTCGACAAGTATGAAATACTCTAAAGACTTGTAAAAGAAACGTTTCTAGCCTGCCTGCCTACCCGTGTAACAGTTTGGACACCGTACAACCGGATTATCCAAATTTCTCACAGCGGCGTGCAGTATTTGTGTATTTGTTTGTATGGCAAAGGAAATTATATATGTTTATATAAAATGAATTTAAGAGGTAAATGAATCACTTCCGTAACATGAATACAGATGGACCTTGAGCTTTGTGACTTCAGGCTGAGGACAGAGAAATCGCACCACATCGTCTCATCTTACAGAATACCCTGAATCTGAACCTATGACCCCTGAAATAAATAATACGAGGAACTTGAGAGTCGCCCCAGTGTGATATAGTTTCTACATTGTCATCTTACAGAGCCGCACATCCTTACAGATTCGACAGATTGTATTTCGAACGACTCATTCGTCCAAATGAATGAAATAGGAACAGAAAGTTATTTTTTTATCCTGTGTTCATTCATAATGAACT
Organism: Neoarius graeffei; assembly: GCF_027579695.1. NCBI lineage: Eukaryota > Metazoa > Chordata > Actinopteri > Siluriformes > Ariidae > Neoarius > Neoarius graeffei. The sequence continues at coordinate 19,618,721 of NC_083585.1, forward strand.
GATACTGGCTCTTTGTTAAAATATAAATAGCTTTTATATTTTCACTGTGTTCTATATTTAGAGGGGTAGCTCTTTGTTTGACAAACGACTTATTTTAATGATGGGGTTTATATAAGGACCATCCAGGACAAAATATTGTTTTCTCTCTGCTTCTTAAAGCCACTTACTTTCTGCATCAGTTGTTTTCACAGTAATACATCAATTACATAACTCTGCAGGGATTGCTGGGAGGGCAGAAGCTGCACCTGATTGAAATGTGTTCTTCTGCTCTGATAGCTGCTACCGGTTGTAATGAGCTGTCGAGTATTGTAAAGATCTTCAACACACTAGAGGAAAACAAACAATGAGACAGTAATGGAGGTGTAAGAAGAGCCTTACTTTGTATAACAACGTAAGCTGAAACTCGAACCGACTTTCCCTGGGAAGAATATGTTCACTGGGTGCTCTAAATTTCAGTGCAAATCTAACATTTATCAGATTTCATTTGAATCAAACAGCTAAATTTGTTAGACTTTTGCAAATTCAAGTGTTCAGTGCTTGGTTTTTACATTCACGTAAAAAAATAAAATAAATAAAAATAATTTCAGCACTCAAATCATGCATTAAGAGTAGGCATAACAAACATTTACAATATTTCTTGTATTTTGTTCAGCTTGATTTAAGAATACCAAAACAGTAGCGGTCCTCCGGTATGTATTGATTCACTTGAGTGGAAAAATATTTTCTCACTATCATCTTTTTCTTTTTTTTTTTATCTTCCCAAAAATTGTCCGATAATAATTTTCAATGGGGTTGTTTTAATATCCAATGGAGAGATGAAAATGATAACATTCCAGCTTACTTGTTTTGATATTAAAGTATATTGCTTGAATATGAATGTGACGTGTGTTTCATGAGTCGTATTTTAGTTCCAGCACTTAATTGGTTGTTTTATTTGATTAGTTGAGCATTTTCTAGAAAATATAATGCAACAGATACCTATTCATTTATTCAGGCATTGTTTAGAATATACTTAATTTTTAAGACACATTTGACAAACAAACAAAAAAATCTGCCCATTTTATTAGTACTTGGGTAATTTATCCTTTTAACAGTAAACTCCTAATCAAGGAGGTAAGTACTGGAGCTCAAAATTATTGTGCACTTATTTTTTTTAGGCACTATATTTTAAAAAGCCTCCTCTGTATATCCTGTATTCTGCCGTCTGTGTTTTTATCCAACACTTTGCTGGTTTGGTGGTGATGTATTTCTACTTTATAATGTATTATGGTTGGCGTAAGGAAAGCTCCAAACAAATGAACTAAAGGTTGGATATACAGTACATTTCATTTTTAAAGTACAAGTGTAGAGATCTGTATGAAAATGGCAAATACAGTGGGGCAAAAAAGTATTTAGTCAGCCACCAATTGTGCAAGTTCTCCCACTTAAAAAGATGAGAGAGGCCTGTAATTTTCATCATAGGTACACTTCAACTATGAGAGACAGAATGGGGGGAAAGAATCCAAGAAATCACATTGTAGGATTTTTAATGAATTAATTGGTAAATTCCTCTGTAAAATAAGTATTTGGTCACCTACAAACAAGCAAGATTTCTGGCTCTCACAGACCTGTAACAACTTCTTTAAGAGGCTCCTCTGTCCTCCACTTGTTACCTGTATTAATGGCACCTGTTTGAACTCGTTATCAGTATAAAAGACACCTGTCCACAACCTCAAACAGTCACACTCCAAACTCCACTATGGCCAAGACCAAAGAGCTGTCAAAGGACACCAGAAACAAAATTGTAGACCTGCACCAGGCTGGGAAGACTGAATCTGCAATAGGTAAGCAGCTTGGTGTGAAGAAATCAACTGTGGGAGCAATTATTAGAAAATGGAAGACATACAAGACTACTGATAATCTCCCTCGATCTGGGGCTCCACGCAAGATCTCACCCCGTGGGGTCAAAATGATCACAAGAACGGTGAGCAAAAATCCCAGAACCACACGGGGGGACCTAGTGAATGACCTGCAGAGAGCTGGGACCAAAGTAACAAAGGCTACCATCAGTAACACACTACGCCGCCAGGGACTCAAATCTTGCAGTGCCAGACTTGTCCCCCTGCTTAAGCCAGTACATGTCCAGGCCCATCTGAAGTTTGCTAGAGAGCATTTGGATGATCCAGAAGAGGACTGGGAGAATGTCATATGGTCAGATGAAACCAAAATAGAACTTTGTGGTAAAAACTCAACTTGTCGTGTTTGGAGGAGAAAGAATGCTGAGTTGCATCCAAAGAACACCATACCTACTGTGAACTGTGGGTGGTAGAAAAGGGCAACTGGACTTGCTTGAAGATTCTTGAAAACGTTTCACCTCTCGTCCAAAAGGCTTCCTCAGTTCTGTCTGACTAATAGGGAGTATCAGATATTCTGATACTCCCTATTAGTCAGACAGAACTGAGGAAGCCTTTTGGACGAGAGGTGAAACGTTTTCAAGAATCTTCAAGCAAGTCCAGTTGCCCTTTTCTACCACCCACAGTTTACTATGACCTGGATGATTGAGAATCTTCACAGACATACCTACTGTGAAGCATGGGGGTGGAAACATCATGCTTTGGGGCTGTTTTTCTGCAAAGGGACCAGGACGACTGATCCGTGTAAAGGAAAGAATGAATGGGGCCATGTATCGTGAGATTTTGAGTGAAAACCTCCTTCCATCAGCAAGGGCGTTGAAGATGAAACGTGGCTGGGTCTTTCAGCATGACAATGATCCCAAACACACTGCCCGGGCAACGAAGGAGTGGCTTCGTAAGAAGCATTTCAAGGTCCTGGAGTGGCCTAGCCAGTCTCCAGATCTCAACCCCATAGAAAATCTTTGGAGGGAGTTGAAAGTCCGTGTTGCCCAGCGACAGCCCCAAAACATAACTGCTCTAGAGGAGATCTGCATGGAGGAATGGGCCAAAATACCAGCAACAGTGTGTGAAAACCTTGTGAAGACTTACAGAAAACATTTGACCTCTGTCATTGCCAACAAAGGGGATATAACAAAGTATTGAGATGAACTTTTGTTATTGACCAAATACTTTTCCACCATAATTTGCAAATAAATTCTTTAAAAATCAGACAATGTGATTTCCTGGATTTTTTTTCCCTCATTCTGCCTCTCATAGTTGAAGTGTACCTATGATAAAAATTACAGGCCTCTCTCATCTTTTTAAGTGGGAGAACTTGCACAATTGGTGACTGACTAAATACTTTTTTGCCCCACTGTACATTAGTGCAGTGATTCCCAACCACTGTGACGCGGCACATTAGTGTGCCGTGAGAGATCATCAGGTATACCATGGGAAATTATCCAATCTCACTTAAGTGTTCCGAAAATAATTACTTATTTACTGCAAATAATTTGTCTTCATTCGTCTATGCCAGCGATGTATAGTGACAGGCAGAACAATTAAATACTTTTCCACTAGATGGCAGCAGGTAGCTAATTAACCTGTGTATCTACCTGTTGCCATTCAAACAATAGAATTAGTAATGCTTCAGGTGTGACAGCGGTGATGGCGATGGATAAATATTTGAAAAGTACACAATCCAAACTGGGTCCTGGAGAAAATTCTGACCCAGATGAAGGCCTTAGTATGAGTAGAGGTCAGAAGAAAGCAAAAAAGGTGATTTTCCACAACCTATCTATGCGAGCTGGGCTTTTCAAGCATGACTGCTATAAAAACTAAAAAAGGAGAGTGACTCAGAGCTGTTGAGGAAGATCTTCATGTGTGTCTTTCTTCAATTCCTGCGAGTATATCAGCTTTGTGTTCAGCTAAACAGGCCAGGTTTCACACTAAGTAAATTGTGAGTAAATTGAGACTAGATGATCATTATATTTCATTATACACTTTTTGTGACATTTTTGTTTGGTGGTGTGCCGTGGGATTTTTCGAATGTAAAATATGTGCCGTGGCTCAAGAAAGGTTGGGAAACACTGCATTAGTGTATATAGGGTTAAATCAATAAGCTAGCTAGATTACTTTAGTTTTAAAACTTTCAGATGACTAAAGCGGGCGGCACGGTGGTGTAGTGGTTAGCGCTGTCGCCTCACAGCAAGAAGGTCCGGGTTCGAGCCCCGTGGCCGGCGATGGCCTTTCTGTGTGGAGTTTGCATGTTCTCCCCGTGTCCACGTGGGTTTCCTCCGGGTGCTCCGGTTTCCCCCACAGTCCAAAGACATGCAGGTTAGGTTAACTGGTGAGTCTAAATTGACCATGAGTGTGAATGGTTGTCTGTGTCTATGTGTCAGCCCTGTGATGACCTGGCGACTTGTCCAGGGTGTGCCCCACCTTTCGCCCGTAGTCAGCTGGGATAGGCTCCAGCTTGCCTGTGACCCTATAGAACAGGATAAAGCGGCTAGAGATAACGAGATGAGATGACTAAAGCAATAAGAAATAAATAAACTAGGATGATCATTTAAAGCTAAATGTTTGTACATGCTAAGACCTGTTTTATCTAATTTATAGTAACTAAAAGGAGCATAGAAATTAGTTTGGTCATTTACTGACACCCATCTTCAGTTAAATATGATGAACTCAAAAGTAACTGGGCCATTTCACAATTACCTCAGCACATGGTTTAACTTGAACTAAATCAGGGGTTCGCAACCTTTTCTACTTTGAGGCCCACCAATTCTGAGTCGGGCCCATTAAAAAAGATCCCCAGTCATTTTGGCTCATCTATTCTATTAGAATCTAATAATCTACTGTAAAGAGTATTAATAGGATGCAACATCACTCCCTGTTATAGATGGGAGCCCAGGAATTAAATAGATGCAATAAAAACAAATTTTTAAAATGTAGGTATTGTATTTAAAACTATATTGATGTGCCAGAAACCAAACCTTGTATGCAGGGCATTCTCAATCAAAAGGGATTAAAGATTTTAAAGGGTTTTTTTTTTCAGATGGTGTATATTTTTCGTCTTTTTTGTATTTGTAATTATTTGTATCTGTACATGCACAATCCCACCAGCTCCGCTGATCAACTTATCGTGTTTAAATAAAGTCCATTCATTCATTCATTCATTCATTATGAGTTGGGAAATTATCCATCCGTTGAGTTCCCCGACATTTCAAACTACCTGGTACTGCAGACATCGTTCTATACGGACAAACAGATGAAAACCTGGAAGAGCATGGAGGCATACAACTTTTTGTATGTGGCTGGGTTAAAGATCTGGGGATCAGGATACTGCAAGATAAATCCTGTATCATTTATGCCTGCGTAAGAAGGAATTTCTGAGCTTTTTGTCCGTGTCTTTGAGAAGGTTGCTAGGATGGTACAAGTTTTAGTATCGGGTGTAAACCACAGCCACTCAATTCTCAATCCTCCCTGCTCTTCTTGTCCAGCAAGCATCATGCAGACATCACAGATTCATATAATTTACCCACAAATATATTTATTTAGTCTGCCTACTGCGCTCTCTCTCTCTCTCTCTCTCTCTCTCTCTCTCTCTCTCTCTCTCTCTGTGTGCACGCGTGCACTTAGATGCAGAGGAGGAATGTGACAAAAATAAAGGCTGCTTGTTCTTAATTTACCTAAAAATGTTTTTATTCCACTTGAAAAGTGTACGGCAAACCAGCTACCGGAGTTGGGACACCACGACATCCTGAACTGTTTGGTATTTGGCTTCAAACTTGAAAAAAAATTTGCGTCCTATTACTGTAGATGGCCCAGTGGTTGAGAAATACTGAAAATCACAGAAAAGACATTACAATTAAATGTACTGTATAACAAGTCATTTCTTCATTTTTGACTTTTTTGTGTGTGGGTTTAAGAACTTTGCAAAGCTTGCAAGAATCCTTTCATGTGAAGGAATTTAAAAACACTTGCATAGTTTCATTTTAAAATACAAAATAAATAAATAAAACTGACATTTGACATGAAAATTAATTCATATTTAAGTCATTCAATTCAAACAATTCACAAGCTGTAGCAGATGCATGAAAATGAACACGGGCAGACCATTTTGATTTTTGTATGCCATACTTTCACTTGTAATAATATAGAAGAAGAAGGAAAAGCCTCGAATTCACTGTAGGATGAGGAAGATGGAAATCTATTTTCTTCATAAATAATATTTGGAAGAAGACTGGAGGCCTTTGACTTCCGGATTGCAAATCTATATTCGTTTTTACTTTGTTACAGTGTGGTGGAAATCACAGATCAATATTATTAAAGTTATTGTGTTTTTAAAGTTATTAGCCTATTTTATTTGTCCCTGATCCTGGTGCTAGAGTAACCCCTGTCCTGTATTAACGCATAGAATAAACTGGTACTTACAGTAAATGTTGCAGTTGCAGTTGCATTTTATCACCTAAAAAACATTTCCAAACTAAGAGGACTTATGTCAAAACATGATCTGGAAAAACTAATACATGCCTTCATCTCTAGTAGGGTTGATTACTGCAATGGCCTTTTCACAGGCCTGCCAAAAAAGACCATCAAACGACTTCAGCTGGTTCAAAATGCAGCGGCGAGGGTTCTCACACGAACAAAAAGAACAGAGCACATTACTCCAATTCTAAGGTCCCTTCACTGGCTTCCAGTAAGCTACAGAATTGACTTTAAAGCATTGCTGCTGGTGTATAAATCTCTAAATGGTACAGGGCCCAATTACCTCTCTGATATGTTGCAGCGGCCTAACCCAATCAGATCTACCAGATCGCAACAGAAAAATTTACTATTAAAACCAGTTGTTAAAACAAAGTGTGGTGAAGCAGCTTTTAGCTACTATGCAGTACAGCTATGGAACCAACTGCCAGAGGACATTAAAAATGCTCCTGCTGTTGGCAGCTTCAAATCTAGGTTAAAGACCAAGCTGTTTTCAGATGCTTTCTGTTAAATAATTAATATTTTTACATTTTTTATAATCTTTACTTTCTCTGCATGTTTTAAATTTACTTTAACTTTATTCTATTTTATTCTGCTAGTTTCTTTTTTCTTTTTTTTCCTTTCTTTCTTTTTCTCCTTTTTCTTTTTCTTTTTGGCATTTTAATATTTTATTTCTACTATTGTTTAATTCTTATTTTCTTTTAATTCTTTTAATTCTTTTAATTAATTATTTTAGAATAAAGATAAAATTATTTTATGTAATTTTATTTCTCTATTGTTTACTGTTTTTGTTTTTACTTCTGTAAAGCACATTGAACTGCCATTGTGTATGAAATGTGCTATATAAATACATTTGCCTTGCCTTGGGATCATTAGAGATATACAATATGAATACATGAGGTGATATGTATGAAGCCTGTATGAAATGCAGCAAATCAAGTCTCGTTCATTCATTCATTCATTCATTTATAATTGCTTTACTGACCTCTGCACATAATCCAAATAGTCAAATATTAGGCTCATTATTTAAATGTGTACAATAACATTTTGATTATTTATTTAAAGGTGCTGACTGCAAAGTCATCTGAAGTTTTTATGACGTATTTATATTTTTATGTCTTTTTATATGACCCACTAGAGAAATAGAATTTCGTTGTACACTACCGTTCAAAAGTTTGGGGTCACCCAGACAATTTTGTGTTTTCCATGAAAAGTTGTAAAATGAATAGAAAATATAGTCAAGACATTTTTCTGGCCATTTTGAGCATTTAATCGACCCCACAAATGTGATGCTCCAGAAACTCAATCTGCTCAAAGGAAGGTCAGTTTTATAGCTTCTTTAAAGAGCTCAACTGTTTTCAGCTGTGCTAACATGATTGTACAAGGGTTTTCTAATCATCCATTAGCCTTCTGAGGCAATGAGCAAACACATTGTACCATTAGAACACTGGAGTGAGAGTTGCTGGAAATGGGCCTCTATACACCTATGGAGATATTGCACCAAAAACCAGACATTTGCAGCTAGAATAGTCATCTACCACATTAGCAATGTATAGAGTGGATTTCTGATTAGTTTAAAGTGATCTTCATTGAAAAGAACAGTGCTTTTCTTTCAAAAATAACGAAATTTCAAAGTGACCCCAAACTTTTGAACGGTAATGTACATTGTGCAATGACAATAAAAGGATAGTAATAGTAATAAGTTTAATTTTTTTTTTTATTGTGCATGACATTTTCCTCTGTCTCGCAAGAACAATATCATGCGGATGAGATGTGATCACTTTGATGTGCTGAGGGTCGCTTTTCTCCGTTTTGGGATTGAATATTCCTACCTCTTGAGGTAAACTGTATGGCCCTACAGAAGCAGTCAAACGCGAGGAGCTTGACCGAATTAGCATAACTATGGAACTGCGTCACACCAAGATGGCGATGCGCAGAAAACACTGACTCTGCATCGACCTCGGAGAGTTTTGAGTCGCAGGGATGTAATTTGTGGTTGACATTTGCGAATAGATCCGTGAAACAAAAGACAAGTATATCTTTTCTCTGTTACTGCTTTTGTGTTATTGTTTCTTTCCCTGTAAGATCAAAACATGAGGTGTATAATAACTCCATACTCAGACCAAGACAAGTGCTGCAGATTCTTCATCAGATTTTGCACCCGTTTCATCCTTCAGTCGATTCCAGCGGTCGATCTGTCCCTTCACGAAGATTCTTGTGGACAACCTTTTGGTTTCCATCGCTTTTCTGGTGGGCTTTCTGGCTGATTCGCTTTCATGTTTTCCTTTTCTTTTCTGCTGGCTTTTAGCTGGAAGGACAGCCAAGTCCGCCATGTTTGCCCATGCCGACTTGTTTTGGTTAAAAGCAGGTCAAACACCCCACAGTGGTCACGTGATATTGTTGCTCACTTGCTTCAGCGATTTCTGGAATTGTAAAATGTGTGACGCTTTTTATCTCAGCAAAACGTTTACACACAGGATACACAGTGTGTGTCTGCAGCAGTGAAATATCTCGAAACTCCAGCAGCAATAGAAATAGAACATTTTGCCCAGAATTCAACTTTGCAGTCAGAACCTTTACGTTAAATTTCCACCAGAACACAGAAGGTCCAGTTGGCGTTTTTTTATAAACCAACTTGTTTTTTGAGGTATTTCAGGTTTGAATTTAAGCTGCTCACACTGAAGCTCCCAGCACATCTCATTCATCCATAACTGCTTATCCTGTGCAGGGTCGTGGGCAAGCTGGAGCCTATCCCAGCTGACTATGGGCGAGAGGCGGGTACACCCTGGACAAGTCTCCAGATCATTACAGGGCTGACACATAGAGACGCACAACCATTCACACTCACATTCACACCTACGGTCAATTTAGAGCCACCAATTGTCCTAACCTGCACATCTTCGATATCTACTCAGCCTCTCCTAGAACCCATATAGGTCATTTTGAGTTTGAGCAGGTCAAGATGTTGCCAGTGAGCCTACGAGTCAAACAGCTTAAATTACATCACATGCACAACATTATTCATGGTAATGCTTCATAATATTTAACATCTGCCTTTATTCCAAATTCTTCCTGCCATAATACCTGTTCAGGCTCTGTTTATCCCTTATGTTAGATCTTTTGGACAGTCCTCTGTCACATATACTGGTGCTTTCCTTTGGAATGGTTTACCTAGTCATATACAGTCTCAGTCTTCCAAAAGTGCTTTCAAACATCTAGTCCGAACCTTTCTATCTCAACAGCTTTTAGAGGAAGAACTCAACCCTTTTATGTCATCATAATCTAACTAGTCTTCTGTTATTATATTGTCTTTGTCCTGTTAATTTTGATACAAGTATTTGTTGTTGACTTGTATTTTGCACTAAGTACCATACCATATTTTTTTTATTTTAATTTTACATTCTATATTTTCCCTTCATTTTCCCAGTTTGAGGATGTTAAGGTTTGCGATGGGAGTGACAAGGTTGGACAGGATAAGGAACGAGCACATCAGAGGGACAGCACATGTGGAGAGCTTGGGAATTAAGCTAAGAGAGATGAGACTGAGATGGTATGGGCACATCCTGAGAAGAGATGCAGAGCATGTTGGAAGGAGAATGTTGAGGATGGAGCTGCCAGGCACACGAAAACGAGGACAACCAAAGAGGAGATACATGGATGTGGTGAGAGAGGACATGAAAGTGTGGTAGAGAAGGATGCGGAGGACAGGAAGAAATGGAGATGAAAGATCGGCTGTGGCGACCCCTAATCAGGAGCAGCCAAAAGAAGAAGATATTTTCCCTTCATTTTGTCACTTGATTTTATGGACCACAATGAAAATAAGTGTTTTCACTTTCTTATGTCATCCATGTATTTTTAATTCTATTTACTAAATAAAATCAATCAGTCCTTGGGGGAAACCCACACAGACAACATGCAAACTCCACACAGAAAGGGCCCTGTCAGCCACTGGGCTCAAACCCAGAACTTTCTTGCTCTGAGGCAACAGCACTAACCACTACACCACCATGCTGCACAGTTCTTGATTATCCATCCATCCATCATCTGTAGCCACTTATCCTGTCCTACAGGGTCGCAGGCAAGCTGGAGCCTATCCCAGCTGACTACGGGCGAAAGGCGGGGTACACCCTGGACAAGTCGCCAGGTCATCACAGGGCTGACACACAGACACAGACAACCATTCACAAGTCAATTTAGAGTCAATTTAGAGTCACCAGTTAACCTAATCTGCATGTCGTTGGACTGTGGGGGAAACCCACGCGGACACGGGGAGAACATGCAAACTCCACACAGAAAGACCCTTGCCAGCTGCTGGGCTCGAACCCAGAACCTTCTTGCGCTGAGGCAACAGCGCTAACCACCATGCGAGTCAGATCTTGCTTAATCGACCATTTTTTTTATCCTTGGTCACTTGAATCAAATGGCTTTAATCAACTCGGACCTAAAGTGTCCTTGCTGTGGAAATTTTATAATAAATAACCAAAAGTGTTATCATGCACATTTAAATAATAAGTCTAATATCTGAATAGTTGGGGGTGGTATAGTGGTTAGCACTGTCGCCTCACCCCAAGAAGGTCCTGGGTTCAAGCCCAGCAGCTGGCGAGGGCCTTCCTGTGTGGAGTTTGTATGTTCATGTGGGTTTCCCCCAAATCAATCAAATTTTATTTATATAGCCCTTTACAATAACCAAAAGGTACCCAAAGTGCTTTACATCGAAGCCATAAAACATAACACTAAAACACTAAACACATAAAAACACAGGTTTTGACTGTGGAAAGTGCCACAGTGTTGCAGGTTATTAAAAGCCTTTCAGAAGTACATGAAATAGAACAGACAAAACAAAGCACCCCTCAAAAACAAGACTCCCCTAGTTAGAATTGAATGCCAATCTAAAAAAGTGGGTCTTCAGGGGCTCAGTCGACTTAGGCGCCATACCATAAATCCGGGGACCCGGGTTCGATTCCGACCCGAGGTCATTTCCCGATCCCTCTCCAGCTCATTTCCTGTCTCTACACTGTCCTATCCAATAAAGGTGAAAAAAGCCCCAAAAAAATCTTTAAAAAAAAAGTGGGTCTTCAACTTCGATTTAAAAAGGCAGAGATCAGTAGTGGTGCGAATGTCGGGGGGGGCAGATTGTTCCACAGTCTGGGAGCAGCGACAGCAAAAGAACGATCACCCCACTGTTTATATCTCGACCTTGGAACTTCTAACAGAAGCTGACCCGAAGAACGCAGGGCCCTACCATGATCATGGATGGTTAAAATCTCAGACAAGTAAGAGGGAGCCAGGCCACTGATGGCATTAAAAACAAACAACAGAAGTTTAAAATCGATTCTAAAACAGACTGGAAGCCAGTGGAGTGACGACAGCACAGGAGTAATGTGTTCACGTCTAGATGTGCTTGTTAAAAATCGTGCCACAGCATTCTGTACAAGTTGAAGACGTAAAATTGAAGACTGGCTGAGGCCAACATAAAGGGCATTATAGTAGTCTAGTCTCGAACTGATGAATGCATGGATTGCTTTCTCGAGATCCTGCCGACTGAGAAACAGCTTCACTTTGGCCAAGAGACGGAGCTGAAAAAAGTTCGTTCTAACAACAGAACTAATCTGTTTATCAAATTTAAGCCCACTGTCAAACGTTACCCCAAGATTTTGTATGAATGGTTTAAAAAAGGGGGCCAAAGTACGAGAATTTGTTGTAAAAACATTTGACGTGGGTGACGTGCCAAATAAAATACATTCCGTTTTGCTGTCGTTCAAGTGCAAAAAGTTCAGTAATACAATCCAGTAACTTAGTAAGCGCCATATTTTCATTGGGTCTCATGGGCAAATATATCTGCAAATCATCAGCATAAAAGTGAAAAGACAGATTGTGTTTTTTTATAATTGATCCCAGAGGTAGCATATACAATGAAAACAAAATAAGGCCAAGAATAGAGCCCTGTGGCACCCCACAAGAAAGGGATGGATATGAAGAACAGAGGTCACCAGTCATCACAGTGAAGCTCCTATTTACCAAGTATGGCCTAAACCATTGGAGAGCAGTGCCACGGATGCAGACATACTGCTCTAGGCGAGATACAAGGACTGCATGGTCGACTATATCAAAGGCCGCTGTGAGGTCGAGCAGCACCAGCAAGGCAGGATTCCCAGCATCCACAGACAGAGCAATATCATTGTGCACCTTTAACAGTGCTGACTCAGTGCTATGTCGGGATCTGAAACCAGACTGGAATTTATCAAGAACAGAATTTCTCTCTAAAAATGACTGTAATTGAATAAAAACAACTTTTTCTAAGACCTTAGAAAGAAAAGGCAAATGGGAGACAGGCCTAAAATTGGACAGAACAGAGGGGTCAAGATGCGGTTTTTAAGGAGGGGCCTAACTACAGCATGTTTAAAGGCAGCTGGGACAGACCCAGAATTAAGACAAGTGTTTATAAAAACAAGCAAACTTGACCCAAAATAATTAAAAACCTCCTTCAGAAACTTGGCCGGAATGACATCTAAGGGACAGTTAGTGGGTTTCATGCCACTAACCACCTTCGTGAAAAAATGACAGAGAAATAGTCTCAAACCGGTCAAAAACAGCAGACTGTGTAGGAGGAGCATCCACATCATCAAGGGACGTATCAATGTTACTGATATTCTGTCTGACTGATGCCACTTTGTCAGTAAAGAAACAGACAAACTCTTCACAGGTTGCGGCAGAGGCATCAGACAGAACAGTGGGGCGTGGATTAATAACAGAGTCGATAGTATTAAATAACAATCTTGGATGATGAGAGCTCATCTCATCTCATTATCTCTAGCCGCTTTATCCTTCTACAGGGTCGCAGGCAAGCTGGAGCCTATCCCAGCTGACTACGGGCGAAAGGCGGGGTACACCCTGGACAAGTCGCCAGGTCATCACAGGGCTGACACATAGACACAGACAACCATTCACACTCACATTCACACCTACGGTCAATTTAGAGTCACCAGTTAACCTAACCTGCATGTCTTTGGACTGTGGGGGAAACCGGAGCACCCGGAGGAAACCCACGCGGACACGGGGAGAACATGCAAACTCCACACAGAAAGGCCCTCGCCGGCCCCAGGGCTCGAACCCAGGACCTTCTTGCTGTGAGGCGACAGCGCTAACCACTACACCACCGTGCCACCATGATGAGAGCTATTGGCTATAATGGAAGACAGATATTTGGACTTGGCCTCCTTCAGAGATCTCTGGTAAGCAGCTAAGCTGTCCCTTAACCAGCCCAGGGATACATGCAGTTTGTCCTTTTTCCACCACCGTTCAGCCTGTCTACATTGTTGCCTAAGCAGACGGGTGTGGTCATTCAACCAGGGATCTGTCTTGGTCTTGATGCTTTTTTGCCGAAAAGGGGCAACAGAATCTAGAATCGCAGAACAAGTAGAATGGAAAGCGGAGACTAGACTCTCTGGGCAAAGGGAAGGAACCAGCCCACTGTCAGCATGCAGCTGAGAGTCCTTAAAGGCAACAGCAAACTCTCCAGCCATCGAGGAAGTAAAGATACGGCATCTGCGAGCTAGGGAAACAGGCTTATTGGCAGGTGGGGGTGGGGGGGGCAGCAAAATCGAAAACAATGGGGAGGTGATCCGAAATGGCACTGTCCACTATTTCTCTGAGGGCAACTAAAAGCCCGTGAGAAATAACAAGATCGAGTGTGTGCCCATGCTCATGTGTTGGTGCATTAACAGACTGGGTGAGACCAAAGGAATCCAAAAGGCCTTTAAACTCATTAGCCAGTTGATTTGCTGCACAACAAACATGAATATTAAAATCTCCACAAATCAATAGTTTATCAAACTTTGCAATAAAATCAGACAAAAACTCAGAGAACTCTTAAATAAAGTTCTTATTAAATTTGGGAGGACGATAGACTGTGGCACACAACACGGGGCAGGCGAGGTCGATCACAAACAACTGCAGTTCAAAGCTGGAATAATTATTAGCAGTTAACATTCGGCATCTAAAACTCTCCTTAAATATAGCAGCCAGACCGCCACCACGACCAGCAGCTCGCGGGGTGCTGAAAAAAGAACAGCCAGGAGGAAGGAGCTCCGAGAAAGCGCTGTTCTCACCTGCTTTCAACCAGGTCTCTGTCAGCAGGAGGAAATCCAGATCATGTGTTGTAAAAAAGTCATTCAGAATAAATGTCTTATTTGTGAGAGATCTGGTGTTAATCAGCGCAGTATGAGCTGAGCAACGGCCAGACTGGTGAGAGGAGCGGGTGAGCAAGCGAAGATTCCCTGGCACACAGCCCCGCTGAAAGGTCCGCACTAGCTGACAACATGGTGTCATGGAGAACCGGTCGGAGCCACCGATGCCTGTACTCCGTGAAACTCTGCAGATCGTAGCCCCTATAGTCCATGGAAGATCTGGCTAATAAACAACGGGGATCGTGACGAGAAGAAGCCAAGTAAAATTTAAGTTTAATGAGAACTCCTCGCTTTCCATGTCTTCTGCGGCGACTGCTGCGAGGTAGCCAGCAGGAAAGATGCCGTAGATGTGGCAGTATGAACGCCAGAAAAGGCGGAGGCGTTTTTGAATGTCCATCAGAGCCGCAGATCGGCAGTTTTTCCAAAAACTCACGAATATTAAGAAGTGTCAGGCGATCATACACCTGCAGTGGTGACACACTCCGTATAACAAACAACAGACTCAACAGAGGGAGACGGCCAGCCAAACACACAGGCGCCATCTTGTCTTACCAGAAATAAGTCATTACCAGGGCTGACATGCAGGTTAGGCTAATCAGTGGCTCTAAATTGACTGTAGGTGTGAACGTGAACAGTTGTCTATGTGTCAGCCCTGTGATGACCTGGCGACTTGTCCAGGGCGTACCCCTCCTCTCACCCGTAGTCAGCTGGGATAGACTCCAGCTTGCCTGCGACCCTGTAGGACAGGATAAGCGGCTACAGATAATGGATGGATGGATCTGAATAGTTGGATTGTGTTAGCACAGGGCTTTTCAAAGTGTGGGGCGTGCCTCCCCTAGGGGGCGCCAGAGTTCTTCGGGGGGGCACAACGCGAGGAAAAATAAACCAGAATAAGTTACTATTGCGGACATTTAGCGAACTTCAGCTAGCCTTTGCCAGAGACAAAATGGATCGATTTTTAGTACCTAAAGCTACAGTGAGTGAGGAGACAGAGTCTGGGCCAAGTAAAAAAGAAGGAAGTATAACCACGATTATTTAAAGTTTGGATTTTCATGGACTGGATCTGAAGATGCTCCACTACCACAGTGTGTTGTCTGCCAAGAGGTGCTAGCTAACGATGCTATGAGATGTTTAAAATGTGTAAAACAAGATGTTTAAAAAAAAGCACAGATGTTTAAAATGTGTAAAAAAAAAGATGTTTTAAAAAGCACAGATGTTTAAAATGTGTACAAAAGAGGTTTTAAAAAAGCACAGATGTTTAAAATGTGTACAAAAGAGGTTTTAAAAAGCACACGTTTAAAATGTGTAAAACAAGATGTTTTAATAAAAGCACAGATGTTTAAAATGTGTAAAAAAAGATGTTTTAAAAAGCACAGATGTTTAAAATGTGTAAAAAAGAGGTTTTAAAAAAGCACAGATGTTTAAAATGTGTAAAAAAAAGAGGTTTAAAAGCACAAATGTTTAAAATGTGTAAAAAAGAGGTTTTAAAAAAGCACAGATGTTTAAAATGTGTAAAAGATGTTTTAAAAAAGCACAGATGTTTAAAATGTGTAAAACAAGATGTTTTTAAAAAAGCACAGATGTTTAAAATGTGTAAAACAAGATGTTTTTTAAAAAGCACAAATGTTTAAAATGTGTAAAAAAAGAGGTTTAAAAGCACAAATGTTTAAAATGTGTAAAAAAAGAGGTTTTAAAAAAGCACAGATGTTTAAAATGTGTAAAAGAAGATGTTTTAAAAAAGCACAGATGTTTAAAATGTGTAAAAAAGATGTTTTAAAAGCACAGATGTTTAAAATGTGTAAAAAAGAGGTTTTAAAAAAGCACAGGTGTTTAAAATGTGTAAAAGAAGATGTTTTAAAAAGCACAGATGTTTAAAATGTGTAAAAGAAGATGTTTTAAAAAAGCACAGATGTTTAAAATGTGTAAAAAAGAGGTTTTAAAAGCACAGA
This sequence comes from Neoarius graeffei, assembly GCF_027579695.1. Taxonomy (NCBI): domain Eukaryota; kingdom Metazoa; phylum Chordata; class Actinopteri; order Siluriformes; family Ariidae; genus Neoarius; species Neoarius graeffei. The sequence continues at coordinate 19,635,215 of NC_083585.1, forward strand.
TGTTTAAAATGTGTACAAAAGAGGTTTTAAAAAGCACACATGTTTAAAATGTGTAAAACAAGATGTTTTAAAAAAGCACAGATGTTTAAAATGTGTAAAAAAAAAGAGGTTTTAAAAAGCACAGATGTTTAAAATGTGTAAAAGAAGATGTTTTAAAAAGCACAGATGTTTAAAATGTGTAAAAAGAGATGTTTTAAAAAGCACAGATGTTTAAAATGTGTAAAAAAAAGAGGTTTTAAAAAGCACAGATGTTTAAAATGTGTAAAAGAAGATGTTTTAAAAAGCACAATGTTTAAAATGTGTAAAAAAAAAAGAGGTTTTAAAAAGCACAGATGTTTAAAATGTGTAAAAAGAGGTTTTAAAAAAGCACAGATGTTTAAAATGTGTAAAAGAAAAAAATAAAAATGTGTACAACCATTTTTTTCAAAATACGAATGGAACATTAAGTATAGCAACAACAAAAATTGTGGTGTGGGGCGCTGTTGTTTCTTTGCTCTCTGAGGGGGGCGGGGCTGACTCTCCCACACTTTAAACCCCTGGGCTCGCAGGACCGAGGCAGGAGGCATTTTGTGGACGGTGTAGCTTTAAGAACTGTAACGACACGCCCACTTCCGGGTTGATCCTGAACTATGGACTCTGAACTATGTTTCTGATCATTTTGCAAACTTTCTGTAAACAATAAACAACACGGTGTACAATGATTTGTATTTTACTTGTTGCAGGTCATGGTACTGTTTTAGAGACGCAAATTAAGGTACAGAACTGCAGTCTTTTTATCTGAGTGTTGAATATTTCGTGTCTCATTTCTGTGTTCAGTAACAGTTAGAAGATGGCGTGGAAAAACAAACCAAGTGTGCTGTGAGTGTGGGTGGGTTTATATCGCTTGTAGAGGAATATTTGCATCCATCCAAAGGAAGGAGTGTGGACAGGGTATTGGACTTTCCCTTAGAAATGCACTTGGACAAATTATTAATGATGCAATTATACATATCATTAGTACAACATGTTTAAGGGAGAGCGGGGAGACTTGGGATGAGGGAGACCTGGGGCAGATCCCATAAATTAATTTCAACCAATCAGGTTTCAGATTCCATCAGCAGTTAGATGTGGCCCCTTAGAGTAACTGACTTCCTTTGGAGCCACGAAGCTGGACACTGCAGTAAGGTCTGTGCACTTCAGTATTTTTATCAACCCAAACTTGTATTTTCAACTTCGCTGCTTCCTCCATTCTAGGACACTTTTTCTATGGAATAAAAACATTTTATTTTTTTCGCGGTGCAGGTTCCATCAAATCCTGCGCTCTGATTGGCTGGCGAGCGGGTCCGTATCGTATCCTACGATACGGACCTCTGTCGACTCGCTCGTTCACAACAACAACAACAAACAAAGTAGAATTTTTTGTCAACATTTATCTTTTTTTTTTATAAGATTTATTTATAAGATTATCAAAAATATTATAAATTTTTGCCAGCATTTCTCAGGAGAGGCGGCACGGTGGTGTAGTGGTTAGCGCTGTCGCCTCACAGCAAGAAGGTCCGGGTTTGAGCCCCGTGGCCAGCGAGGGCCTTTCTGTGCAGAGTTTGCATGTTCTCCCCGTGTCCGCGTGGGTTTCCTCCGGGTGCTCTGGTTTCCCCCACAGTCCAAAGACATGCAGGTTAGGTTAACTGGTGACTCTAAATTGACCGTAGGTGTGAATGTGAGTGTGAATGGTTGTCTGTGTCTATGTGTCAGCCCTGTGATGACCTGGCGACTTGTCCAGGGTGTACCCCGCCTTTCGCCCGTAGTCAGCTGGGATAGGCTCCAGCTTGCCTGCGACCCTGTAGAACAGGATAAAGCAGCTAGAGATAATGAGATGAGATGAGATTTCTCAGGAGAATAGCATTAATTTTACAGCATGGATAGCGATAACGACAGTGTTCACAGTGAAAGCGAGTTTTACTACCCTGAGGAAGAAGAAATAAAAGAAAACATTTCAGGAGAAAGCTAAAAACCTGTAACTGTTGCTAACACCGAGCAAAAACATGGCTGAATCCTGAATGACTCAATTTTGTATAAATAGGGGACTACATAGGCGGCAAAATGTAGTTATTTTCCTGCCATGGAAGTGCACTTGTATACCGAGGAGGAAGCAATTTGCATTAGATTAGATTAGATTAGATAAAACTTTATTGATCCCTTTGGGCGGGTTCCCTCAGGGAAATTAAGATTCCAGCAGCATCATTACAGAAAAAAGAAATGGAGAAAAACTTCTAGATAAATTAAAATAAATTCAGTATTTACAGATACAAATATAAAAAGAGTAAGATATGGGGAAGAGAGGAAGGGGGGAGAGAGAGGAGGGGGGAAAGGGGGGCAGCAGGAGAGATATTGCACTTATTTTAAAAGTAAGTAAATTACAGCCGTGAATGAGGATTCAAAATGGCGGCTCGGCTCGGTTTTCCCTTTCGGGCGCTCTCGTTTTCTGTTAGAATTTGATAAAGAAAAAAATTAATATTATTTACCAGCTTAAGGTCGGTCCGTATGGTGAAATTCCGTGACCTCGGCCTTGAATACTGATCTCAGCCCAGAGGGCCTCACTCAGTACTTTCAAGACCTTGGTCACGGTATTTCACCATATGAACCTCCCAGCTGGTAAATAACATATATGTGTTCTATTCCCTTCTAGTAGGTTCCTTTCATTTGGTTTGATTGCATGCAGTATTGTCATTATATCGCTTATTCTACATGTATTACGCCACTCTACTCAATGGAGAATGAGCGTTCAGTGTGGTTTATGATATTGCATGGTTGTCAAGACAACATGATATCACACGTCAGAGCTGATGCGAATATCCAATATGGGAGTTTTCTGCTGTGCATGCGCAGAAGCATTTCTGTGTTCGTGGGAAAGAGAAAGACACACTGAACATCCGAAAGGCTACCAAAATTTCATTAGATATTCTTCACCCATATTTACAAGCAATGGCAAACTGTTATTATTGGAGCTGGGACTTGAGCTCAGCCAAAACTTAGCCAGACACACCAAAAAAATCAACAGGGCAAAGGATTTTGTAAGGGATTAGCATCAGGCTGCCAGGTAGCTCTGTTGTGTGTAGCTGTCGATGTTGATTTTAAAAGTAACTCCGTAAATTACACAGGGAAATGAATACTGAAGTCTGGGTGAAAAACACTATGGTGAGTGTGCAGCGTGGAAGAAGAGTCTGGAGACAGAAATCTTAGTTTCTCAGTTGTTAGCCTGTGCTACGTCCTCTTCATAGCATTGGCTTGACCGCTTTATTAGCATTTGCTAACACTACTGATGAACGCTACACCGGCTGGAAGGTTACTTCACTGCTGCGCTGATGGCGCAGAGTTGCGGGTGAGCTCGCGCTGGGCTTCAAGAAGGCTGATATGAAGAGAGTGTGTATGTATAATAATAAAATTGGCTGACTTTTTTTCATTGTATATCAGATATATTCAATTCAGCTACTCGTCTTCGACTCGTTCAGTATCATGTGAGCTGAATGGAATATCTGATATACCACTCAACACCAGCCAATATTATTTAGATGCTGGTAAATTCAGTATTTATTAGGAATTATAGCCTAGAGTTACTATATATTGAGCGGCAGCTACAATTATCAGCACCTTAATGATCTTTTGGCCGTTGCAAAAGTAAAAAAGACTTTCAATATGTAAATTGTGCATGAATAATTACTCAACCTTCCACTGGAAAAAAATGAGTTGATTCCCGATTACTTAGGCTACGTTTACATTAGACCGTATCTGTCTCGTTTTCTTCGCGGATGCACTGTCCGTTTACATTAAACCACCTGGAAAAGCCGGGAAACGGGAATCCGCCAGCGTCCACGTATTCAATCTAGATCGTGTCTGGTCCGGTGCTGTGTAAACATTGAGATACGCGAATACGCTGTGCTGAGCTCTAGCTGGCGTCCTCATTGGACAACGTCACTGTGATATCCACCTTCCTGATTCGCTGGCGTTGGTCATGTGACGCGACTGCTGAAAAACGGCGCGGACTTCCGCCTTGTATCACCTTTCATTAAAGAGTATAAAAGTATGAAAATACTGCAAATACTGATGCAAATACTGCCCATTGTGTAGTTATGATTGTCTTTAGGCTTGCCATCCTTCCACTTGCAAGTGGTAAGTGATATGCGCTGGGATCACACACACAGCGGCTCAGTCCCAAATCACTGCTCGTGCGCTATACTCGCGCGCTGTGTGAGCTGCGCAGGGCCGGAGTGCGCACCCTCCAGAGGGCACTCGCTGTTCAGGGCGGAGTGATTTGGAGCGCAGGATGCCTGCGGAGCCGAGCGTATCCGTGTATTGGTGTTGCTGTGTGCACGGCTAATGGTTTTAGTGTAACCGCGAATCGTTTTAAGAACGTTAATCTGATGATCCGCTGATTCGACGTAATGTAAACGTAGCCTTAGCGTATCAGATCACGTGACACCGTTCCACAATTATCAACACCCAGATGATTATTATTAAAAAAAAAAATTTGGTATGTGGTATTAAGTTAACAAAACACAATTTTTATTTAAAATTTGTTTTACATAGACTTATATTTAGTACAAAATATATTTTATATAAATATATGGATGTGGGTGTTTACGTAAATGAGGAAGTAATTCTAATGTTTGTAAATTAATGAACTGATAATGTTTAACCTGCGTCAGAAAATCTTTTTGTTTCACTTTCTACCCGCTTTCTCAGTGTTTTCATACTGTAGATCACATTTTGTTAATCATTTGTTGTTGTTTGTATTAATTTCTAGTTTTATAGTTTACTAATAAACGTCAATAGGCAACTGAGATTGTAACCACATGAACATCCAGGTCAAAGGTCGCATGTCATTCCTGGTAGATATTTACAACAAACTACAAAAAAAAAATTCTGAATGGAATCGAAAAATCTGAATATTTCAAGCATGTAATTGTTCATATGCTAGGAGTTTAATTCTGCTCTAATTCTATTTATTGCAATCGGATTCCAAATACTCTATAAACATTCCATTCTGTTATGAATCAGAGGAAAATGATTATAAATCACAGCACTTGTATTTTTTTAAAGTACTTCATCTACTTCAACAATGTTACACAAAGATCGATCCATAACGGTTGTAAATGTCCCTTAATTCCACAGGGTGTCGATAATGGTGGACACCGGTGAAAGTGATCACTATTATCGACACCTCACGTGATTCTCAAACGTGCGTTTAGATACAAAAAGGCGGCTGTCAAATGAAAGAGTAAGAAACAAAGTAGGTTTCGACGAGGAGATCATGAAATATCGGTGAATTTGATCAGCAAAAACATGTCCATGATCTTTTCACCATGCTTACCTGCGATGATAACGTCCGGGTTTTCATCAAATTGCTGATCGTGCTAAAAAAATTCCATCTCAGGTAACGAGCTGCGTCATCAGACGACAAAATCAAAGAGCGAGGCGGGTCTTCCGGTTGATTAATTAACCAATAATAACTGAAACTCACCTTCGTAAAATTGTTTTTTATTGATCTGAAAAGGTGTCGATAATTATGGACTGTCGATAATTGGAGCTGCCACTTTAGTATTGATTATTAAACTTAAATTCTGGGGAAAAACATTTCAGGATTTTTTTTTTTCAAAATGGCCACATGGGAAGAGTTGGAACAGTTCATGTTACAGATTTTTTCTTGTGGTTTCATCATCATCTGACATCTGGCAGGACGGTGACTTGCAGAGATATCTTTGTCCAGGCCTGCCTGTCGGCCATAGTCGCCTTAAGTTGGTCAATCAGTAACCACCTGAGGATGAAGCTTATTTCTTCGGTCACTTGACCAAAGTCCGTTGATGGTACCTATACTCATATGCTGTGAAGAGTCCAAAATGTATCCTGACATGATCGCTGGTCTAACATTCAGCTCTATGGCAACTTACCCTGCCGCTCATGTTTATTAACATGTTTACTGTTTTTCTCTTTGTGGCAGAATGATGTCACCGGCTTGTACGCACACCTAGCCGGGGTGCCAAAAGCATTGCTACCTGGTGTTGGGGGAAAGAAAATCCTTGATTTCTGGTGGGAAACAGTCAACACGTAAGTTGCCTTAAATTTAATGCATTATTTTGAAAGGATATGTTTCAGCCAGCCACATTTATTTAAACTATGTTGTCTTTTATAGGCGACAACTCTTCAGTGAAGTTTATTTAGTCACAAATGCAGATAAGTGAGTGTGTTTTAGAATTTTTCTTTTAATCAGTAGTCCTGATATTAAATGATGAAGCCATTATTCGTATTTTAAGATTGTCTGTAATATTCAGAGTTTTTTCACAAAAGACTCATCCCATCATTCTAGGTACAAACATTATGAGCGGTGGGCAACTGCCAATGACTTTCCAGTGGAGAATGTGGTGAATGATGGTAGCACCACTTTGGAGGATCGGCTTGGGGCCGTCACTGACTTGGAGCTAGCCATCCGAAGCCGTCACATTCAAGATGACATCATGGTGGTATGGCATTGACTCAATTTACGTTTACATTTCCAGCATTTTGCACTTCCTCCTTAATTTTCTAGGCTTGTTGTGCTTTTAATGGTGTGTGTTTTTGTGTCTCTAGATTGCAGGAGACATGCTTTGTTCTGACCAGAACTTTGACATTGCTCAAGTTATTCGTTTTTTTAGGTCCAAGGTAAAAACAAATGCTGTTTATGCAAAGTATGTGCAATAGCAATGTTGTCATGCATGCCCGCTAATATTCACATACAGTTTTTGTATAGGCATGGCAAATTACCATATCATGACAATATATTACTAATATAATCTTGCGACCATTGTGAAACCAATATTTTAACGAATTAACGATAGTATCATTTAACTCATTGCTTTTGGCTGCATTTTCACCTGCAATACTCACATGTGTAATCTATTAAAGCAACATGTAGAGACTGATTCATAACTGATTGGCTCAGTTAATAACATTTAGGTTTCATTCTTCAGTCTGGAGAGCTGGCTATATATTATGAGCTGGAAGAAGGGGAGAAATGTTACACCAGAGGCATTGTAGAAGTATGTTCAGAATCTCATAGGTAAGCGTTGCTCTATAACTGTTTACAGACCAAAAGAATACTATTGATGCAGTGTTTAAGGAAACCCAATCTAAAATGTTCAAAAGAAGCTACAAATTGTTTCACTGGATATTTTGGTGAACGACATTCCTCAGGGAACGTCTATGTATTCCTGTACTTACAGTGGTGCTTGAAAGTTTGTGAACCCATTAGAATTTTCTATATTTCTGCATAAATATGACTTCAGACATCATCAGATTTTCACACATGTCCTAAAAGTAGATAAAGAGAACCCAGTTAAACAAATGAGACAAAAATATTATACTTGGTCATTTATTTATTGAGGAAAATGATCCAATATTACATATCTGTGAGCGGCAAAAGTAAGTGAACCTCTAGGATTAGCAGTTCATTTGAAGGTGAAATTAGAGTCAGGTGTTTTCAATCAATGGGATGACAATCAGGTGTGAGTGGGCACCCTGTTTTATTTAAAGAACAGGGATCTATCAAAGTCTGATCTTCACAACACATGTTTGTGGAAGTGTATCATGGCACGAACAAAGGCGATTCCTGAGGACCTCAGAAAAAGCGTCGTTGATGCTCATCAGGCTGGAAAAGGTTACAAAACCATCTCTAAAGAGTTTGGACTCCACCAATCCACAGTCAGACAGATTGTGTATAAATGGAGGAAATTCAAGACCATTGTTACCCTCCCCAGGAGTGGTTGACCAACAAAGATCAAGAGCAAGGTGTGTAATAGTCGGCGAGGTCACAAAGGACCCCAGGGTAACTTCTAAGCAACTGAAGGCCTCTCTCACACTGGCTAATGTTAATGTTCATGAGTCCACAATCAGGAGAACACTGAACAACAATGGTGTGGATGGCAGGGTTGCAAGGAGAAAGCCACTGCTCTCCAAAAAGAACATTGCTGCTCATCTGCAGTTTGCTAAAGATCACGTGGACAAGCCAGAAGGCTATTGGAAAAATGTTTTGTGGACGGATGAGACCAACATAGAACTTTTTGGTTTAAATGAGAAGCGTTATGTTTGGAGAAAGGAAAACACTGCATTCCAGCATAAGAACCTTATCCCATTTGTGAAACATGGTGGTGGTAGTATTATGGTTTGGACCTGTTTTGCTGCATCTGGGCCAGGACGGCTTGCCATCATTGATGGAACAATGAATTCTGAATTATACCAGTGAATTCTAAAGGAAAATGTCAGGACATCTGTCCATGAACTGAATCTCAAGAGAAGGTGGGTCATGCAGCAAGACAACGACCCTAAGCACACAAGTCGTTCTACCAAAGAATGGTTAAAGAAGAATAAAGTTAATGTTTTGGAATGGCCAAGTCAAAGTCCTGGCCTTAATCCAATCGAAATGTTGTGGAAGGACCTGAAGTGAGCAGTTCATGTGAGGAAACCCACCAACATCCCAGAGTTGAAGCTGTTCTGTATGGAGGAATGGGCTAAAATTCCTCCAAGCCGGTGTGCAGGACTGATCAACAGTTACCGCAAATGTTTAGTTGCAGTTATTGCTGCACAAGGGGGTCACACCAGATACTGAAAGCATAGGTTCACATACTTTTGCGACTCATAGATATGTAATATTGGATCATTTTCCTCAATAAATAAATGACCAAGCATAATAGTTTTGTCTCATTTGTTTAACTAGGTTCTCTTTATCTACTTTTAGGACTTGTGTGATAATCTGATGATGTTTTAGGTCATATTTATGCAGAAATATAGAAAATTCTAAAGGGTTCACAAACTTTCAAGCACCACTGTAACTGTCTCTTATATACTGAAATACACCAATCAGCCATAACATGAAAGGGATCCTCCAGCGGATTTATTCCCAAACTTATCTTAAGTAAAAGTAGTTGCAGATTTCAAAAATCAAACTTTCATTTTCGGAGACCAAATAGTGTTCGAGAAAAATTAATTTTGTTTAAAATGCCAGATGGACTTGACGTATGCGATGACGACAGGTAGCAGTCACTTGGAGCAACTCAGCTGTTTATATTCTCTGTTTACATCGTAGTTTTGCTAGTTTTACAAGTATTTTATCAAATTTATCAGTTTTTAGGGATTATGTCATGGCGATGTCCGTCCGTCCGTCCGTCCCGGGAAGGGTGCTCACCTTCTGAAATCAACTCCTCTCACAATTTTTGGAGGAATTTCACAAAACTTGGCAGGATTCTTTGTTATATGTCGGTAATACGCATCTTGTAATTCCGTTAGATTCTGTCATATTTTACCAGAGTTACAGCCCTTGATTAACAAAATGATACTTTGACAATTTCATGAGTGTGTGTTTTCCTTCTGAATTTCACCAAACCTGGTAAAAGGCATTGTTATATGTCAGTAGTACGCATATTGTTATTCTGTTCAATTCGGTCGCATTTTACCAGAGTTACAGTCCTTGATGAACAACCTTGTACTTTCACAATTTCATGAAGGTGTGCTCGCCTTCTGACATCAACTCCTCTCACAATTTTTGGACAAATTTCTTGAGGCTCGGCAAAAGACCTTGTTATATGACGGTAATACGCAGATTGCGATTTAATTTCGTTTGTGAAAATTTTACCAGAGTTTTGACCCTTGATTAAATAACTTGTACTTTGACAATTTAACGAGGGTGTTCTGAACTCAACTCCTCTCACAATTTGTGGAGGAATTTCACCAAACTTGGCAAAAGGCTTTGTTATATGACAGTTATATACATATTGAAATTTCGTTTAATTTGGGCAAATTTTCCCAGAGTGATGCCCTCAATTATTAACAAACTTCTACTTTGGCGCTTTCTGAAATCAACTTCCCGCACAATTTTTATCCCCTGCTGGCCGAAAGGCCTGAAGGGGGATTATGTCTTGGCAATGTCTGTCCGTCCGTCCATCCGTCCCGGGAAGGGTACTCACCTTCTGAAATCAACTCTTCTTACAATTTTTGGAGGAATTTCATGAAACTTGACAGGATTCTTTGTTATATGTTGGTAATACGCATATAGTAATTTCGTTCAGTTCAGTCACCTTTTATCAGAGTTATGGCCGAGTTGCCAGCAGGGGACTCTTGTTAAATAAGTCTGCCTCATTGTGTCGCATATACAGTTGCAACCAGAAGTTTACATACAGTTTAGAAAAAGACACAAACTTTTTTTCTCCATGTCTGACAGTAAAATTGAAGAAACTTTTCCTATTTTAGGTCAGTTAGGATCCCCAGTTTTTTTTTTTATTTGTAAAATGTCAGAATAATCAGAGAGAGAATTTTTCAGAGAATTTTTAATTACTTTCATCCAAGTTAGAAGTTTACATGCACTTGGTTAGTATTTGGTCGAATTACCGTAGAACTGTTTAACTTGGATCAAGCGTTTTGGGTCGCCTTCCACAAGTTTCTCGCAATATCTTGCTGGAATTTTGGTCCATTCCTACTGACAGAACTGGTGGAGTTGAGTCAAACTTGTGGGCCTTCTTGCTCACACATGCCGTTTTGGTGTCTCCCACAAATTTTCTACAGGATTGAGGTCAGAGCTTTGTGATGGCCACTCCAATACCTCAGCACGGTGGTGTAGTGATTAGCACAGTCGCCTCACAGCAAGAAGGTCCGGGTTCGAACCCAGCGGCCAGCGAGGGCCTTTCTGTGTGGAGTTTGCATGTTCTCCCCGTGTCTGCGTGGGTTTCCTCCGGGTGCTCCGGTTTCCCCCACAGTTTAAAGACATGCGGTTAGGTTAATATGGGACGGCCTTGGGCTGAGGTGCCCTTGAGCGAGGCACCGAACTCCCAATTGCTCCCCGGGTGCTGTTAGCATGGCTGCCCACTGCTCTGGGTATGTGTGTGTGCTCATTGCTCACGTGTGTGTTCACTGCTTCAGATGGGTTAAATGCAGAGAAGAAATTTCACAAGTGTGTGATGAATAAAGTTGTTCTTTCTTTCTTTCTTTCTTTCTTTCTTTCTTTCTTTCTTTCTTTCTTTCTTTCTTTCTTGTTTTTAAGCCACTTTGCAATTACACGGAGTGCAGAATTATTAGGCAAGTTGTATTTTTGAGGATTAGTTTTATTATTGAACAACAACTATGTTCTCAATCAAACAAAAAGACTCATAAATATCAAAGCTGAATATGTATGGAAGTTAGAGTGGGGTGTTTTTAGTTTTGGCCATTTTAGGAGAATATGTATGTGTTCAGGTAACTTTCACTGTGCAGAATTATTAGGCAACTTAATAAAAACCAAATATGTAGCCATTTCACTTTTTTATTTTCACCAGGTACACTGATATGACAACTCCAGATTTGCAAATAAACATATCTGACATTCAAACACAAAACAAAAACAAATCAGTGACCAATATAGCCACCCTTCTTCATGAGGACGCTCAAAAGCCTTCCATCCATAGATTCTGTCAATTTCTTTATCTGTTCACGACCAACATTGTGTGCAGCAGCAACCACGGCCTCCCAGACGCTGTTCAGAGAGGTGTACTGTTTTCCCTCTTTGTAGACCTCACGTTTTATAATGGACCACAGGTTCTCTATGGGGTTTAGGTCAGGTGAACAAGGGGGCCATGTCATTATTTTTTTCACCTTTCAGACCTTTACTGGCTAGCCACGCAGTGGAGTATTTGGACGCATGAGATGGAGCGTTATCCTGCATGAAAATCATGTTCTTCTTGAAAGATGCTGACTTTTTCCTATACCACTGCTTGAAGGTTTCTTCCAGGAACTGGCAGTAGGTCTGGGAGTTGAGTTTGAGTCCATCCTCAACTCGAAAAGGTCCAACAAGCTCGTCTTTGATGATACCAGCCCATAGCAGTACTCCACCTCCACCTTGCTGGCGTCCGAGTCGGAGTGGAGCTCTGTGCCCATTACTGATCCAGCCACAGGCCCATTCATCTGGCCCATCAAGAGTCACTCTCATCTCATCAGACCACAGCACCTTAGAAAAATCAGTCTTAAGATATTTCTTGGCCCAGTCTTGACGTTTTATCTTGTGTGCCTTACTCAGTGGTGGTCGTTTTTCAGCCTTCCTTACCTTGGCCATGTCCCTCAGTATTGCACACCTTGTACTCTTTGACACTCCAGGAATGTTGCAACTCTGGAATATGGCAGAACTGGATGCTAATGGCTGCTTGTTAGCTTCACGCTTGATTTTCCGCAGATCATGTGCAGTTATTTTGCGCCTTTTTTTCCCCACACGCTTCTTTCGACCCTGTTGACTATTTGCAATGAAACGCTTGATTGTTCGGTGATCACGTTTCAACATCTTCGCAATTTCAAGAGTGCTGCATCCGTCTGCAAGACATCTCACAATTTTATACTTTTCAAAGTCTGTCAGATCTCTCTTCTGACCCATTTTGCCAGAGGAAAAGAGGTTGCCTAATAATTATGCACACCTGATATAGGGTGTTGATGTCATTAGACCACACCCCCTCTCATTACACAGATGCACAGCACCTGATATACTTAATTGGTAGTAGACTTTCAAGCCTAAACAGCTTGGAGTGGGACAACATGCATTAAAAGGATGTTGTGGTCAAAATACTCACTTGCCTAATAATTCTGCACTCAGTGTAATTTAGAGGTATGCTTAGGGTCATTGTCCATTTGGAAGACCCATCCATGCCCAAGCTTTATCTTTTTGGCTGATGTCTTGAGATGTTGCTTTAATATAGCCACATAATTTTCTTTTCTCATGGCGCCATCTATTTGTGAAGCACACCAGTCCCTCCTGCAGCAAAGCAGCCCCACAACATGATGCTGCCACCCCCAGACTTCATGGTTGGGATGGTGTTTGGAGACTTGCAAGCTTCCCCCTTTCTCCTCCGTGCATAATGATGATCATTATGACCAAACAGTTCAATTTTTGTTTCATCAGACCACAAGACATGACTTCAGAAATTAAGATCTTTACCGCCATGTGAAGCTGCAAACTGTAATCTGGCTTTTGTATGGTGGTTTTGGAGCAGTGGCTGCTTTCTCCTCGCTGAGTACAGAACTCGTTTTACTGTGGATAATGATACTCTCTTACTGGTTTCAGCCAGCATCTTTACATGGTCTTTTGCTGTTGTTCTGGGGTTCATTTGCATCTTTTGCACCAAAGCACGTTCATCTCTGGGACATCTCCTTCTCGAGCGGTATGATATCTGTGTGCTCCCATGGTGTTTAAACTTGCATATTATTGTTTTAACAGATGAACGTGGGACCTTTAGGCACCTGGAAATTGTACCCAATTTCCAATTGAACCAGACTTGTTAAGATCCCCTATTCTTTTCCTGATAGCTTGGTTGATTTATTTTGATTTTCCCATGATGTCACACGAAGACGCCCTTGTGTCTGAAGGTGTGCCTTAAAATGCATCCACAAGTTTGCCTCCAGTTAACTCAAATGATGTCAGTTAGCTTATTAAAAGCTTCTAATGCCAAAACATCATCATGTGGAACGCTCCAAGCTGTTTAAAGTCACAGTCAACTTAGTGTATGTAAACTTCTGACTTTCGTGAAAGTAATTAAAAATTCTCTGTCTGATTATTCTGACATTTTACAAATTAAAAAAAAAAAAATTGGGGATCCTAACTGACCTAAAACAGGAAAAGTTTCCTCAATTTTACTGTCAGACACGGGGGAAAAAAAAGCTTGTGTGTCTTTTTTTTAAACTGTATGTAAACTTCTGTTTGCAACTGTAAATGCCACAATGATGCTAAAAAGAAAGCACAAGCTGGAACCTCTAGATCATGTGAAAAAAGATTTTGCAGCACGACGTCTCCTGTCTGATCCAAACTGCAGTCTTGTTCCAGCTTGTGCTTTCTTTTTAGCATCATTGTGGCATTTATACGCTACACAATGAGGCACGCTTATTTAAAAACTGATAACTTCGGTAAAATACTTGTAAAACTAACAAAACTATGATGTAAAGAGAGAATATAAATAGCCGAGTTACTCCAAGCGACTGCTACATGATGTCATCACATACGTCACCACCACAGGAAGCTCATCTGACATTTTAAAGAAAATAAATTTTTCTCAAACACTATTTGATCTCTGAAAATGAAAGTGATTTTTGAAACCTATAACGAATTTTACATAAAATAAGTTTGAGAATAAATCCGCTGGAGAATCCCTTTAAAACCGCAGGTGGATTGAATAGCATTGATTATTAGGCAGCAAGAGAACAGTCATTTCTCAAAGTTGATGTGTTGAAGGCAGGAAAATTGGGCAAGCGTAAGGATCTGAGCGACTTTAACAAGGGCCAAATTGTGATGGCGAGATGACTGGGTCTGAGCATCTCCAAAATGGCTGAAAAAGTTAAGGCTGTCACGATTCTGTTTTAGGCCACACCAATTCGATTAGTTGGTTCTCGGAATCGCCGCTTGAAGAAAATGCAAAATAAAATAAAAAAAAAATCGAAATCGACTGCAGGTTGAGGTCACGTGACGTCGAAAACCAATCAAATCGCCCCTTTCACTTTAGATAAAGACTTGTGGAAGAAACATGGCTGTGGAGGGGAATCCTGCAAAGCCTGTTTGTGATTGTTAGGATATTCAGCGAACAGAAGCGTAAAATCTTTGACAGGTGTGTCGGAATTCAAGAGGGAGAAAATTTTGCACAGTTGTACTCAAGATGCCGTGAGCTTGTTACCCTGCGATGTGCTAACTCGGACTACAACTCTGTGGAGCTGGGTTTCTCATCTCATCTCATTATCTCTAGCCGCTTTATCCTGTTCTACAGGGTCGCAGGCAAGCTGGAGCCTATCCCAGCTGACTATGGGCGAAAGGCGGGGTACACCCTGGACAAGTCGCCAGGTCATCACAGGGCTGACACATAGACACAGACAACCATTCACACTCACATTCACACCTACGGTCAATTTAGAGCCACCAGTTAACCTAACCTGCATGTCTTTGGACTGTGGGGGAAACCGGAGCACCCAGAGGAAACCCACGCGGACACGGGGAGAACATGCAAACTCCGCACAGAAAGGCCCTCGCCGGCCCTGGGGCTCGAACCCAGGACCTTCTTGCTGTGAGGCAACAGCGCTAACCACTACACCACCGTGCCGCCAGAGCTGGGGCAAACAAAAAATCATTCAAAGTATTTAGCCATCAGAAGTAGCCTACTCCTGGTCAAATCTTTTTTTCTGTGCATTGTAGATGTTCAATTGACTGTAATTCAATCGTTTATTTAGCCTATCTGTTTACTGGTTTGCCTGATAAAAGACGTGCAGCCAGAGCTAGCCCTTAATACATACGGGTGGAAATAAGATAAGCTATTAAAAGAGCCATATGAAATGTGTAACAATAATGTATTGTCTTTGTTTTGTTTCTCTATTATGAAAGCCCTCTATTTCCACCGCTAATTTTACCATCAGAGCATTTTTTAAATTTTATTTTTATTTCGCGCACTCGCTTCATATTTTTCCTGAAAAAATCCGAGAACCAACTAATTAAATTGGTGTGGCCTTAGTGAGCATTAACTTTTCAGCAGTTTGGGATTGGACCATATGGGTTAAGGCCAATTTATGCTGACAACGCAGTCCTCGCAGACGGCGCCGCAGATAGCGTCTGCGTAGCCCCCCTACCTTCGCAGACGCTCTGTGCGCACCTCCCAAAAATTGTGACCACCGCAGAAGCCTCGCAGACAGCGTCGCAGACAAGAGGGCTCTGATTGGTCCACTCTACATCCGCTGTACACGCACTTCCGCTTCCCTACTTTCCCGGTTTGGTTTGTTTCACTACCGCCATTTTTAAAAACACGAGCGAAGATGGAGCAGCACGAAGAGCGGTTGATCGAGGAAGTGAGGAAGTACATACATCTATACGACTCCAGTTCTAGTCATTATAAGTAACCGGAGGATAAACGCTCCACTAACCACACCCACCATCTACTCCTAGCGATTTCGTGACTTCGCGCCCCCTTGCGTTGTAGCGGTGAATAACATCGCGCATGCCTATTACTCCCCGCTCAACGATAAATTACAACTGTCTGCGAAAAGCTGTCTGTGAAAGCCTTGTTGCAAAAGCATGCAGAGGCCTTTAGCCTTCATGCACCATGTGAATCAATTAGCCTTCGACACCCATGACTCTGTCGCCGGTTTACCAGTTGTCCTTCCTTGGACCACTTTTGTTCAGTACTAACCACTGCATACCAGGAACACCTCACAAGATGTACCATTTTGGAGATGCTCAGACCCAGTCATCTCGCCATCACAGTTTGGCCCTTGTCAAAGTCACTCAGATCCTTACACTTGCCCATTTTTCAGCTTCAAGAACTGACCGTTCTCTTGCTGCCTAATATATCCCACCCCTTGACAGATGCCATTGTAATGAGATGATCAGTGTTATTCACTTCACCTGTCAGTGGTTTTGATGTTATGGCTGATCAGTGTTATAGACAGCCTTATACAAATTTAGGACGAAAGCTCAGTTTCACATATTAATCAGCTTTATTAGGATGTATGAAGTAATTCCAGTGTGGGAGAGAGCCATTCTGTGTCCGTATATGCAAGTGCACATTGTAGCTTGTTGTATTTTAGGATCAAACGTTTCCTTGAGAAGCCACAGGAGGGCGTCACGGCATCTCGTCTGGCCAGTGTGGTCTTCTACTGCCTCCGCAAAGAGACGCTATCTTACCTCTCAGACTTCCTGCTCAAGCAGCCGGATGTGGAATCCAGGACGTTTGGCAGGTTGTGGGTCAGTGCATTGCTTCATTTTTAAGCAAAAAAAAAAAAACAACCTCAATGTGCCTTGAACAGGAGAAACCTAACTTTTCCAAATTACTATTACAAAGTTGGGTTTGTTGAATTATTTGCAATCAGCGTTGCTTGTTCTGTTCACGTACTGCTTCTTAGGAATGGCTTATAAATGAAGAACAATTGTCTGTGTATGGAATGAAGTTACCTACAGGGTTCCAGTTAATTGGACAAGTGGTGAGAACCTGAATAAAACATCCAGTCTTGACAGGTTTATCAGTGTATTTTAGTGCATTTTGCAAAATAAAACATTTGTACTGTATTGGTGCTAATATGTGCCATAATAAGCAGATGAATCCAATTAGGCAAAGGTACTTAGTTTTATGTCTTACATTACAGGGTCTGTGCGACTACACAAAATGGCTTGCACACTACTCAACTAAACAGCAAGAGGTTCCAGTCAAACCCATCACCTTCCGCTCTTATGCCAGGTTGCTGATAGCACACCCACCACCATCAATACAGTCTAGCTGCAATCTTTTGAGTTCTGCTTAATCACTGTTTGCCCCTCTACAGGGTAGGACTGATGGGAAATCCTTCTGACGGCTTCAACGGCAAAACCATTGCTATGACCATTTCTAACTTCTGGGCCGAAGTGACACTAATAGAAAGCCAATCTCTGGTATATAAAAACAGTAAACCTTATAAATCCTATACGGAAGCCGCGAGAGGCCCTTCATATAATCTTTTTTTTATTCACCTTGTTATCCCGAGATAACGACATAATTAATTCAGGATGTCGAGAAAACAACACAACTAATTCGAGATCTCGAGAAAACAAAACAATTATTCCGTGATCTCGAGAAAACAAAACAATTATTTCACGATCTCGAGAAAACAGCTGAGATTTCTAGCAGAGCTGCGCCCCCCTGTGGGTCAGACAACGAAGACTTAGAAATTGGCGGACATGTAACAGAGCAGAAATGGCTTTTTACAATGCCTTGAGAGAGAGGGGGCCAGTCTTCTGCGGAGGTGCCGCGGACTAATTTTGAAATTATCCCTTATTAAAAGACTTAATGCAATCTCTCCCTGTGTCAATCCCTGATCAAAATATTGCCTTATTAGGTGATCGATTATTCCAGACATTCTAATGACCAAAGTTGCGTCTATACAGAATGAGAAATAGCCCCAAAGTCAGCATATCACAAGTCTCTTGGCGCACCTGAATGAACCATTTCTCAGCTGTTTACTCGAGGTCATGGAATAATTGTTTTGTTTTCTCGAGATCACGGAATAATTGTTTTGTTTTCTCGAGATCTTGAAATAACGGTTTTGTTTTCTCGAGATCTCGAATTAGTTGTGTTGTTTTCTCGAGATCCTGAATTAATTATGTCGTTATCTCGGGATAACAAGGTGAATAAAAAAAAAAAGGATTATATGAAGGGCCTCTCTCAGCTTCCGTAATCCTAAGTAAATGACATTGTCTGATTTTCTTTCTAACTCCGCTAACATGTCCGTGTTTAGGTCCTCCTTCCTCATCCACTGAATGATCCCACCGAGTTCGGCAGCCTACAGGATCTGTTTCGCATCAGCCACAAAGAAGGGTTTGTTCTTTTTTCAGTCATACTTCCTGTCTATGTTTGCTATGTGTGCAGACAATATATCCTGTATGAAATGATTGTGAAACAGTATTGGCTCATGTTCCCTTTTGTCAGGTATTTGGGAGGTCTGAGGCTGTTACAGGCCACCTGTAAGAAGTTTTATCAGTTCTGCTCAAATCAAGGGTAAGACTCTTCATATCACGCATCTCAAAATGTAGCAGGGGTATGAGGAAAAAAAGGGATTTCTCACGAACACCAGAGATTTACAACCCCGATTCCAAAAAAGTTGGGACAAAGTACAAATTGTAAATAAAAACGGAATGCAATGATGTGGAAGTTTCAAAATTCCATATTTTATTCAGAATAGAACATAGATGACATATCAAATGTTTAAACTGAGAAAATGTATCATTTAAAGAGAAAAATTAGGTGATTTTAAATTTCATGACAACAACACATCTCAAAAAAGTTGGGACAAGGCCATGTTTACCACTGTGAGACATCCCCTTTTCTCTTTACAACAGTCTGTAAATGTCTGGGGACTGAGGAGACAAGTTGCTCAAGTTTAGGGATAGGAATGTTAACCCATTCTTGTCTAATGTAGGATTCTAGTTGCTCAACTGTCTTAGGTCTTTTTTGTCGTATCTTCCGTTTTATGATGCGCCAAATGTTTTCTATGGGTGAAAGATCTGGACTGCAGGCTGGCCAGTTCAGTACCCGGACCCTTCTTCTACGCAGCCATGATGCTGTAATTGATGCAGTATGTGGTTTGGTATTGTCATGTTGGAAAATGCAAGGTCTTCCCTGAAAGAGACGTCGTTTGGATGGGAGCATATGTTGCTCTAGAACCTGGATATACCTTTCAGCATTGATGGTGTCTTTCCAGATGTGTAAGCTGCCCATGCCACACGCACTAATGCAACCCCATACCATCAGAGATGCAGGCTTCTGAACTGAGCGCTGATAACAACTTGGGTCGTCCTTCTCCTCTTTAGTCCGAATGACACAGCATCCCTGATTTCCATAAAGAACTTCACATTTTGATTCGTCTGACCACAGAACAGTTTTCCACTTTGCCACAGTCCATTTTAAATGAGCCTTGGCCCAGAGAAGACATCTGCGCTTCTGGATCATGTTTAGATACGGCTTCTTCTTTGAACTACAGTTTTAGCTGGCAACGGCGGATGGCACGGTGAATTTTGTTCATAGATAATGTTCTCTGGAAATATTCCTGAGCCCATTTTGTGATTTCCAATACAGAAGCATGCCTGTATGTGATGCAGTGCCGTCTAAGGGCCCGAAGATCACAGGCACCCAGTATGGTTTTCCGGCCTTGACCCTTACGCACAGAGATTCTTCCAGATTCTCTGAATCTTTTGATGATATTATGCACTGTAGATGATGATATGTTCAAACTCTTTGCAATTTTACACTGCTGAACTCCTTTCTGATATTGCTCCACTATTTGTCGGCGCAGAATTAGGGGGATTGGTGATCCTCTTCCCATCTTTACTTCTGAGAGCCGCTGCCACTCCAAGATGCTCTTTTTATACCCAGTCATGTTAATGACCTATTGCCAATTGACCTAATGAGTTGCAATTTGATCCTCCAGCTGTTCCTTTTTTGTACCTTTAACTTTTCCAGCCTCTTATTGCCCCTGTCCCAACTTTTTTGAGATATGTTGCTGTAATGAAGTTTCAAATGAGCCAATATTTGGCATGAAATTTCAAAATTTCTCACTTTCGACATTTGATATGTTGTTGTCTATGTTCTATTGTGAATACAATATAAGTTTTTGAGATTTGTAAATTATTGCATTCCGTTTTTATTTACAATTTGTACTTTGTCCCAACTTTTTTGGAATCGGGGTTGTAAGTATTTAAGTAAACTTATTGAGACTATCTGAGGCACCCTGGACCATAGTTAAAATCGTATTAACTAAACAAAATGTCAAACCATGCATTTATTTTAAACAAATATATATAGTAGGCGTATCAGACGCTCACCGGCCGTGCTGTGAAAATTGTGTGTGCAGACGCTCATCTAAGTTTCCAAATCTGTCATTGCTTCACTCTTGAATATTTTCTATCGTGAATATTATCATTAAAAAGCTTATAATCTCTGCTTTCCAAAGAAATGTATCTGGGTAAGATCTGTTCAGTACTTTGGGAGTAACGGCAGGTTGAAGTTGGTACAACAGAGTTCACTCTCTGCTCACGGGACATCGGGAAACTGCCGGTGCTTTTCTTTTTGAGTCATGGGAAAGCGGTCAGGCTGTCTCTCTTCTGATCAGTTTCCAACTGGATTACTCCTGAATATCAGTAAAGAAAGCATGAACTAGTTTTTTCATGTCATGTAGTGACATTTAAATTTCTTATCTTAGCAGTATTTCTGAGATGAAAGAAAGCTGTCCGGGTAATATTATCAGTGTGAGTTTCGAATGAAAGACTGGGGTCAATAATCACTCTGACGTCTTTTACTGCTGCACGTGAAGAAACAGAAAGGCCATCCAGAGTTACTGTGTAATCAGAAAACTTACTTCTAGCTGCATGTGGTCCGAGTACAAGTACTTCAGTCTTGTCAGAGTTAAGCAGAAGGAAGTTAATAAGCATCCAGTGTCTAATGTCCTTTACACATTCCTCAATTCTATTAAGTTGGTGTCTCTCATCTGGTTTTTCAGAAACATACAACTGTGTGTCACCAGCATAACAGTGGAAACAATGTTTACGAATGATATCACCCAGAGGTAACATATATAAAGAAAAAAGCAGTG
This sequence comes from Neoarius graeffei, assembly GCF_027579695.1. Classification (NCBI taxonomy): domain Eukaryota; kingdom Metazoa; phylum Chordata; class Actinopteri; order Siluriformes; family Ariidae; genus Neoarius; species Neoarius graeffei. The sequence continues at coordinate 19,656,314 of NC_083585.1, forward strand.
GACCCAAGACCGAACCTTGTGGAACACCAAACTTTACCTCAGTACGTCTAGAAATATCACCATTTATATCAACATACTGATAGCGATCAGTTAAATAAGAGCTGAGCCAGGAGAGGGCCGTTCCCTTAACTCCCACAACATTTTCTAGTCTATCCAGAAGAATGGAATGATCAATGGTATCAAATGCTGCACTAAGGTCAAGCAACACAAGCAGCGAGACACAGCCCTGATCAGACGCCAACAGTAGGTCGTTTACTACTTTAACCAGTGCTGTCTCTGTGCTATGATGAGGTCTAAATCCTGACTGATACATTTCGTGGATGTTATTCCGATGTAAATATGAGCATAACTGCTGTGCCACAGCTTTTTCAAGGATCTTGGAGATAAAGGGGAGGTTTGATATTGGCCGATAATTGGACAGCTGACAGGGATCAAGGTCAGCTTTTTTAATCAGGGGTTTGATAACTGCTAGTTTAAAGGATTTGGGTACATAGCCAATCGTAAGAGAAGAATTTATTATTTTTAGAGGCAGTTCAATTACTTCAGGTATTATCTGTTTGAATAGACGTCTAGGTAAGGGATCTCGTACGCAAGTTGAGGCTTTTGATGCAGAGATTAATGAAAGTAATTCAGTTTCTTTTAGGAGAGTAAAACATTCTAATTGATGATCTGATACAGTTATATTGTTAACTACAAGGTCACTTACATTGTGTGACCTTAAATTAGTAGTTTGAATTTTTTGTCGGATATTCTCAATTTTGTCATTAAAAAAATTAATGAAGTCGTTGCTACTACATACTGCAGGTGTGCATGTGTTGATAGTGGACTTATTCCTGGTTAATTTTGCTGCAGTATTAAATAGGAATCTAGGATTATTTTTGTTATCTTCTGTTAGGGAGGAGAGATATGTTGATCTAGCTTTTCTATACTTCAGGAAGCTCTCCTTCCACGCTAATTTGAACACTACCAATTTTGTTTGATGCCATTTACGTTCCAATTTTCGAGTGGTCTGTTTTAAAGTGTGAGTGTCATCATTATACCAGGGTGCTAATTTTTTGTCTCTGACCATTTTCCATTTAAGAGGAGCTACATTATCTAAAGTATGGCGGAATGTTGACTGTAAGCATTCAGTTGCCTGATCAAGATCTGCAGGGGCTTACAGTGACTCAATCAAAGTTGATAACTCTGGGAGGTTATTTATAAAGTTCTGTGCAGTAGTTGACGTGAATGTACGTTTAATACAGTTGCGTGGTGAGGTGCATATATTATTACTCAGACATATTTTGAATGAGATGAGATAATGATCTGAGATAACTTCAGACTGTGGAAGTATGACTATATTTTCTACGTTTAACCCGAACGTTAGTATTAGATCGAGGGTGTGACCACCATTATGGGTCAGTCCTGTGACATTCTGATTAATCCCTACTGAATCTAAAATGGACACAAACGCTGTTTTCAAAAGGTCTGAATATTAAATCTCCGACAACTAAAGCTTTGTCTAAGGAAATAACCAGGTCTGAGATAAAATCTGCAAATTCAGAAAGAAACTCAGAATATGGCCCCGGGGGCCTGTAAATAATAAGTAACAGAATTAACTGGGTAGACTTATTTTTTGAGGCTACATACATTATATTAGTATGACGAACTTCAAATTTATTAAATTTATAACCAGGTTTTTGTGTTACTCCTAGATAATCATTATAAATAACCGCGACGCCTCCTCCTCTGCCAGTTAGACGAGGCTGGTGTATATAACTGTATCCAGGAGGACTAGCTTCATTTAATGCTATATATTCATTTGGTTTATTCCATGTTTCAATTAAAGTACATTAAACTCCTGATGAGTTCATTAACCATTAGCACTTTAGATGTAAGAGAGCTAATATTTAATAGCCCCACCTTTAGATCAAAGGTGCTGGCAGCGGCTGTACAGTCAGTATGATCTAATTTTATATCGATTAGGTTACTGGAACAAACTCTCTGAATATTTCTACTTTTTTGTTGAGCTCGGGGAACAGACACTGTCTCGATGTAGTGGACCCTGAGTGACGACTCTGTGCAGCTAGCAGACAGTCGGTTTAGCCTGTTCGTCTGCTCCCTGGTCTTGGCTCTGGATTGTCAGAAATTAACTAGGCCTGTTCTGAGACTATGACCTATGCTGCAGGAAATGAGAGCAGCACCTTCCCGAGTGGGATGGATACCGTCCCGCCCTAACAGGCCAGCAGTGCCCTCAAAATTAGCCCAATTATCTGTAAAGCCCACACTGTTTTCAGAGCACCACCTGGACAGCCAGCAGTTCAGCGACCATAACCTGCTGTAAGCTATATCTCCACGCCGCATTGGGATGGGGCCAGAGCATACTACAGCATCGGACATCGCCTTCGCTAATTTAAACACCTCTACAAAGTTACTCTTAGTAACCTCAGACTGATGAAGGTGTATATCATTAGCTCCTGCATGGATAACTATCTTTGAGAACCTGTGCTTGCCTAGGACCCTAAGGTTACCTGCTATGTCCGGCACCCTGGCTCCCGGTATACACCTGACTAAAGCTGCTGGTGCCCCTAAAGGCTGAGCTAATTTCACGTGCTGTATGATCAAGTCCCCTATAACCAGAGCTCTTTCAGGTTTCTCAGTGGGTGCATCACTAAGGAGAGCAAACCTGTTTGACACGTGACGCAGAGAGGAGTGGTGCTCCCATGGGCGAGCCTCAGTGGTAGCTTTGGCTCTACGCTTATGCCGCCGAGTATGCCGCCGAGTCATCACCCATTCGCCCCGCTTTAAGGGCTGTAATGCTGGAGTTGGGGGATTACTAACTCCACCTAGGGCATCTATACTTTCCCCTACAGAAACTACACTGTTCTCATTCTCACTGACCTTCTCTAAAGCCTGGATATGCGCTTTTAACACTATAATCTTCTCCGTCAGAGAGCTAACTAATCTGCACTTTTCACAAATAAAGCTATCGCTAGCGATGGAGAAAGAATGACTAAACATCCTGCACTCAGCACACTGAACAGGCTGAAGGTGTGCCATGATGAAAGGATTCACGTACCTTAGCGTAATTAATACTAATTAAACACTAATTTGCATAATCCGTTATTACTAATTTTTCAAACTTTGTATTCAGTATACAACCATCTATGTGCCGCCAATTTCCATGCAAATATCTTGAAAAACAGAAACGTTATTAAGAAAAAACATTTGATCTCACTGGTTAATGAGGCCCATTTTGGACCATGTGATCCTCATACGGAATATTACGGCAGTTTTCTAAAAATTAAGCCATTTTTTCAGTCTTTGATTTGTAATATCTCAAGAACAGATAAACATATTTTCATTCTGTAAAAAGTACATTGTTCTGCATTCGATTCCGAATTCAACGAGAGCAATTTCAAGCGATTTGGATTGAATTTGAATTTTCACCCAATATGCCTAAATATAGGAATACAGTAGATTTTTAGGTTGTAACTTGCAAAACAATCTTTTGCTTTTCAATACTGACACTGACATTGTCTCGTCATGGAATCGACCAGTTTCTCTAACAGATGTGGAGAAAGTTTCTTCCAAGTGTCAGACAGTAAAGACTTCAGTTCATGCACACTAGAATATCGATAACCTGTCATTTCCCTCTCCACAGCATACCCTCAGGGGTTTATTGGGTTTAAGTCTGGGCTCTGAAAAGACCTTTCCAAGACTGTAATTTTCTCTTTTGGCAAAGTCTTTTTTGAAACTGCAGCTGGTGTGTTTCAGAGTGTTATCTTGCAGAAAGATCCACTACAGACATTTGAACAATTTGTTTGCAAACTTCTGCAAGTTTGCATCCAAAATGCCTTTGTACACTTGCCTTTATGATCATATAAATGAACACAAGCTCACTGACTCCATTCTACGTAAAAGAGCACCAGATCAGGCTCACTGATCCCGTATTGAATGGTCCGGTGACTTAATATTCCTTTGGTATCTGGCATTCCTCATTGATTTCAGAAGAAATGCTTGCTTTTTCTTACCTGTTCTAACCTGGTTGTAACCATTTTTGCAACAAATTTTAAACTCCTACTTCATCCTTGTGTTTGTTCTATGCCTCATGGGTGATGAATCTGATCACTAATATGACTGAAGCCAGACAACCCACTCCAGCAGACGCTGCGTATTCAGCTCCTCTAACATTTTGTCTGGAACTCCCACTATGGCTGGACAGAACAAAGTGTCCACAACACATCCAGTTATCTTAGGGCCTATTAACAAATTCAAATTGAAATAATCCCCCATATATTCTCCTGATGCCATCATTTCCACTACTCTAAATCAGGCTTTCCTTGTTCCAATCAGTCAGCAACAGCAACAAAATATTTGTAAAGCGCTCATAGCGAAAGAGTTCTGAGCATTAAATATACAATGTGTAAATACATGTGAATGGGCAATAAGAGATACTAACATATGAAGTTCTAAATAGATAAATCTTAAGTTTTGACTGAAGAGAGAGAGTCATAAGATCTAATGTCCTATGGGTAAAGTGTTCCAGAGGTGAGACATGGCTACAGCAAAAGAATGATAGCTGTATGTCTTGAAATGGGAATCCACCGGCTTTAAAAGAACAGCATTTGAAGAGCTAAGTGTTCTCGTCAGGACATGGATCTGTCGAGCATCACTCATATAACCAGGCACAAGACCATGTAACCCTTTGAAGGCTAGAAGTAGAATCTTGAAGTGGATGCGTTTCTCTACTGGTAACCAGTGAAGCTGCTTAAGTCCTGGACTGATACGGTCAACTTTACGTGTGTACATCAGAAGCCGAGCAGCAGCATTAAGAACACGTTCATCCTATACGTACAAGAAAGCCTATTGTGTTCAGTATTCTAATTTCTACATTCTGTTAAAATATAGTCTCCAGTTTCTACAGTTGAGTTCAGTCGTGTGGAACCCAACCGTAACCAAGACAGCCATAAAGAAGGCGGTTCATACAGAAGATAATAATGGTTCCTGAATGAGGAATACAAAGTTTGAAAAATTAGTAAAAACAGATGATGCAAATTAGTATATAATTAGTATTAATTATTCTAATGAGGTAAAAACATTTAAATCAGTACACTCAGTAAAAAAGTAATAAAATATTTCTAATCCCCTCTTTGTGCTCTGTAGGCCTTTGTATTTCTCAAAAGTAGGGCCTACTAGTGTTTATATGAAAGAATATAAATGATAAGATTCACAGCTTTCAATGCGAACCTCGAAAAAACTGTCTGATCCACATCCAATGAACAATTCACATTAACTGAACTGAAATTGACACTCACGTTTCTGACTTTCAGTTTTTTAAAATATGATTCTGACCACTAAGATCTCAATATTTTTCATCCAAACAACTCCAGTTATATTATAAAATAGTTATTTATTTACATGAATCAATTTGATTTGAAAAAATAAGTAGGTAAAGCTATGAAAACTCACTTCAAAGTCTCCCGTGAATCATAACATCAAAACTAGCAGATGGAAAATTTTGCTGAATCCTTCATCAGAAACAGTGAGAGCAAGAGAACGTCCCTATAAAAGTTATCTGATTGATATTGACGAGTAATCCAGTTGGAAACCGATCAGGAGAGAGAGAGAGAGCCTGACCGCTTTCCCATGACTCAAAAATCACCAGCAGTTTCCCGACGTCCCGCGAGCAGAGAGTGAACTCTGTTGTACCAACTTCAACCTGCCGTTACTCCCAAAGTACTGAACAGATCTTAATCAGATACATTTATTTGGAAAGCAGAAAGTCTAAGCTTTTAAATGATAGTATTCATGATAGAAAATATTCAAGCGTGAAGAATTGACAGATTTGGAAACTTAGATGAGCGTCTGCCTGGACAATTTTCACAGCACAGCCAACGAGCGTCTGATATGCCTACCTTAACTGATAGTTACACCACTATGATGGATTTCTTCAGAACATGTGTAATATTAATTTTTTGCTTGTTTTCTTGACGAGTATTAATAGCAACATCTTAACTTTGTGACCTTGAATATAACTCCATGTGGGTAGCCTGAAAATGGACCCTGCTATGTCAGGTTCGTCCCCTGGCCGTTCTCTTCAACCCGAGGGACCCGATTATCCCAGATCCGTTGTCATTTGTGTAATTTTTAAAAATATTATAGTTGATTTAGGGGCGGCATGGTGGTGTAGTGGTTAGCGCTGTCACCTCACAGCAAGAAGGTCCGGGTTCGAGCCCCATGGCCGACGAGGGCCTTTCTCTGCGGAGTTTGCATGTTCTCCCCGTGTCCGCGTGGGTTTCCTCCGGGTGCTCCGGTTTCCCCCACAGTCCAAAGACATGCAGGTTAGGTTAACTGGTGAGTCTAAATTGACCGTAGGTGTGAATGGTTGTCTGTGTCTATGTGTCGGCCCTGTGATGACCTGGCGACTTGTCCAGGGTGTACCCCGCCTTTCGCCTGTAGTCAGCTGGGATAGGCTCCAGCTTGCCTGCGACCCTATAGAACAGGATAAAGCGGCTAGAGATAATGAGATGAGATGAGATAGTTCATTTAGATTTATCCTCCCCACTTTGCACTTTAATGTCCATTTTCTTTTGAAAGTATGTGTGCTGTTTTATTTCAGAAGACCCCAACATGTACAGGATGAACCCAGAAAAAAATGTATTGTTGGAGTATATTTCAATTAGTGCATCTTTAAATTTTAATCTACTGGTCCCAAGGCAATTTATGGCAAATGTGTGCAGTAGATCAGCTTCATAGATGAGAACATTGTTTATGGGAATGTTCCATTTGGGAATGTTAGTGTCTTGGAATAGACCTAAGTGTCCAAATGCTATTTTGTAATCATCTAAAGGAGTTGGTTCCTGGTTTAGATTTAAAAAAAAAAAAGTGACCTTAAGTTCTGAGCCATTCCACCGAATCGGTGCCATTTCCGTCCCTAGAAAATTATATGTATAAATGCGCATAAAAATGTACTTTAAAATACATTTCCTTATTACGCAGAATGTCCTGCACATTGATCTGATTTAAATTTAAGATATATAATTGTAAGGATTAATAAAAAGTACCTAAAACACTGAAAAATAGCATGTCCCCGCACTCTAACTTTATACTTAACTATGAAATATTATGATTAAAATCTTTCAGAAACAATATTTCTTTTGCACAGTTGTGTGACTCCATATCCTATCCATGGTTTAAATATATTTTTTCATAAGAAATCCACAATATCTTAGTTAAAATACACATTTTAGTCGTGTGCCTGGGTTTTCACTCAGTCCTGTTACCCAAACATATTACCCCATCTGACAAATTTGGAACATTCCATAAATCACATGCTCAACAGGAAGTTACATCAGTTGTGCCTTCTGAAGACCATGGGAAGACCAAAAGTTAGTTCTCTCATTTACTTTTCTGTATATTTGATGATTTTTTAACTTTGACTGATAAGGTCAATGTCAACATACTGTTCTGTTACTTAAATTATTTCTTAGATTATATTTGTTTATTTTAAAAATACAGACTTTTGGTAAATCACTAGAATGTGCTAAGTGTGGTCATGCTATTAGCGATGACGCCATGTGGCTTAATTCCATGTATTAGCTAATCTTAGGCTAAAAACTCAGTCCTGTTACTTTCAGTCCTGTTACTCATATAAAGAGTATGCAGCTATCTTTGACTTCCAAACCTTGTAAAAAAAAATAAATAACGTAGCCTGAGGTTGACCAGTACACATTTTGAATAGTTAAATATGTGTGTTATCATAATCAGTGTTGAAAAGATATAACAAATTAAGTTTAATTTGGGAGTGGTACAACAAGCAAATAGCACCCATTCGGTGGAATGTCCCTTCTACTTGTAGTAACCTGAAGAAGACATTCTTAAAATAAATAATATAACTGATATCTTGATGTCATTATTATCCGGACAGCATCGCTCTTACCAAGCAGAATTTCACTCTAAAGTACGACACCAACATTCCACGGCAGGTGGTGAGTTCGAATACTCCTGCATTGTTCTCTACAAATCTTTCTGTGTATTCATTTGTAAGTTGCTTCAAAACTGAAATACGCATGTAATGTATGCTTCTGGTCCCTTCCAGGGCCTCGCTGGCAGTAGGTAAGTGTTCTTCATCAAGGATATAAAAAGGTTCTGGGTTATTTGGCAGTACAAGCTATATGCCATCAATCCTCTGAAATAATGAAGCTAAAATGATAAAATAAAAAACGTATACATTGCAATGAAAATTTGTATTGATGATTAAACCACAACTATAATATATTCATAATGTTTTGTAATTAATGTATATGTTGCTTATACAATAATACTTACATTTATGGCCTGTAATTTTACTGATATTCTAACTGGTTATGTTTTCTGTGAAGTGCAATTGTGTCTGCTACCTTGAAGTGCCTGATGAAATTTTATAACCTCACTGAAGATGTAAGTTTATCTTTTTTTCCCATTACAAACCTTTAATCTTAATTTTATACAGATGCAACAGGAAAAATAATATTGGAACCTCTATTGTTAGGATCTTCCGAAAGCAGTCCGAGCCAACTTTATACTGAATGTGGAGACGGATGAGCTGTTTATCACAGCCGGGTTGCAGGACAGAGTGGTACAGGTTAGTCTTGCATCACTCGTTAAATTGTTTATTAGCTTTCACTTTTCTTACATCATTGTTTCATGATGCTCTTGCAGGTGTATGAGGGTTTGGTGTACATGGACTTTAACAAGCAGCTAATGGACAAGCAAGGTTATGGTACTGACTCTGAAGTCTAATTTCTATTTCACAGCTTATTACTTTATTTTTTCAATGATCACAGCATCATTCAGATTAGATATCACTTTGGAGAGTGTCATGGTATGGCAATATATAATTAGCAGTGTGGGAAATAAGAAATTTTAAGCAGACTCTCACAGGACAGACAAGTCTGAAATGTTGTCTGTCTGTCCAAATTTCAGCCTGTTCAGGGCCCGCCTTAGGGCCCCGGAAGCTGAAAGGCTTAGATGCCTGGACATGGCTTCTCATCTATTTCCAGGCACATTCTTGTGATCTTCAAAGTCCAAATTACACTAGGCATTAGTTGCTCATTACACTACAAATTAAATATAATTTACAAGAAAATGACAGAAGATTCAAGAAAACCATGTTTAAAGTTCTACCCAAGAAAACAGTAGCACACACAGGTCAGTTCCATGTCTAGAAAAAAAGTATTGGGGGGCCAAGGATGTTCCAGTTGGTTACAACTTAGTGGTTCTCATATACAGGTACTGTAATAACACTCAAGAAACATTATGTCAAGAATGACTATACTATGTTTATAATAAGTCTATAAGAAATTTAGTAATCAGCAATACAACTATTCTTACATAATAGAGTTAAAATTCAGACTAAAATCTGCTAAACTAGAACTTAGAAAATAGAAGAAAATAAAAACTCTATTAAAATATAAATCTACAGTGGGGCAAAAAAGTATTTAGTCAGCCACCAATTGTGCAAGTTCTCCCACTTAAAAAGATGAGAGAGGCCTGTAATTTTCATCATAGGTACACTTCAACTATGAGAGACAGAATGGGGGGAAAGAATCCAGGAAATCACATTGTAGGATTTTTAATGAATTAATTGGTAAATTCCTCAGTATTTGGTCACCTACAAACAAGCAAGATTTCTGGCTCTCACAGACCTGTAACAACTTCTTTAAGAGGCTCCTCTGTCCTCCACTCGTTACCTGTATTAATGGCACCTGTTTGAACTCGTTATCAGTATAAAAGACACCTGTCCACAACCTCAAACAGTCACACTCCAAACTCCACTATGGCCAAGACCAAAGAGCTGTCAAAGGACACCAGAAACAAAATTGTAGACCTGCACCAGGCTGGGAAGACTGAATCTGCAATAGGTAAGCAGCTTGGTGTGAAGAAATCAACTGTGGGAGCAATTATTAGAAAATGGAAGACATACAAGACCACTGATAATCTCCCTCGATCTGGGGCTTCATGCAAGATCTCACCCTGTGGGGTCAAAATGATCACAAGAACGGTGAGCAAAAATCCCAGAACCACACGGGGGGATCTAGTGAATGACCTGCAGAGAGCTGGGACCAAAATAACAAAGACTACCATCAGTAACAGACTACGCCGCCAGGGACTCAAATCCTGCAGTGCCAGACGTGTCCCCCTGCTTAAGCCAGTACATGTCCAGGCCCATCTGAAGTTTGCTAGAGAGCATTTGGATGATCCAGAAGAGGACTGGGAGAATGTCATATGGTCAGATGAAACCAAAATAGAACTTTGTGGTAAAAACTCAACTTGTCGTGTTTGGAGGAGAAAGAATGCTGAATTGCATCCAAAGAACACCATACCTACTGTGAAGCATGGGGGTGGAAACATCATGCTTTGGGGCTGTTTTTCTGCAAAGGGACCATGACGACTGATCCGTGTAAAGGAAAGAATGAATGGGGCCATGTATCGTGAGATTTTGAGTGAAAACCTCCTTCCATCAGCAAGGGCATTGAAGATGAAACGTGGCTGGGTCTTTCAGCATGACAATGATCCCAAACACACTGCCCGGGCAACAAAGGAGTGGCTTCGTAAGAAGCATTTCAAGGTCCTGGAGTGGCCTAGCCAGTATCCAGATCTCAACCCCATAGAAAATCTTTGGAGGGAGTTGAAAGTCTGTGTTGCCCAGCGACAGCCCCAAAACATCACTGCTCTAGAGGAGATCTGCATGGAGGAATGGGCCAAAATACCAGCAACAGTGTGTGAAAACCTTGTGAAGACTTACAGAAAACATTTGACCTCCATCATTGCCAACAAAGGGTATATAACAAAGTATTGAGATGAACTTTTGTTATTGACCAAATACTTATTTTCCACCATAATTTGCAAATAAATTCTTTAAAAATCAGACAATGTGATTTTCTGGATTTTTTTTTTCTCATTCTGTCTCTCATGGTTGAGGTATACCTATGATGAAAATTACAGGCCTCTCTCATTTTAAGTGGGAGAACTTGCACAATTGGTGACTGACTAAATACTTTTTTGCCCCACTGTACATCTGACAAAGCATACGACTGTGACTGTCATTCTTATTATGAATGAAAAAAAATGCACATAATAATAACAACATAACCATTGATTGGCAGTTTGGCGCTTAACCTAATACTGTACTGTAAAGTTTCATGTAAACTGAATTCTTCATCAACTGACTGGATCAATCAGATACTGTCAACCCTAAACACTAGTTCAGCTGCATCATGCAATAAAAACAACAGTGAATACCGAGTGTATTATCATTATCTTATTTAGTATGCCACTCAGGGAGCAGGAGGTGCTTGTAAATTTTGGTGGGGCTAGGGCCTTTGGTGGCCGAGTTATGAGTTTTTTTCAATCCCCATGTGCGTGAGTGGCTGGAGCCAGGGCTCGTGCTGAAGTTTTCTGCGAGCCGCACTCTCTCCTGGTGTCGGCTCAGGGCGAGCCTGGTCTCGTTCAAAAGGTCTTGGGGAGAGGGATGTGCCTGTAAATTTTGGCGGGGCTAGGACCTTCATTGGCCAAGCTAGGAATTTTTAAAGGCTGGCTCGAGCAAGGGCTCGTATTAAAGTTTTCGGTGAGCAGCACTTGCATGGGGGTTTCGGGGGCGAATTGTGGTCTGAGCCTCGGTTGTACCAGGCCATGCTTCTTGCCACTAGTTCAAAAGGGCTTGGGGAGAAGGAGGCACCTATCAATTTTGACGGGGGTAGAACCATCAGTGGCCGAGTTATGAATTTTTAAAGTCAGGACAGCAGAGGCCCCCGTTTCACAGGCTGTGTTATGACATAATGTATTCGCCCAGTGTAACATTTGGAAGAAAATTAGAAGTAGATTAGACCCATATCTTTACAATTTTTCATGGGCCATCCGGTTTGATGCTTTTGAAATACAGATGGACAAATGTGAAAATTACCAGTAAATAGCCACCGGTCCGGCCTTATTTCTCACACTGGTTAGCCACTCAGTAATACCAATTGGAAATATGTTTTTATTCAGGACAGAATGCACTAGGTTGACTGGCTATGCTAAATTGCCTCAGGTGTGAATGTATGGACTCTCACGCTACGTTCACACTGCAAGGCTTAATGCTCAATTCCGATTTTTTTGTGAAATCCGATTTTTTTGTGAGGTCGTTCACATTAACAAATATATGCGACTTGTATGTGATCCTCAGTATGAACGAAAAGCGACCTAAAAGTGTTCCGCATGCGCATTGCAGGATACGACGACGTCACACGCAGTGAGCATGGCCAGTGTTTACGGAAGTAAAACCGCCCGGTTGCGGTATGACCCATCCAATCTAGCTTGAATAGCTGCATCCCCCCAAATGGAAATCAGCTCCCTAACCTCTGCGTCCTTCCATTGAGAAGATTCAGAACCTTCACAGCCCGAAGCGTCCCTCGCATTGATGTCATGCGCAGGGGCGCAGATACGTTTTTTGAACTGGGGGGGACAAAGCTGCCAGCAAACCAACCCCAACCCCGATATGCCTGTCAAACTTGTTGTGGGTTACCATAGCAACCAAGCTCGAGCTCGCAACCTGTGCAGTCTGCGCAGCTCAACCAACCGAATATCAGTCTTTGTTTTATGTGAGTTGTTGCAACTATGTATACACTGCTGTGCACCTCAATAAACCGAATGGTAATTAGTCTTTTGATTTTTCCGTGAGGTTTGCCTTATGCAAAGAAAGACAGCATAGACGTTTTTTCCTCCCTATAAGTGGGGGGGACCGAACGAGGTGAATTTAAATCTGGGTGGGACGAGTCCCACCCTCTATCTGCGCCCGTGATTATGCGCCATGTTGTTGTAACTTTTTTTGAGAGACCCGCCGCCTACTTCAGCGCAGAATAGTGACGTTTGTGGCTTGTTGATGATGTGTAAGTCGGATGAATGCGACCTGGCGGTTCAGACTGAAGTCGCATATGAAAAGAGCGGATAGGAATCGGAATTAGGACCACATATCCAAACGGCCTGGGTCGGATTTGAAAAAATCGGATCTGTGTCGTTCATATTGTCAATAAAAGATCGGATACAGGTCACATATGGGCGAAAAGATCGGATTTGAGTCACTTCAGCCTGCAGTGTGAACGTAGCCTCATACCATTCAGGATTTACTCCCACCTTGCCCTCATTGTTCCTGATCCACCACGACCACTACTGAAGATGAATGAATTAACATTTTTACTGATGTTCACTAAATACACTACAAGCAGTTATTTTTGTACCTGACCAGAATTTACAAAGAAATATATAATGGGGAAATACAAACAAGATAAAAAACAAAACGATAATCTTTCCTTCCTTCATCTCTCAGAGCAGTCTCCCATTGCTTCAAAGATTTTCAGCAGGATATTTGCCCAAAATTTCAATCATAAATTTGTCACTACCAAACTTAATTTCACTGATAGTTAATTTTCATTTGACTTGAAAATCATATTGAACAGTTCATTTATGATTATCTTTTTATATTAAATGCATTGAATATCATACAGCCCCATCTCTAAGTTGGAACACTGTGTAAAACGTAAATAAAAACAGAATGCAATGATTTGCAAATCCTTTTCCTATATTCAGTTGAATACAATACAAAGGCAATATATTTAATGTACAAACTGATGATAAACTTTGTTTTTTTGTAAATATACGCTCATTCTGAATTTAATGCCTGCAACACATTCCAAAAAAGTTGGGATAGGGCCAATGAAAGACTGGGAAAGTTGAGGAATGCTCAAAAAACACCTGTTTAGAACATTCTACAGGTAAACATTAATTGGTAATTGGAAAGGTTCAGTCATTCACAAGCAAGGATGGGGCAAGGTTCGCTACTTTGTGAAAAACTGCATGGGTAAACAGTTGAACAGTTTAATGTTTAAATTGGTAAATAGTCGAACAGTCAAACATTTCTCAATGTACAACTGCGAGGACTTTAGAGATTTCACCATCGGCAATCCATGATATCATCAAAAGATTCAGAGAATCCAGAGAAATCTTTGCACATAAGGGTAAGGCTAAAAACTAACATTGAATGCCCGTGACCTTCAATCCCCCAGACAGCAGTGCATTAAAAAACATGATTGTACGAAGGATATGACCACATGGGCTTGGGAACACTTCAGAAACCAGTTATCGTTAAACACGATTCATCGCTGTATCTAACATGCAAAGCAAAAGCCATATATCAACAACATCCAGAAACACTGCCAGATTCTCTAGGCTTGAGTTCTTTTGAGGTGGACTGACGCAAAGTGGAAAAGTGTGCTCTGGTCTGACAAGTTCACATTTGAAATTTTTTGGGAAATCATGGACATTGTGTCCTCTGGGCCAAAGAGGAAAAGGACCATCCAGATTGTTACCAGTACAAAGTTCAAAAGCAGCATCTGTGATAGTATGGGGGTGTGTTAAGGCCTCTGCATGCTCTTGCGACAAGGCTTTCACAGATAGCTTTTCGCAGACAGTTGTAATTTATTGTTGAGCGGGGATAATAGGCGTGCGCGATGTTATTCACCGGCACAACGCAAGGGGGCGCGAAGTCGCTAGGAGTAGTTGGTGGGTGTGGTTAGTGGAGTGTTTATCCTCTGGTTACTTATAATGACTAGAACTTTTTTTTTTTTATAATGACTAGAACTGGAGTCGTATAGATGTACGTACTTCCTCAATCAACCGCTCTTCATGCTGCTCCATCTTCGCTCGTGTTTTTAAAAATGCTGGTCGTGAAAACAAACCAAACCGGGAAAGTAGAGAAGCGGAAGTGCGTGTACAGCGGACCAATCAGAGCCCTCTTGTCTGCGGCGCTGTCTGCGAGGCTTCTGCGGTGGTCACAATTTTTGGGAGGTGTGCGCAGAGCGTCTGCGAAGGTGGGGGGGCTACGCAGACACTGTCTGTGATACCGTCTGCGAGGACTGGGTTGTCAGCATAAATTGGCCTTTAGTGCCCATGTCATGGGGAACTTGCACATCTGTGAAGGCACTGTTAATGCTGAAAGGTACATACAGGTTTTGGAGCAACATATGCTGCCATTGAGACAGCTTCTTTTTCAGGGACGTCCCTGCTTATTCCAGCAAGACGATACCAAGCCACATTCTGCACATTTACAACAGCATGGCTTTGAGTGCGGGTGCTAAACTGGCCTGCTTGCCTCCTATTGAAAAAGCGTGGTGCACTTATGAAGTGTAAATACAACAACGAAGACCCCGGACTGTTGAGCAACTGAAGTCATATATCTAGCAGGAATGGGAAAGAATTTCATGTTCAAGGCTTCAACAATTAGTGTCCTCATTTCGTAAATGCTTACTGAGTGTTGGTAAAAGAAAAGGTGATGTAATGCAGTGGTAAACATGCCCCTGTCCAAAACTTTTTTGGACTGTGTTGCAAGCATCAAATTTAGAATGAGTGTATATTTGCAAAAGCTAATGAAGTTTATCAGTTTGAACATCTTGTCTTTGAATTTTATTCAACTGAATATAGATTGAAAAGCATTCGCAAATCTTTGCATTCTGTTTTTATTTATGTTTTACATCATGCCCTAACTTTTCTGGAATCAGGGTTGTATAATGAAATTTCAAATTTTACGTGAGATAAACATGCTTACACGTGTACTAAATACGTTTCTGAATTTTTGTCTGCATATGTTTTGGATCTAGGCAGCTTAGTATATATACCTAACCACATAATGAAGTGTGTATTCTATTCAGTCTTGGACTCCACACATCTGGAGCTTGCGAATATCTGTATGTTTGTTTAGGTGAGTACATCTCTATGGATATGAGCAGTCTTCCCACGTTTTGGTTAGCTTACTTGGGGGATCCAAGTGACTCTGGCCGCATTCACAGCAATGTGAGAGAGCGCTGGTTGAAGGGTTAGTACACAAAGCGAACATGAACCCTTTTGATTTTAGCCTAGTTCTCCTGCTCATCTCTGATACCCTGTTATCTTTGACTAGGTGAACCTGAAGTGGTGGAAGCCATGAAACGCTTTGCTGTGCTCACAGATCAGGCCAGGTTTGTTCAAGCATTGCACATCTCCATTTAGAGCATTAGTTAAGATAGCGTTAATCTTCACAATCATAAAGTGTTAACAAACCATATACGTGTGGTTTCCTGTGGCTTCACATGTTTCCTCCCTCCTCCAGAATAACTAAGAAATAGATGCATTACTCCTAAGCATGAATGAGTGCGTGCGATTTGAGGGCTATCCCAGGATGGTATGTTTGTGGCAGAGCCCAGGCTGAGTGAATATGGCTTACATGGAATTTGCACATGACAAATAAACACATCCTGCATGTAAATGACAGCATGGCAGGAATGCACACCATTCAAAACCCATCTCAGCCAGCCGGCTGCTGCTCCGGCAAAAACGTAAAAAGCAGCAAAGCTCCAGTTGCAGTCAGAAATGTACATACATGATCATGACTGTCATGGCAATATTGGGCTCTCAGGTATTTTCTTTGAACTGTTCATTTTCTGTGGCAGAATTATTTAACAACATCTTGAACAGAAAAAAAAGATTTGGTGCACAAGTTTTAATTTATTTTTCATTTTCTAAAATCAACATAGGGTCAAAATTATACATACTGTACAGTACACCTAATATTTGGTTAAATGCACTTAGCATGTTTCACATTGGTGAGATATTTTTGGGGTGGCACAGTGGTGTAGTAGTTAGCACTGTCACCTCATAGCAAGAAGGTTCTGGGTTCGAGCCCCGCAGCCGGCGAGGGCCTTTCTGTGTGGAGTTTGCATGTTCTCCCCGTGTCTGCGTGGGTTTCCTCCGGGTGCACTGGTTTCCCCCACAGTCCAAAGACATGCAGGTTAGGCTAATTGGTGACTCTAAATTGACCGTACGTGTGAACATGAGTGTGAATGGTTGTTTGTCTCTATGTATCAGCCCTGTGATGCCCTGGCGACTTGTCCAGGGTGTACCCCGCCTCTCGCCCATAGTCAGCTGGGACAGGCTCCAGCTTGCCCGCGACCCTGCACAGGATAAGCGGTTACAGATAATGGATGGATGGATAGATATTTTTGGTAGCTTGTGGCAGAATTCTGGTTGGATATTTGAGCAATCTTCTTGGCAGAATTAGTAGAGATCAACTAAATTTGTGTGTTTCCTGGCACAGACCTGACTTTTAAGCACAGTCCACATATTTTCAATCGGGTTGAGGTCAAGACTTGTTTTAACCTTAATGTTAGCCTGCTTTATCCATTCCACAACCAGCTTTGATGTGTGTTTGGGGTTATTGTCCTGCTGGAACACCCAGTTGTGTCCAAGTTTCAATCATCTAGCTGATGGTTTGAGGTTATGCTAAAGAATTATGGTGTTCATTATTATATTTACTTTGTGCAGTGCACCAGTTCTACTGGTAGCAAAACAGCCCCAGAGCATGATGCTACCACCATCATGCTTAACAGTTGGTACAGTGTTCCTCTGTAACTCTGGCCATTGTGGCCAAATAACTCAATCTTTGTCTCATCTGGTCAGATGAGTTATAAATCTTTCCTCTAGAAGGCTTTTTCTTTGTCCATGTGGTCAGCTGCAAACTTTAGTTGAGCATGAAGGTGTCAATTTTGGAGCAGGGGCTTCTTTCTTGGACAGCAGCCTCTCAGTCCATGGCAATGTTAATCTTGCTTGACTGTAGATAATGTTCTAGCAACTTCTGGTTCATGGCAGGCCTGTGCGTTGATGGTTCCTGGGTTGTTTCTGACTATCTGAACCAATTTCGTCTCAGCTGAAGGTGACAGTTTGGGTCTTTTTCCAGCAAAGTGGTTTAGCAAAATGGCTACACCTCCTAATAACTTATACTTGCATACATGAACTGATGATCTTGGAATCTGCAGTTGTTTTAGAAATGGCTCCAAGAGATATTCCTGAGTTATGTAAAGCTATGATTCTCTTTCTCAGATTTGCAATGAGCTGTTTGGACTTTCCCATTGCACTGTGTTTGTCAGTCCAATGAGTGCTGTCAAACCAGCACTTTTTATTTTGGCACAGAGAATCTACCAGCTGTAGTCAACCATGATCACTAACAGGAAGTGAAGAGGCCTTGGCCTTGGCAAGTTAAAAGACATTTTGGGACTTTCAGCACCACTGAGTTCATAATCTTAAGTAGGCATATGTAAATTTTTGACCCTGTATGTATAATTTTGACCTTGTGTTGGTTTTAGAAAAGCCCAAATAACGTAAATTTTGTGCACCCAATTATTTTTTTCCTATTAAAGGTGTATGTTGTACAATCATTCTGCCACAGTATAAGAACAGTTCAAAGAAATCACTGAAAGCCCAATATCGTCATGACATTTATGTCTATGATGACATTCATGTCTGTGTCTGTAAACTTCTCAATGCAACTGTATGTAAAAATATTTTTACTTCTTTTTAATTAAAAAAAAGTGAAAGGCTCAGGAATATGCTAGTATGAGCATGAAGTTACAGCCTAATTGGCTAGGATTGAGGACGCAAAACAAGACAAATAGTCCCCATTTAATAGTACTTGAATTTAAACCATTAAAATGCTATTAAAAGTGAATACTTATAAAAAAAAGTCTAGACTTCGTATACAGCAGAGCAGCCAGCAAGTGATACACTATATGGCCAAAGGTTTGTGGACACCGGACCAAAACACCCATGTGTACTTTTTAAATATTCTCCCTTTGCTGTTATAATAATCTCTGCTCTTCTGGGAAAGGGTTCCTCTAGATTTTGGAATGTGGATGTGGGGATTTACCCATTCAGCCACAAGAGCGTTCATGAGGTCAGTCGCTGATGTTTGACAAGGAGCCCTGGGATGCAATCAGCATTCCAGTTCATCCCAAAATGTTCAGTGTGGTTGTGGTCAGGGCTTTGTGCAGGCCACTTGAGGTCTTCCACTCCATCCTTCGAAAATCTCACGTCCTCCATTTTTCTCTCCTGTTTCAAATTTGTATCCCACAATGCCTTGCGTGAACGGGAAAAGCCCACCACGTGATGCATGATGTAGTATCTTGAACTGGGTCATGGTGAATCAAGAAAAAATAGTGAAGAATTTAGGGGCCATGTGGCCCTAAGTTAATTAATTATTCTGTTTTTAAAAAAAACTAATAAAATTGGAAGTCTGTGATTAGAATTTAGTAGCTTTCGGTCCACTAAACAAAAATAATTGGGTGTCAGGGAAAATTCTTTTTATGACTGTGGCAGTGGGGGTGTGGCCTAGCATCAGTTTGTGAATGGAGGGCGGGGCCAGGGAAAGTGAGTGGCAAAGTCAATGCACCTGTGGTTAATTAATGTTGTGTGTCTGTGTTGTTGCAGTGACAGAGGATAGAAAAGGAGGGAGAGAGCAGAGAGAGGGAAGCTCTCCTGACCAGAACACGTGTGTGTCTTGTGTGTATGACTGTGCGTGAGCAGTGAGTGAGTAAAGCTGAAAAGCAAAGAAAGAAGTAAAACAAAGTGTGTGTGTGAACATCAGCTCCCGCCTGCTGTGCTTCTGTACTCCACCCACATCAGGGACATATTACAGTGGTGCCGAAACCCAGGAGTACTGAAGGTAACCCCCACATGGAGTCCTCCCCATTCAAGGAGCTCATCCATGCCCTCGCTGATGCCCAGCAGAACCAGCATCAAGCGCTGACTGCTCTCCGGAAGGTGCGAGAGCAGCGCTTTGAAGCCTTGATGCTGGCCCAGCAGGAAGATCGGCAGGCATTCTGGGATCTGCTCACGTCAGCAGGGGCTTCAACCGCCACCGCCATGGACCCTCCTCATGCCACCCTCATGAAGATGGGCTTGCATGATGATCCAGAAGCTTTGTTCGCTCTCTTTGAGCAAGCGGCCGAAACATGGGGGTGGCCGCTCAAGCGGCACGGCACGCCTCCTCCCGCTCCTGACTGGTGAGGCGCAGCTCGTAGCGCAACAACTCCCTGCCAACAGCTGGCTCATGTATGCAGACCTAAAGAAAGCCATCCTGCAGTGTTTCGGCCACTCCCCAGAACAACATCGCCAGCGCTTTTAGACACTAATGTTGGAGGAGGTTTGCCGGCTGTTCGCATTCGGCCAGCAACTCTGGGACGCCTGCCGGTGGTGGCTGAGGGCAGAAGACCACGATGCCGATGGGATCATCGATCTGGTGGCACTGGAACAGTTCATCTCTCGACTTCTGGAAGGAACGGTGGAATGGGTCCAGTGTCATCACCCGGCATCGCTAGAATGAGCCATCGAGGTGGCGGAGGACCATTTGGAGGCGGTTCCGATGGCAGGCAGACGAGGAGCCTCTGCTCATTTCCTTTCTCTCTCTCCTTTTTCCCCCTCTCTCTGTCTTTCCCCTTCCCCACCCTGTTCCCCCACCACAGGGGCCAGCCCCTCCCCAGCCAGCCCGTCGCACCCGTGGTGTCCTCCCATCTCCCACTCCCGTATCTGTGTCTTCTTCCCCTCAGGTGAACGCCGGTGCAGAGGGAAAGCCTGGGCCGGTGTGCTGGCGCGGCAGGGAGCCGGAGTGTCCCCAGAGTCAGGGTTCTGCAATGGAGGTGAGAGCTGTAATCCAGATCCCCGACACACCAGAGACTAGCCCCAATTGGGTCAGAACGTATCGCATACCGGTAAGTGTTCAAGGGGATACATATCACGCGTTGGTGGATTCCGGTTGTAATCAGACCTCAATTCACCAAAGCCTGGTGCAAGGTGAGGCATTAGGGAGAACACAAGCGGTGAAGGTGTTGTATGTGCACGGGGATGTTCACAACTATCCACTAGTGTCTGTCCATGTTCTATTCCAGGGCCAAACGCATAGAATTAAGGCAGCAGTTAATCCTCGTCTCATCCGCTCGCTGATTTTGGGAACTGATTGGCCGGGGTTTTGAACCTTAATGGAATATGTAGTAGGGATTGGGTCCTGCAGTAAAATGTCACGAGGGGATCCCGGTGTGGCATTGACGGGAGAAGTTGTCACAGAGCTGTCCACCTCATCACCGCGTCAGGGCGATATGAGGAGTGAGGAGCACCTCGTTCCTCCTCCCGCTCTCGGGGATTCCCTCAAGGATTTCCCTTTAGAGCAGTCACGAGATGAGACTCTGTGACATGCCTTTGACCAAGTGAGAGTAATCGATGGTCAAACTCTCCAGGCAAATGCGACACCCGTCTTCCCATACTTCGCGATTATTAAAGATCGACTGTATCGAGTGACGCAGGACACTCAAACCGGTGAACAAATAACCCAGTTGTTAATCCGTAAGAGCCGTAGGGAACTCATGTTCCATGCAGCTCACTTTAATCGCATGACCAGACACTTAGGGCAGGATAAATCACAAGCCCGAATAATGGCCTGGTTCTATTGGCCAGGGATTCACGAGGACGTTTGTTAGCGGTGTGCGGCGTGTCGCAAATGCCAATTAGTAGATCCCGCGGCCTCTCCAAAAGCGCCTTTGCGTCCTCTCCCTCTAATCAAGACTCCCTTCAAGAGAATTGGTATGGATCTCGTTGGGCTATTAGATCGGTCAGCACAAGAATATTGCTTTATTTTAGTTCTGGTGGACTATGCAACGTGATATCCAGAAGCGGTGCCTCGCTGCAATATCTCAGCACGCAGTATTGCAGAAGCGCGCTTCCGTATTATCTCCTGGGTCGGGATTCCGAAAGAAATCCTGACAGACCAAGGCACTTCGTTTATGTCACGCACACTGCGTGCACTGTATGAGTTGTTGGGAATTAAATCTATCCACACCAGCGTTTATCACCCACAAATGGATGGTTTGGTAGAGAGATTTAATCAAACACTTACAAACTTTCAAATTAATTTTTTAAGTGAAGACGCCCATAATTGGGACAGATGGCTCGAGCCCCTGTTATTTGTAGTACGAGAGGTCCCACAAGCCTCCACGGGATTTTCCCCGTTTGCATTCTTATATGGGTGAAAGCCGCGCGGCATCTTGGACGTGCTGCAGGAAAATTGTGAGGAGGGACCTTCACCTAGTAAGAACGAAATTCAATACGTTCTCGATCTGCGCGCAAAGCTCTACACCCTCACGCACTTAACCCAGGAGAATTTGTGGCAGGCACAAGAACATCAAGCCTGGCTGTACAAAAGGGGCACGCACCTTATAGAGTTCACGCCGGGAGACAAAGTACTCGTGTTATTACCCACATCGAGTTCCAAATTAGTCGCCAAGTGGCAAGGGCCCTTTGAGGTCACACGGCGAGTCGGGGACATTAACTGTGAGGTGAGGCGAATGGATCGGGGCGGTGGTCTACAAGTATACCACTTCAACCTGTTAAAACATTGGCATGAGGGGGTCCCTGGTGGCATTGACATCGGTAGTTCCGGAGAAGGCAGAGCTGGGGCCGGAGGTAAAAACAACCAAAACCACAACCTGAACCCTTGTGGAGACCACC
Organism: Neoarius graeffei; assembly: GCF_027579695.1. Taxonomy (NCBI): domain Eukaryota; kingdom Metazoa; phylum Chordata; class Actinopteri; order Siluriformes; family Ariidae; genus Neoarius; species Neoarius graeffei. The sequence continues at coordinate 19,678,673 of NC_083585.1, forward strand.
TCTCACCGGCCCAACTCACAGAGGTGGACAAGTTGCAGGAGGAATTTTCTGACGTGTTCTCGCCCCTTCCCGGCCGCACCCACCTCATAGAACACCACATTGAACCTCCCCCGGGCGTAGCGTGGTGGTACGTAGCCGCCCTTACCGCTTACCCGAACACAAAAAAAAGGTTGTTCAGGATGAACTCAAGGCTATGCTTGGCATGGGCATAATCGAGGGGTCACACAGTGACTGGAGCAGCCCGGTGGTCCTGGTACCCAAGGCCAATGGTCCGGTTCTGTGTGGACTATGGAAAAGTCAACGCGGTGTCTAAATTCGACGCATACCCAATACCTCGCATTGATGAGTTGCTCGATCGGTTAGGTGCAGCTCGCTTTTATTCGACACTGGATTTGACGAAGGGATATTGGCAGATCCCCTTGACTCCTCTATCCCACGAGAAAACGGCTTTTTCCACACCGTTTGGATTACACCAGTTTGTCATGCTTCCTTTTGGGTTGTTTGGAGCTCCCGCTACATTCCAGCGGCTCATGGACAAGATCATCCGCCCCCACACCACCTATGCGGCAGCCTATTTAGATGACATCATCATATATAGCAGTGACTGGCCGCGGCACATACTTAGAGCCGTCGCTGAGGCAAGCAGGTCTCACAGCTAACCCGAAAAAGTATGCAATTGGGCGGGTGGAAATACGGTATCTGGGTTTCCACTTGGGTCATGGGCAAGTGCGTCCCCAAATTGACAAGACAGCAGCGATTGCGGCCTGCCCAAGGCCTAAGACCAAAAAGGGGGTGAGACAGTTCCTGGGGCTGGCTGGCTACTATCATAGGTTCATACCTAATTATTCGGACGTCACCAGCCCGCTGACTGATCTCACTAAAAAGGGAGCACCAGGTCTGGTCCAGTGGACGGAGCAGTGCCAACAGGCTTTCACCAGGGTAAAAGCTGCACTGTGTGGGGGGCCACTCTTACACTCCCCTGACTTCTCTCTCCCCTTTATTTTGGAGATAGATACGGAGGGCTGGGGACCATTTTGTCCCAGAAAGTGGAGGGCGAGGAACGCCCCATGCTGTACATCAGCCGCAAGCTCTCGATGCATGAGAGTAAGTCCAGCACCATCAAGAAAGAGTGCTTGGCCATCAAGTCCTCACCCTCCGGTACTACCTGCTGGGGTGCCCTTTCACCCTCTGTTCGGACCACGCACCCCTCCAGTGGCTCCATCGAATGAAAGATGCCAATGCGTGGATCATCCGTTGGTATCTCGCTCACCATCCATTTAACTTCGAGATGGCCCACAGGCCGGGGGCACTGATGGTAGGGGCGGATTTCCTGTCCTGTCGGGGGGGACGCTGCAGGCCAGACTGCTCCCCGGCCTGAGTTGGGCGGTGGGGGTATGTGGCAGTGGGGGCGTGGCCTAACATCAGTTTGTGAGTGGAGGGCGGGGTCAGGGAAGGTGAGTGGCAAAGTCAATGCACCTGTGATTAATTAATGTTGTGTGTCTGTGTTGTTGCAGTGACAGAGGATAGAAAAGGAGGGAGAGAGCAGAGAGAGGGAAGCTCTCCTGACCAGAACAGATGTGTGTGCATTGTGTGTGTGACTGTGTGTGAGCAGCAAACGAGTAAAGCTGAAAAACAAAGAAAGAAATAAAAGTGTGTGTGTGAACATCGGCTCCCACCTGCCGTGCTTCTGTACTCTTCCCACATCAGGGACATATTACAGTGACCTACACTTGAAAAATCTGAAAGGCAGTCTACCTTTAATGGATCTTTTCTGTGCACAGGGGCATTGTCACGGTGGAAATGTTTTGGGCTCGGCTTCTTAGTTCCAGTGAAGGGAAAATGTCATGCTGTAGCATACAAAAACATTGTATGTAATTGTGTTGTGGGTGCAATCAGTTAATTATTGAAATTAAGTGATCAATCTCATTAAATCAGTCTCATTAAATTTGAAGGTTAATAATTAAAATGAATCAATCCCATTGAATCGTTTACTTTGACTCCTTTGAATTGAATCATACCATAGAATCAGTCTCATTTGAAGTGAATCATTCAGTGAATCGTTCAATGAATCATTTAGTGAATCATATAGTGAATCGTTCAATGAATCATTTAGTGAATCGTTCAATGAATCATTTAGTGAATCATTCAGTGAATCATACCATTAATCCTGGATAAATTACCAAACAGCTAGATTATGTTATATTTCCAAATTATTACGATCACTTACCATATTACGTAACTTATATGCACCTTTTGAATTCTTTGAGAAGATTGGGGACTTCAGATATTGTTCACCAACAAGATGAATACACACAGCTTTGATAAATGAATTTATTATACAAAGATAAAAATCAATATATACAAATATGATATGGTGTGTGTGTGTGTATGGCCTAGCTTGTTGCTAGCTAAAACAAAGGAAGGTTATCTAAATAGAACAAAGGATTAGCTCTGTTGCTAATGTGTGCTTGTGTGTGTGTGAAGGACTTGACCATGTGTTTAGCCTCGTGTAGCTAACTACACGTGGTGGAGGCCTAGATTAGCCTTGTGTTGCTAGTGTGTGTTTGTGAAAGGCCCTATGGCCTAGCTAAAGTATGTTTGTTAGGCCTGGTGAGGCCTACTGAGCACGTGTTGCTAAAGACAAAGGGAAGCTGTCTAAAGTGTATCAGGCCTGGTCAGGCCTGTTGAGCACGTGTTTTCTCAGTAACAAAAAGATTCCACACTCATAACATTACCAAACTCACTGAAACCTTGATAAGGTCAAAATGTATGATAAGGAAATTAAAGTGTTAGTCAGAGGGGAGCATGCGCAGCCTATCTATTAAACAATTGAGAGAACATAGAACCAAAATAAATCAACACGCTGCGTGTCTAACAGTGTAACAGATAAACCTGGGTTTAAATTCACACTACTTCAAATAAAAGCAAATTTCTAAGACTATCTTAATTATGCCCAAATGCCAAAATCTTACTTAATCCTGCCTTTAGCAAGATATGAAGAAATATTCGCCGGTGTAGTCTCGGGCCTCGCCGTGGGAGCACGTGAGCCGCTCGTGATGGAGGCGTAGAAACTTTCGGGTCCAGCGGAGCACTTGGGTGGTTCCCGTAGAAAGCAGAGGATTCTTGGTCCGAACCTCAGTGTTCGTGAGGAAAAGTCTCTGATCAGAATAAGATGCACAGCGCTTTTGAGTTAAAAAGGATTCAATCGCTTCTTAACTTTTAACTGCCTGGGCTGCAGTCGTGACGTCACTTCTAATACGGATAAACCGGTTGTAACTCAGGTTGAGTTTAAAGATCGCGCGACTCTGGAGTTTACCTTGGCCAGTGGTTAAGCACAGAACGCGCTGGATGGTGAATCTCGCAAGAAAGAAGTGTCTTTGGGTTTGAGAGCATCTCTTTATGCGTCTAGACTCATCGGAATCCGGACGCGAGAGACAAAATGGCGGAGCTTCCGCTTGGACTTATGCGCGCATGGCGGACTGACGTAGATGATCCCGCCCACGCGTGACGTAGGTCACGCGCCAGAGGACTGGGAATTGTAGTTCTTAGAGACAACATGGCGGCATGATACCTACAGTGTGCTTCAAACTTTTTGACAACAGTTAAGGGAAGAACCACATATGGGTGTGATTGTCGGGTGTCCAAAAACTTTTGGCCATACAGTGTGTCTAAAATTGTTTACTTTTTCATACTCTATGATCAATAACACAATAAAATTCTTACAATTTCTCTCCCAAATTGTTATAGCCTACCCTTGTCTGTCACAAAGTGAACACACTTCACTCCTCTTTTGTTTTGTTTGTCTTCTGGCAAAGTGCACTGTAACATTCGTGCTTGATCTACTTCAAAAAGTTCATGAAAGATTTACATTTCTCTTCTTGATTGCAAAGTTTTATCTCAACATCCCTTTCACAGGTATTTCTGTTGCGGTAATTTTAGCTGGTGTATACTCAGCCAACACTGGGCCTTCCCAAGCCCAAATACCCTCTGAGACAGCCCTATAGTGGTGCTTGAAAGTTTGTGAACCCTTTAGAATTTTCTATATTTCTGCATAAATATGACCTCAAACATCAGATTTTCACACACGTCCTAAAAGTAGATAAAGAGAACCCAGTTAAACAAATGACAAAAATATTATACTTGGTCATTTATTTATTGAGGAAAATGATCCAATATTACATATCTGTGAGTGGCAAAAGTATGTGAACCTTTGCTTTCAGTATCTGGTGTGACCCCCTTGTGCAGCAATAACTGCAACTAAACGTTTCCGGTAACTGTTGATCAGTCCTGCACACCAGCTTGGAGGAATTTTAGCCCATTCGGCCATACAGAACAGCTTCAACTCTGGGATGTTGGTGGGTTTCCTCACATGAACTGCTCGCTTCAGGTCCTTCCACAATATTTCAGTTGGTTTAAGGTCAGGACTTTGACTTGGCCATTCCAGAACATTAACTTTATTCTTCTTTAACCATTCTTTGGTAGAACGACTTGTGTGCTTAGGGTTGTTGTCTTGCTGCATGACCCACTTTCTCTTTAGATTCAGTTCATGGACAGATGTCCTGACATTTTCCTTTAGAATTCGCTGGTATAATTCAGAATTCATTGTTCCATCAATGATGGCAAGCCGTCCTGGCCCAGATGCAGCAAAACAGGCCCAAACCATGATACTACCACCACCATGTTTCACAGATGGGATAAGGTTCTTATGCTGGAATGCAGTGTTTTCCTTTCTCCAAACATAATGCTTCTCATTTAAACCAAAAATTTCTATTTTGGTCTCATCCGTCCACAAAACATTTTTCCAATAGCCTTCTGGCTTGTCCATGTGATCTTTAGCAAACTGCAGATGAGCAGCAATGTTCTTTTTGGAGAGCAGTGGCTTTCTCCTTGCAACCCTGCCATGCACACCATTGTTGTTCAGTGTTCTCCTGATGGTGGACTCATGAACATTAACATTAGCCAATGTGAGAGAGGCCTTCAGTTGCTTAGAAGTTACCCTGGGGTCCTTTGTGACCTCGCCGACTATTACACACCTTGCTCTTGGAGTGATCTTTGTTGGTCGACCACTCCTGGGGAGGGTAACAATGGTCTTGAATTTCCTCCATTTGTACACAGTCTGTCTGACTGTGGATTGGTGGAGTCCAAACTCTTTAGAGATGGTTTTGTAACCTTTTCTAGCCTGATGAGCATCAACAACGCTTTTTCTGAGGTCCTCAGAAATCTCCTTTGTTCGTGCCATGATACACTTCCACAAACGTGTTGTGAAGATCAGACTTTGATAGATCCCTGTTCTTTAAATAAAACAGGGTGCCCACTCACACCTGATTGTCGTCCCATTGATTGAAAACATCTGACTCTAATTTCTCATTCTCATCTCATCTCATTATCTCTAGCCGCTTTATCCTTCTACAGGGTCGCAGGCAAGCTGGAGCCTATCCCAGCTGACTACGGGCGAAAGGTGGGGTACACCCTGGACAAGTCGCCAGGTCATCACAGGGCTGACACATAGACACAGACAACCATTCACACTCACATTCACACCTACGGGTAATTTAGAGTCACCAGTTAACCTAACCTGCATGTCTTTGGACTGTGGGGGAAACCGGAGCACCCGGAGGAAACCCACGCGGACACGGGGAGAACATGCAAACTCCACACAGAAAGGCCCTCGCTGGCCCTGGGGCTTGAACCCAGGACCTTCTTGCTGTGAGGCGACAGCACTAACCACTACACCACCGTGCCGCCTGACTCTAATTTCACCTTCAAATTAACTGCTAATCCTAGAGGTTCACATACTTTTGCCATTCACAGATATGTAATATTGGGTCATTTTCCTCAGTAAATAAATGACCAAGTATAATATTTTTGTCTCATTTGTTTAACTGGGTTCTCTTTATCTACTTTTAGGACTTGTGTGAAAATCTGATGATGTTTTAGGTCATATTTATGCAGAAATGTAGAAAATTCTAAAGGGTTCACAAACTTTCAAGCACCACTGTAAGTAATGCCCTGTGATAGACAGATGTCTCGTCCAGGGTGTATTCCTGTGTTGCACATAGTTTCCGGGATAGTCCACAGACCAGGAATAAGGCATGATTGCTTACCAGCGAGGGAACAAACTGGTGTGTTACCAGATTCTTTCTTTTCTTCATGCAGGGAAGCCTTCGAATCTAAGGACTGGCCTAGACTGGCCCAGCTTATGGATGAAAACTTTGAACTGAGACGGCAAGATCCCTCACACTTCTGTCTAACTATTCTTACTCATGATGTCGTGTGATGTCCATCTTGAACTTGTGTCCTTTTTTACCGCAGGTCTGTTTACACTGAAGCCTGTTTGGGCTCAGGAAATCTCAGAATGGTACAAATGGCGAGACAGGTAAAACATTGCAAGGATGTAGATTCTTCATAGATTTTGTGAAGACAAATTGTGAAGACTTTAAACCCAGTGTTAATGTGACTTTAATTAGTTATTTTTGTGACTCCAAATATGTGTAATGTGGTAAACATTAGTCAAGAGTATATTTAGGAAATATACTATACATCCTTAACTAGTATTTAATTGCAACTAAATGCTGCAAAACTCCAACTCCCTGTGTGGGCGTGTCAGATTGCATAATGAATGCAATGGCGTCTCTCCAGCAGAGTAAACAACAATAGAACACAATAATGGAAAAGAAGCTAGGAATGACAAACTAGGACGTGCCCACAGTGCTTTTGTTTTTTCTCGAGTCAAAAACATTGCAGGATTTCCATTTCTTGAACCTGCGACAAGCAGGAAAAACAATTCCTGCAGTGGCATTGCCAAATGTAGTTTAAAAAGCTACATTGATTTGCATAGGAAACTTCATGATTAAAGCTAGACTGCCTTTCAGATTTTTCAAATGTAGGTCATAAAAATAATTTTCTCGACACCCAGTTATTTTTGTTTAGTGGACCGAAAGCTACGAAATTCGAATCACAGACTTCCAATTTTATTAGGTTTTTTAAAATAGAACAGTTAATGAATTTAGGGCCACGTGGCCCTAAATTCTCTGCTATTTTTTCCTGCTTCACCATGACCCCATTCAAGATACTACATCATGCATCATGTGGTGGGCTTTCCCCGTTCACGCAAGGCATTGTGGGATACAAATTTGAAACAGGAGAGAAAAATGGAGGACGTGAGTGTGCACATGAAATGTGAAAGAGTGACTACAGTAACGGAAAGCGAGAAGAAAAGACGTTATGTTATATACGAAGGAAAGGAAACGCAGGACCAAATTAATAAATATCGGCGGTCAGCGAGCACGTCGGTGTGATCAGCTGTTTGTTTAGCGACAGAATGATGGAACTCTCAGTGCACGGTCAAAGGTAAACCTGCGCATGCGCGCACACATGCACGGACTTCGTCTGTCTGCTTGACTGCGTGAAGCGAGCAATTTCATGCACAGGATTTGCTCGGGAATCCCCTCAAATTAAATAACTTCCCAGCCACAGAATGGCCTGTTTTTTTTTTTTTTTAGATATTGCAGAAATAAACATGTACCACAATGACCAAATTTCAGAGGGAACTAAATTTCACCGATTTATGAAATTGAAAGGCCGTCTAGCTTTAACGTTTTAACGGTGTTGAACTCGCTGTGTACTAAAACAGAGACGGCACCATTCCCTGCCTCTTGCAAAACTAGTCAAAAATGTAAAATGGTGAGAACTGTTTGAGCTACCCTGGGACCAGGCTGGTCATAGCACTGTGGTTAAGCTTTGTTCTACCAGTTGGAAGGTTGCGAGTTCAAATCCCAGCACTGCCAACTTGCCACCCTTGTTAAGGTCCTTGACCCTTAACCCTCATCTGCTCGATTGTATCCTGTCCTAATTGTAAGTCCTTTTGGATAAAAGCCAAATAAATCAAAGAACGAGCATGATGTGTAAAGGGACTAATCTAACAGGAAAGAAGTCATGTCGATTTCTATATTTGGGGTAAAAGCAGGTAATCAATCCAAACACATTGCTAATTCTGATATGCAGATGGAATTCTCTGACGTCTGCAACTCCAACCTCCAACTGGCCAACAGAAAAAGAAAATAATATTCTCCTAACTAAAAAGACAGCTATCTTTATTGCAGACGATAGGAGGTTCACCACAGTAGCTATAGGTAATAGTGGTATGTGAATTGTGAAAATAGGTTGACCGCTGCTTTGATTATTTTCTTGTCTTTTGTATGTGCATACAGTTTGGCTCTGCTGTGAAATTACCTGGCAGCGGTGGTGCTGTTGTGGGCCTGTGTATGGATCCTAACCGATTGGTAAACTTTATTTTTTGTGTACAATATTTCTATATGTGCCTGTTTGTTCTTATTTCACATAAACTATTACTTTAGAAGTTGAATTATATTAAATATTGATGAAGCCTATAATATTCCTTAAAGCAATACTAATCCTTTGAAAGAAGCTAGGAAGTAAGTGATATATTTCTTGCACAGTCATTATAAGTATGTTTGCTTGTCGTGTCATCAGGTGGAGATGAAGAGAGCATTCCAGGAGGCTGGCTATGTTTTCTGCCTCGTTGTACCCCACAGTCCATCTTAATGCGTGGTATAGAAGTAATTTTCTTATCAACAGTATACAACGTATCACAAATTTGATCGCATTTCTGTGCCTACACACTCTGGTTCCAGTTTCCACTGTGGCATGTGGACAGTGTAACCCTGGCCACATATACGAGTCACTGAGCTCCTGTTGCTGTGTGTTTCAGGCAGCACAAACAATTGTCTATTTAAAGTGCTATCAATGCCAGCATTGTACACCCTTCCTGTCCCTGTGTCTCAGTACAATAATGGCCACAGACTCATAACCAAAATATTTGTTGTAAGGAGTGTAATGTATTCTGTATGAAAACAGTCATGTATGTGTGTATATATATATATATATATATATATATATATATATATATATATATATATATATATACACACACACACACACACATACATACATACATACATACATACATACATACATGCATTCATACATACACACTGCCCAGCCCAAAAAAAAAAGTCACACGCTCTAATATTTTGTTGGACGCCCCTTTAGCTTTGATTATTGCATGCATTCACCATGGCATTGTTTCACCAAACTTATCCCACATCACAACATTTATTTCCATCCAGGGTTGAATTTATTTTTCGACGAGATCTTGTATCGACGGCTGGCGAGTCAAACCACTCTGTCAGGTCTTCTCCAGCACATCCCAAACAAATTTCAACTGGGATACGGTCAGGACTCTGTGGTGGCCAATTCACATGTGAAAACGATTCCTCATGCTTCCTGAACCACTCGTTCACAATTTGAACCCTAATTTTATGCTCGTCAATTGAAAAAAAAAAAATCCGTTGACATGATAAGCTGGTCATTTAGTCCATTCAGGTCGTCAGCTTACTTCATTTTATTGCCCCATAATGTTACTGAAGCTCGACCTGACCAACTGAAGCAACCCCAGATCATAACACTGCCTCCAGAGGCTTGTACAGTGGCTACTATGCATGATGGGTGGATCGCTTAATGCTCTTCCCTTCTTACCCTGACACACCCATCATTCAGGAATAGGGTCTGGATTCATCAGACCACATGACCTTTTTCCATTGCTGCGCAGTCCAATGTTTATGCTCCCTAGCAGACTGAAGCTTTTTTCCCCCAATTAGCCTCAATAACGAGAGGTTTTCTTATGGCCGCACAGCTGTTTAGTCCCAATCCTGTGAGTTCTTGTTGCATTTTTTATGTAGAAATGCTTTTATTTTCACTATTACACGTATGCGTGAGTTCTGCTGTCGATTACGATTTGACTTCACTGAGCATTTAAGTAAGTGATCTCCAAACACGCTCAGTCAAACGTCATTTTTTTTCCTTCTGCAAAGTTGACAGTTCACCAGATTTTAATAATATATTGGACAGTTCTTAACCCAGTTCCAGTCATTTCAGCAATCTTAGTTGTTTGCTTGATGCAAGTCAATCATTTGATCCTTCTGGAAAAACCGGTAACAACTTTTCCACGACCATGCGATACATCTTCCGACATGGTTGTTAAAGAAATGAGAAGCTACTCACTGCATCAGTTAAGGTTAAAAGAATTGTTGGCAGCTGAAACACAATCACTGATAGCTGCAGTAATTATCTAATCAAAGGCTGTTAAGTACAGTAGTTGCTTATTTAAATCCAAATGATGACTTTTTTTGGGGAGGGGGGATGAGAGAGGGAGAGAATAAAATTCACAGACCATAGTGTAGTTGCACATTTGGTTGTGAATGCAGGCTTTGTTTGAACAGCAAGTGAGACGCTCCAGTCCCATTATTTGATGGAAATATTAATTATAGCATTGAATGACAGAGGATATAATAATTGTGATGTGATGTAATGTTCAGTTTCACACTTTTATTGAAAGGTGCTTTCAAGTCAAAATGTATAAAATCAGTCAAGTCAATTATTTGCTGTTCACTTCTGATCATGTGCTTATTCTGCTAGTTTAAGCACTTTACGGTACTGTGCATTTTGCCACATAATCAGCAGATATTTATACACAATATGCAAACACAATAAATGTGGTTAACACTGTATAATTTTGGGTAACAGGGCTGCACTAAGTGTTTTTATCAGTCAATATTACAATGTCACTGACTAAAGAAAAACAAATCAGAGAACTTATTTTTCAGCTTCCGAAGATCTTTAGGCAATTTGTATGATCCAGCTTCCTGTTGAACATGTGACTTGTTGAATAAGTTCTTCATAGGGAAGAATACATGAATAAACTAGAAAAGCACTCGGAAAGCGCAGACCTCCGCCAAGAATCCTTTAAAAAATTCCGGGATCCAGACGGTGATCCGGATCACCGCCAAAATTTAATGGATTGTTACTTGTGCCCAGTCACACCTCTGGGAAAAATTTCAGAGCAATCCGTTCATAACTTTTTCCGTAATGTTGCTAATAGACAAACCAACGCTACTGAAAACATAACCTCCTTGGCGGAGGTAAAGATGCATGGTTACTCATGTGAAAAGAGGCTGATCAAGCAGGAAAGAAGTCACTTCACTTTCTGTGGTTGGGGTGAAACGGGTAGTCAGTGCAAGCATGTTGATTTGCACATAGAATGAATTACCAACCAGACATCAGTTATGCCCAGGTCAGACGGTAAGCTGCAACTAGTTTTCAACTACTTGCGTCTACCTGCGATTACAAAATCAACAAGACTGGTCTTGCGTCGACGCACGACGACACAGATAATGGCAGAGTGTTGTAGAGGGTGTTTAGTAGAGGCAGATTGACACAAGTGGATCAAGATCTGTTCGCATTTCAGCTGCGATTCGCTTCCAATCGGTGCAAATAGCAGGTTGACGCATGTAGAGGCAGGCGGTCGTGCAACGCTTGAGCGACCAATCACAGGCTAAAGCAGGTAGCAGAGGTGGACAGAGTACCCAACTTCATTACTTAAGTCAAAGTACAGATGTGCAGGACTGATCAATAGTTAGTGGAAGTGTTTAGTTGTAGTTATTGCTTCATGGGAGGGCACACATCAGATACTGAAAGCAAAGGTTCACATACTATTGCCACTCACAGATATGAATGAATGAACCCTTTATTATCACTAGTCACAAGTAGCAGTGAAATTGACCATCATAACATATTACCAGATATGTAATATTGGATCATTTTCCTCAGTAAATAAATCCATGCATCCATTATCCATAACCACATCCTGTGCAGGGTCATGAGCCTATCCCAGCTGACTATGGGTGAGAGGCGGGGTATAAGATATTGGATGTGGTAAGGAACAGAGGTGGACAAAGTACCTAACTTCATTGCTTAAGTCAAAGTACAGATCCCGCTGGTTAAAGGTTTTCTGTGCGCTGCGTCTGCTTCCGATTGGTCGATTCAGCTTAAAAACTCTGCGTCTTGCAATACCACAACAAAGGATTTGGCGCAAAACGATCAGTTGCCACACAGCATGCGTCTGACCTGGGCATTACTTTGTCTGCAAAAGAAGGCTTTTTAATAACTGTGGTGTTATGAGTTGAAGGTACAAATCATAAGCCAGTATCTCACTGGGCTGTGACAGCCTGTGACTAGTTGGAGACACAACAATTGCGATAAAATATGCGAATTAGTGACAATTTTCACTTGGAATCACACTGAATTGATCTTCGCATATTTTACCGCAATTGTCATGTCTCCAACTAGTCGCAGGCTGTCGCAGCCCGGCTTTCCCTCAGCAGGCAGGGAAGTAGAGGAAGCCTCACGGAAACTGACTTGAGAAGGGTTTGCAATGGCTTTGCGACACCAGCGCCGCATTTGCGGCTATTTTGAGAGAAATTTTGTCGCACAAATTTTTTGAACATGTTCAAAATTTCAGCGACGAAGGAGCGACACTTTGCGACTCATGCGAGGAAACTGAGAAGCCCTGCGAATGTTTCAAGACACTTTTGAAACTCTCTCTCTCGCAAATGACATTCGCAATTTGTCGCAAGCTGTCGCAGCCCAGTGAGATACTGGCTTTACCGCAATTGTCGTGTCTCCAACTAGTCACAGGTTGTCGCAGCCTGGCTTTCCCTCGGCAGGCAGGGAAGTAGAGGAAGCCTCACGGACGGAAACTGACTTGAGAAGGGTTCGCGACGGCTTTGCGACACCAGCGGCGCGTTTGCGGCTACTTTGAGAGAAATTTTGTCGCGTGAATTTTTTGAACATGTTCAAAATTTCAGCGACAAAGGAGCGACACTTTGCGCCTCATGCGAGGAAATTGAGAAGCCCTGCGAATGTTTCTAGACACTTCTGAAACTCACTCTCTCGCAAATGACATTTGGCAGCCCAGTGAGATACTGGCGATAGACTCAGATATGTAAACAAAGTTAGCAGATATAATAATAGTCTATATTAGGCTCTGTGATTGGCGGCACGGTGGTGTAGTGGTTAGCGCTGTCGCCTCACAGCAAGAAGGTCCAGGTTCGAGCCCTGTGGCCGGCGAGGGCCTTTCTGTGCGGAGTTTGCATGTTGTCTGCGTGGGTTTTCTCCGGGTGCTCCGGTTTCCCCCACAGTCCAAAGACATGCAGGTTAGGTTAACTGGTGACTCTAAATTGACCGTAGGTGTGAATGTGAGTGTGAATGGTTGTCTGTGTCTATGTGTCAGCCCTGCGATGACCTGGCGACTTGTCCAGGGTGTACCCCGCCTCTCGCCCATAGTCAGCTGGGATAGGCTCCAGCTTGCCTGTGACCCTGTAGAACAGGATAAGTGGCTACAGATGATGGATGGGTGGATGGTTTCCTGATCCCTGATTTCCTGTTTCTCGTCTTTGATTCTGCCGAATCTACGATAGCGTGTTTGTGCCTCACTTGACCTGTTGCCTGTTTCACTGTTTTACGATTTTGCCTGGCGTTCTGGATTGTTTACTGTCTTCACTTGTATTAATAAACACCCCTTCTGCACTTACATCCGTCTCCCAACCATCTCTGACAGAATACTTCACACTCCCTGACAAAGAGAAGCACATTCACCTGTTCAGGAACAAACTAATGTTAACGGCACTAAAACAGCCACCGTCAAATGGTGCGGTTGAAGTGTCGGACTTGACTTGGATCAATAGTGGACCCGACTCGAAATTTTCTTTCATGCAGGTTAGGTTAACTGGTGACTCTAAATTGAGCGTAGGTGTGAATGTGAGTGTGAATGGTTGTCTGTGTCTATGTGTCGGCCCTGTGATGACCTGGCGACTTGTCCAGGGTGTACCCCGCCTTTCGCCCGTAGTCAGCTGGGATAGGCTCCAGCTTGCCTGCGACCCTGTAGAACAGGATAAAGCGGCTAGAGATAATGAGATGAGATGAACTGCTTGAATCTTGTACACTAAAATAAAAGTTTTAAAACAAAATGTTATGAGTTTCTCTTTTGATCTCACTAAGGTGAATTTGCACTTGATGGTCACACTGTGCTGGTGTTCTGCAGACTACATTCTCCTGTACTAAAGAGTGTGTCAGGGTAGGACGCCACCATGTGGTGGTAGTGTTGCAGTGTGTGTGTGTGTGTGTGCTGTATAACGGTGTGTTTCTGACACTAAGCGCCTGGACGAGCTGCGCCTCACAGGAGCTGAGGAGGAGGAGGAGGAGGGCGACTAACATGGTCCAACACAACTCGAAATAATCTCTGTTTCTGCCTGTTTTATCCCCCGACCGAAGAGTGAACCGATAAACCTCAAGCATGGCAGCGAAGGAAGACCTTTATTCCAAAATTATTCCGCGCAGACTCCGGCCAAACCGACAGAACGCAGTGAAACACGGCTCGCACTTGGACGTGCTGCTGTCGATGGGTTTCCCTCACAACCGAGCGTAAGTGCA